>NW_022900950.1:26188227-26238720 GCF_012274545.1 Fukomys damarensis
TCTGCCCTCCAAGCCCTTTTTTTTTTTTTTTTTTTTTTTTTTTTTGTTTTGAGACTAAGTCCCACTAAGTTTCCCAGGCTGGCCTCAAATTTGAAATCCTTCAGCCACAGCCTCCTGAGTGGCTAGAATTATAGGCATGCACCACCATGCCTCGCTACATGTGACTATTTAAAAATTATTATTAATTTTGTATTCTGAAACACTGTTGAGTTTAATTTTTTCTGATGGAATCCTGAAGATTTTTCTGTGTAAAACATCCTATCACCTGCAAGTGGTGATAATTTCTTCTCCAATTTGGATGCCTTTTATTTTATTTTCTTGTCCAATTGCTCTGGCTAGACCTTCCAGTACTATATCAAATAGAAGTAGTGAAAAATGGAAGTGGTGAAAACTTTGTCTTTTTATATTAGAGGAAGAACTTTCAGTCTTTTGCCATTGAATATGGTGTTAGCTTTGGGCTTTTTATATGTTACCTTTATACTTGTGAGACAGGTTCTTTTTTTTCAATTTTTATTTTTATTACTGCATGCTTGCAGTACATATGATTACATTCCTCATGGGTAGTTGGTACATGTACATAGAGGCAGGTTCTTTCTGTTTTTATTTATTTATTTATTGGAGACAGGGTCTCACTGTGTAGTTGAGACTGACCTGGAACTCACATGTAGCCCAGGCTGGTCTCATACTCACAGTGATCCTCCTGCCTCAGCCTTACAAGTGCTGGGATTACAGGCATGCGCCACCACATCCGGCTTGCTTTTAGTTGTTGAGACTTTTGGTTTTTTAATCATAAGAGGATGTTGAGTTTTGTCAGATGCTTTTTCTCTGTCAATTTAGGTGATTATGTGGTTCCCCCCTTCATTCTGCTACTATGGTGTGTTGTTTGAACTGATTTTGTATGCTGAATTATCCCCATACCCCAGAAACATTGTTTGAATTGTTCAAGAGTATTTTGTTGATGATTTTGTACCACTATTCATATGAGATTTTGGCCTGCAGTTTTCTTTTTATGTAGTGTCTTTGTTTGGCCTAGGTATCATGATAATGCTGGCCTTGTAAAATAAGTTTTACAGTGCTCCCTCCTCTTCAATTTTTGGAAGAGTTTTAGAAAGATTAGTATGAAGTCTAGGTATTTGGTAGAATTTACTAGTGAAGCTGTCTAGTCCTGAGATTTTCTTTGTTAGTAGGTTGTTGATTTGCTCTTTTTACTAGTTACACATGTAGTCAGTTTTTGTTCTTCCATCAGCAGTCTTGTTAGGTCATATGTTTCTAGGAATTCTACTCTTTTTATCTAGGCAACCAACCAACTTTGTTTTCTTAGTTCTGACTCATAATCCTTTGTATTTCTGTAAAATCAGTTGTAATATCTATTTATTTATAGATTGGGTTTTGTTATGTTGCCCAGGCTGGTGATTTTTTTTCTTTTGAGATAAGGTCTTGCTATGTATTCCAGGCTGGCCTTGAACTCAGTATGTAGCCCATGCTGACCCTGAATCCACAGTGAGCCTCTTGCTTCAGCCTTTCAAGTGCTGGGATTACAGGCTCGTGCCCATGCTGGCTCTGGAGCTTCCCACTGTGCCACAGTCCTTGACATCTGTTTGTACATTGTATTTTGATTTTCTAATTTAGTCCCCTGGTGGTAACTGTGTTTCCAAATTTGTGGAGAGAATTTCCATTTTGTTTCTATCCCCAGAACGTGTTATGCTTCCCAACCACATTAGAAGTCATTAGTTTGACATTTGCTGTCTGTGCTCAAGGGAGAGCTTAAACAAGAGCTGTCTCTTTCCTGCCCAGTCCTTTAACAGAAAAACCAAAATATCAGAAGCTGAGCACACATGGGGATATTACTTGTTCCTCTTCCATTTTTATTCACTTAGGTCAGTATTTTTCTTTGAGTCACCATTAAGTGTCAGTTCTTTTGATGGATGATGGGATATAGTGTTAAAATTAAGTCCTTGTTCTTTATTAGCTTAGAGCCGAGGGAAGGAGGAAACCAATACAAATTTCAGTACATATGAGGTCTGAAGGAGGTATAGACAGAAAGATACTACAGGGCAGCAGGGGGCATGCTCAAGTGAGTTTCAAGGAAACCAAAGGGAAAACCAAAACTTCCCAGGTGAAGGAAGTGGCACCTGCGAGCTGAACGACATCTTCCACAGGAGTGCTAGCAAGGGCAAGTTCTTGGAGAGCAGGATGAGGCCAAATGGAAGGACAGTGGAATTCAGCGCTGCTGTGGTGTCAGGTGCATGTGGGCAAGTGTGGAGGCCAGAAGACAGATCAGGAAGTGTAGTAATTAACGGTGTCAACTTCAATAAGGAATGCCCAAGTAGATTGGATCAGCATAGTTCTGGGTGTGAGTGACATCCACGAATAGGCTTGTAGCCTGAATGGCATACAATGAAGAAGGAAGGCTCATTTCTGTTGTTTAGAGGAGCTCCAGTTTTCACTTTCACCTAGGACCGTGTCTGTTGTCTTCTGGTGCAGGCCGTTCAGCTTCCATCACAGACCCTGTGGTCTCCCGATAGAGACTGGAACGGAACACTACAGTGGACTCCAGGCCTTCGACTGGATCCCTTGGATCTCCAGTGCATAGACAGCCTTTCTGCACTCTTCCACAGCTGACTCCGTGGGTGGCCATTTAAGTCAATCTTGTAAATTCTTGTATAGTTGTATATCTTGCATTAAACATGTTTCTCTAGTAAGCACTGACTGATCCACGTATATAAATGGGATTTCATTTTGTTGGTGATTTTAGGGTCATAGAATTGTTAGCAGTGGAGTGACACAATCAAATTTACATTTCAGAAAAGTGAATTTGGTGTGAAAGATGAAATAAGCTAACACAGTAACACTTAAGAGCTATTGAGGGTTTATTTCATATCTCAGTCCTTGCCCAAACTCATAGTACTGTACCACAATCATTCCCACTTCATAGATGAGGGATGGGCAGAGAGCTCAAGTACTTTGCCAAATGTTATATAGTTATGGAGTGGTGGACTCGAGATCCGAACCCAAGTTAACACCAGAGTTTGGATGCTTAGTCACAGGGACTTCCTGGGGGCTGCATGCAGCGAGCAAGTTAGCATTCTCATGAGATAAGCTCAGAAATGAATGATCAGCATCAGAATTAAGTTAGTGGTGGGCTGGAAGGGGGAGGACATGTTTGGGAATTTTGAGGAAACAAATGGACAGAACTTGATTGCTGGTGGGGAAATAAGGGAGTGAGCACCTGGAACAACTAACTGGTTCCTATTTTAATCTGTGTGTAGAAACACTCACTGAGCAAAAGCAAGACATGAGGGAATGAGACCATCAGATCAGTTTTGGAGGTGCTGAGTGAACCAGCCCAAGAGAGCCATCCAGAAACCAGTTATGCCTAGAGCTGAGAGCCAAGAACAGCAGTGAGGTGACTGGATCCATGGGTTATAAGGAAGAAGAGTAAAGTCAGGGCTCCCTCTCCCTTTCTCCCTTTAAAAACAGGTAAGCACAAGAAATATGAGCAAATCACCAAAATATCAGAGACCTCATGATCACTTACTCAATGAAGTAATAATAAATAAATACATGTCTAAAGATCATTTCTAGTTTTAGATGTCCAACTGCTGTCAAGGCCAGTGCCTCCACTCTTCTTTGAGGGGGCATTGGCAAAGCTAATTTGTTATTTGATAAAATAATTATCCATTTCTCTTTTAAGTGGGATCAGGCAGTTTTGCAATAATCACACGATGAAAAAATAAATTATTCACTTGCAGAATTTGTTGTTGTAGATGCAGAACATTTCCTTTGGGCTTAGAAAAATTGAAAATTGTTTTCTTTTGAGACAGGGCCTCACTATGTAGGCACAGCCTGGTCTCCAGCTCTCTACAGTCTGCCTGCCTCAGCCTCTTGAGTGTTGCAATTACAGGCTGGCTGAAAATTCTTTCAATCCGTTAAACAATCTTGTTTCAAGAAAGTCTCCAGTTCTCTGGCATTACAGTTAATTTGTAATTAATTATACACCCTTACAATGCTTTTGCATTAGTTTTCAGCCTTCACCTTCAGAGTATTGGTCCTAGGACAGCAGGGGCTGTCCTGTGATTTGTAATTCATCACTATACACTCAGTACCTAGCAGGGTTTTGGTTTTTCTTTTCTGTGCTAGAGCTCAAATCCCAGGACATGAATATGTTAGGCAAGTGCTATACCACCAAGTAACACCACTAGTTCCTGGCTGGAGGTTGAACCCAGGATCTTAGCACTGCTATATCCCAGCCCTTAAAAAAATTTTTTAGGCTGAGTCTTTTTTTTTTTTTTTTTAATTTTTTTGGCTGAGTTTTTTTTTTTTTTTTTTTTGGGTACTGGGGATCGAACTTGGGACCATGTAATTGTGAGGCAGGCAGCAGAACCACTGAGCTAAATCCCTGGTCCCGAGGCTGAATCTTGTTAAACCACAAAGTTGCCCAGGCTAGGTTCAAACTTGCAATCTTCCTGCCTTGCAAGCTTCCCAGAGTGCTGGGGTTACAGGCATGCACTACCACGCCCGGCCATTCCTTCCTATTATGTTCCGCTTCATTCCAACCTTTTCCAGTTCCTTTTGCTAGATGCTTAAAATAAGCGGGAATTCAGCTAGACTGGCATAAAAAGATGACCAACGCTCTATTCTTAATTTTAGTAGAAAAAACTTGATATGTGGACAGCACCTTACTTTCTGGAATGTCATCAAGAGGACAGGGGAGCACTGGTGGTTAAGGCCAGGGGTAGGAGAGTTTGAGACTGTGGTATAGTTTCATGTCTGTAGGGCCTCATACTTACGGCTCATTGTAGGAAGCAAGAGTCAGTGCCAGGGAGAAGGCCAAGGAGTGGAGGCTGAGGACACAGGAGCCCTGCTGACTTCTGACTTTATACCCCCAATCTTTATCCTTTGGACATCTGGGGAGAGAGTATTTTTGTGGCTAACAGGATTCACATGCATACATTTTGGTCTTGTTTTTTTCCTTGGTTGGGTTTCACTAGAAGGACAAAAACAAATGAGTTATGGGCCAGGGATTTAGCTCAGTGGTTCTGTCGCCTGCCTCATAAGTGTAAGGACCCAAGTTTGATCCCAGGTACCAAAAAAAAAAGTTATTTCATTATTTCTAAAACAGCAAGTTAAAGAAAACTTGTGTAGCCAGGCATAGTGGCACACACCTATGATCCCAGCACTCAGGAGGCTGAGTCAGGAGGACTGCCGTGAGTTTGGGGTCACCCAAGGCTATATAGTGACAAGACCAGCTTATACTACATAGTGAGACCTCACCTCAAAAAACCATGAAAAAAAGAAAATTTGTTTTTTAATCAACAAAATACTTTTATAATATTGGGCAAAAAGTTTTGCCACTTGTCAATCTCAAATATTAAACAATAAGAGAGAACTTTCCAACTTAGAAGATTAACATGTTTCATGGCCTTGTTATCCTTTAGCAACTGTAAGGGAGGGTTCTCGTCTCATTAATCAATTTTCTTTCTTTTTTTTTTTGGTACCGCAGGTTGAACTCCGGTCCTTGCATTTGCAAGGCAGGCCACTGAACCGCTGAGCTAAATCCCCGGCCCCTCATTAATCAATTTTCATAGTAAGCTCATGGATTATTTTATCCAACCTTCTATAATCTTGTTTTTTGTTTTGCAGTATTGGAGACTGAACCCAGGGCCATGTGCACGCTAGGTAAGTTCTCTACCACTGATGTATGTCCCGAGCCTTTTTAAGATTTTGACACAGGATATTGGTAAGCTATCCAGGCCTGTCTCAAACTTGTGATCCTCCTTGTCTCAGCCTCTTGAGCTGCCAGGATCACAGGTGTGTACCATGTGCCTGACTAAATGGCATCTCAGTTCATGGACTCAATTCTCTCCATGATTCTGGCCACAAAACTGAACTGGACAAGAACTAAATAAAATTTCCTCATAAGGGCAACACTGAACCTAACCAATGAATTTGATCTGGTTCTTGACCAACTCAGTTTGTGATCAGAATTGCGGAGAGTCAAGTTTGTGAACTGAAGTACCACTGTACATTAGTTTGATGCTCCACCTGTACCAGCTCTGGCCAGGGAAGCCCCTTCTGGCTGGCTTTGTCTGCTTGATTCCCCAAGATTCCATGAGCTCTTTCTGAGTTTTAAGAACAAGATGTTTCACGCTCATCTTGGACTTTTGCTGCCAGAACCTTGGAATCATCTAGTTCTCTGTAGAGTGGCACTGATTTTTACATTTCTTTGAGAAGCACTTTTTAAATACTTTTTATTCACCATTATTTTTTAAATAGCAAAACATTTAAGGAATACATAACACTCATCATTGGGAATTTGCACCTGTACATGGTACATCCCACCCTTTTCCCCCATTACCCTCTCCATTCTGTACATGGTGTTGTACACTGTATTGAAATATAGCACAAATAAATTGACTTTCACTTTGATGACACAGTCATCCCATTTAGTAGTCAAATAAAAAAAATGGAAAACTGGTGAGGAATTTTCATCTTCAGGTTCCTTGATTCCATAAATGATAGTATTGTTTCACATTTCACAAAATCTTTCCAGCATTTTACTCCAACTTGGCCACCTCACTTCAGAAAATGTTGTTCCCATAATCAGCATCCTTTTTTTTTTAAATTTCAAAACATTTATTGTTGACTCATTAGTGAGACTACAGAACAAGATTCCTGATTAAGCACGGAAAATAAATATGTAACGCTTCACGAATTTGCGTGTCATCCTTGTGCAGGGGCCATGCTAATCTTCTCTGTGCCATCTCAATTTTAGTACATATGCTGTCAAAGTGAGCACGGCATCCTTACTCTTAAGGAACTCATGGAATTGGTGATTTGATCCCTAGGACCTCATGAAATCCACAGCTTTGATGATGATTTGCATGACATCTTTTCGTTTTTTTGAGACAGGGTCTCCCTACATAGTTCTGGCTAGTCTTGAATTCACTATTTGAACTCATGGGATTCTTCTGCCTCAGTCTCCTGAGTACTGGAATTATAGGTGTGCACCGTCACACCTAACTCCTACCATCCATTTTTAAAGTTTGAATTTCCTTGATGTATGATGCAGCACTATTTTATTAAATGTGACTTGCCAGCAACAATTGCATCATCTCTTATTAATTTCTAAGTACCTTTTTTTGATACAAGGTTAGACTCTGTAGTTCAGGCTGGCCTTGAATTCATTATGTAGACCAGGCTAGCCTCAAACTTGCAGTGATCCTCCTGCCTCTGCCTCCTGAGTGCTGGGATTACAGGCATGCACCACCACATCCAGTTTAAATTCCTCTTCTTTACCAATCATCAGAACACCACTATGGCTACACCAGATTCGGTAACAAAGTTTGAAAAAAGTCACTGTTATATTTGCTTCCTACTATTGAAGAGATTTAGCTGTCTTTTTTTGGTTACCGGGATCAAACTTGGGACCTTGCACTTGTGAGGCAGGTGGCAGCACCACTGAGCTAGCTAAATCCCAGCCCTTAGCTGTATTTTAATGGCATCAAAGAAACCATTTCTTCAGTGATACTATATTCATAATCTATAATACTGCTAATTAAAAATAGCAAGTTTAACCATATCTGTCACATCAGCACTTTCATCTGTTGCCAAAGAATAAAGTTTGAAATTAGCAGCTTCACTCTTAAATCTTTTTCCCCATTTCAATTCATCTGGTTATAGTCTGGTGAGACAAGCTGATTTAGAAAAATTAAGCAGGGTGCCTTATTTCTCTCAATAAAAAAAAAAAGCACTCATCCATTTTTTCACTGAAGACTCTTCCATTTTAATTTTTTTGGGTTGTTTTCTTTTGAGATGATGATGAAGCCATTCTGTGATTCAAGCATGCTGAGAGGCTGAAGCAGGAGCATCACAAGTTCAAGACCAGCCGGGGCAACTTAGCAAGACCCTGGCGCTCCGAGTGTTCAAGTCCCAGTGCGCCCCGCTGACCCCAAGGTCTCTGGTGGCTCCGAGTCTCTGGGTGACTGAAGCATTGGCAGTCCGTTTACCGCCACCATGGAAACAAAGGCGGGGTGTACAGAGCTGGACATCCGTCATCACTCGTCACTCGCGGCACTTCCGGCCAGGGCACCTTCCTCTGGACCACGTCATGGAACCGAGCTAAGCTGCACACATCTGGGGGTTAGGCCGTGAGGGTACCAAAGTGACACGCCCAGACTGGGACCTGGGATTGGTCAACAGGGAGTGGGGCGGGGCCGACAGCGAAGTGGGCGGGACAGTGATTCTCCTGCCTCAGCCTCCTGGCTAGGATTACAGGGCAATGTCAACACACCTGGCTCCAGCTTCTATTTCTGAAGGAATCAATCTGTGGGCCTTGTTTGTGTGTTACGGAAAATTATGCAACCGCCACAAATCCTCACTGCAGTATCTGCATGTAGTCTCTCACCATTTTTAATGCCTTTTATAATACTGTATTTACTTTAATGCTCATTAATTTCTAGTGCTACTTTAAACATACATTTCCTACAACCCAATATGTTCCATGAGACCCTGATCTTGCAATCAAAATTCTCATAAGTACACTGGATTTTGTTTTGTTTTTGTGGTGCTCAACATCAAACCCCGGGTCTGTAGTCTGCCAGTCAAGTGCTTTAGGCTACATACATGTCCAGCCTTGTGCTGGTTTTTAAGAACATAAACCAATAAGATTGGGAAGTGAAGAAAATATTTACCATTTTAAAAAGATGTAGTTATGTGTAAATACCGAATAGTTTCCCTGGTGTGAATAATCTGCAATAAAACATACGATCCTAATAAGATTACTGTCATTTAGAAATGAGAAGAAAGGAGCTAAAGGTGTAGGGAAGGTGGGATGGGCAGGGGAAGGGTAATAAGGGAAAAGAAAAAAAATGTGAGAGAATGAAAAGATGAAAATAAAGTGTTTGTAGATGGGGAGGGGAGGAGGGGGTGAAGGGAGGGCAGGGGTAAGGGGAAAAAATGAGAATCAAGACTTGTTATGTAGAGGTACAAGACCCCAACAATGAATGTAACTGTAATGTATCTCTAAAATGTACCAATAAACTCAATTAAAGCTGAAAAAAAAAGATGTAGTTAAAAACACACAAGTAATGTAAAAAGCACATGAATACTTTTTGTATCTATGCAAACTTTATTTTGATTTCATTACTGACATTTACATATTAAGACTATACAGCTAACTGAAATAAAACACAAGATTTATTAGATGTAATACCAAGGAAGAAATCTGAAATTAGTTTTTCATTTCATTTTTTCTACTAGGAAAACCACAACTTCTGGAATTGATACTGGCCTGTGAGTCAGGTGCTTTTTTTACTTTTCCAAATTTTAGTATAGGTGCTGCCAAAGCAAGCACTAATTTTCCAGAAAGCAAATCATGCTCTTCTAAGGATTCAGCCAACAACAAGTTGCCTTACCAAAGCATAAAATGTTACTTAGAATTTAGGCCTTCTGAAAGAATCCAATGTGTGTTTTTGTAACATGGTATTGTAGTTCCTTTTCTTCTTTTTTTTTTTTTGGATACTAGGATAGAACTCAGGACCTTGTGCTTGTGAGGCTGGTGGTGGAACCACTGAGCTAAATCCCCGGCCCAGTAGTTCCTTTTCTTTCCACTAAATTTTTTAATGAAAACGTATCACGAAATCATTGAATCAGAAAGCAGGTACATAGCATTTTTATATTACAAAGGAAATCAATGAGGACTTCAGAAAAGTAGTTAATGGAAGCTATAGAAAAAACCTCTCAGATCCTGACATTTGGAACAACATAACTGCCATGTTATCTCTTTCTAAAAAAGGCCTTTCCCAGCTTTTTTCCAGACTTCTTTTACTCCTTTAATGCTTTCTTTTTTCACACATTTCCAGTATTCTTGTATACTCTGTTGTTGTGGTACCTGTGAATAAAAAGTAAAAATTAAGATTCATTTTCTTCATGGATAAAAATAATTACATATGTACATTATATTACAGTTCATTTCCTTTCCACATTCCTCCAAAGGAAAGCTGAAGGTAGATTATGGTGTAAAAGGTTTGCTAATGAAAATCATATTTGTTAGTTTCCCATAAGTTAAAGTTGCTGTAGGAATTCAACTTGCTTTCTAAATTGTCAGTTGAAGATCTCTGTCTTCAAGGACATGGACAGTACCCCGTCATTTCTTCTGACCTACCTGCCTGTATTCTCTTTGTATCCTTATTTTCCCAGTGCAAGATTTCTTTCATGAGAATGCTTCTAGCTGATTCAAATCTAAATAAAACTCTGACTTTGATGTGCCCCACAGATACAGACCAATATGTAAATTTGAGCAAATAAGAATAGCTAACATTTACTTTATGTATCTCAGCCACTATATACTTAATTCTCATAATTCTTTCTGGTAGATTTTATTAGGTTTTTTCACTAGACAGACGAAGAATCTGAGGCTCAAAAAGTTAAAAATCAAGTATCTTTGTAAGACTCAGCAGTTGATAAATAGTAGAGCTAGAGTTTGAATCTAGGGATATAACTACAAAGCCCAAAGTAAAATCCTAAGGTTTTAAAATAGTGATTTCATGTGTGTGTGAGTGTGTGTGTGTGTGTATGTGTGTGTATTTTTTTTTTTTTTTGGTACTGGGGATTGAACTCAGGACCTTGTGCTTGTGAGACAGGTGGTGGCACTGAGATAAATCCCTAGCCCAGATCTGTATTTTTAAAAAAAGCAAAATATTGCATCTCATTTTATGTAAAACATATTTCAGTATTTCAATGATTAATCTCTTTATAAACTTTTAAAATTTTTTAAGACTATTTCCTCAAGTTGTAGGTTTATCTATGCTTAATATTATTGTTAATAATATATACACATGCAGTTTTTAAAAAGCTCAAAATGTTACCCATAAACCTCGATGCATCCTGTTTTTTAACACCCCAAGAAACTCTTCATGGCTAAGGCATTCATCACCATCCAAATCAAAGATCTTGAAGACGGTGTCCAAAATATTGTTTGAAAGCTCTTGTCCTGTGGCTACCTTCACTGCTCTCTTAAACTCTGCTATAAAATAAAACAAACCATACCAACCAGGTGAAAAAGTCTGGGTGGAATTAATATAAATTTTCATTAGTTGAGAAGTAACAAATTCAAGTTTTTATTATTTGGGAAGTAAAACACAAAAATACTCATCACAAATGCATTCAAAGCATGAATTTGGTTCAGAAATATCACGAAAAGGAAAAAAAGGCATTAAAGTAACTGTTAGATATGTAAGCTGTTTTAATTAAAGCTTTAATTAGGCATTTCCTTTTCCTTTTTTGAAGATTAATAAAAGCAAATAGAGTGTTAAATAAGTTGTTGGTGTTACAAATTTAGAATAACTACACTGAATTCAAAGGCTATTTTATTGGTAAGTGGCTCTGTGGTTGGTACCATCCAAGTGAAGAATAGAGCAAAACAGCTTATTGAGGATAAAATTTAAATGATTTTTATATCTTACCTAGTCTGACAGGTCGATGAGCTAAGCTAAACATTTGCATGGCAATAGCAAAGTCTTCCAAGTGGGTCGTAAAATGGCAAAATGATTTGAACTCATCCAAACTAATGCTCTAATAAAAATAAAGAGGTTTTATTACAATTTTATAAATACATTAAGTAATCTTATGAATATAATGTAGTCTTATCATAAAGCATATGAACTTAGATCTAAGCAAGTCTATTAAAAAGTTCAAAATACAGACTAACAGAAATAAAAGGTTTTAGAGCTCAAGAGCAATCATGAGAGAAGAGTTGGCAGGGCCTCTGGATGGCTGTGGAGACTGGACACTATGTGTATGGGGTGTCGTGGAGTTGTACAGTGCAAACCCTGGGGTGGCCCTGAGCGATGGACTGAACAATGTCTCATACGGATTCACATCTTAAAGTCCTAATCCCCAGTGTGACTTTATCTGGAGATAGGACCTACATGGAGGTAATGAAGGTGAAATGAAGGCACACATTAGGGCCCTGATCTGAGACTAGTATCACAACAGGAAATGCTGTCAGAGCTTACTCAATGTCAGGCTCGCTCACTGTCCTGTGTGTGCACAAGGAAAGGCCATACAGGGTGCATGGAAAAGGTGCCCCATGCAAGCTGTAGAGGGGCCTTGCCAGAAGACGGCCTGCTGCACCCTGATTCTGGACGTCCAGCTTCTGTAACAATGAGCTATTGTTTGAGCTGCCCAGTGTGTGGTACACTGTTATGGCAGCCCAAGGAAAATAACATACTCTGTTTAATGGTCCACATTTACACAGCTTTATCAGTGGACACAGCACTGAGTAGGAGCACTGGGTTTTGGAGATGGACCTATGTTGAAATTTCAGTTTTGCTACTTACTGTCTATATGACATAAAGGGGTTATTTGACCAGGGTCTACTACACAGAATAATCAGGATTTGAACTTGGTTCAACTTACTTTAAAACCTATGTACTTAGAAACAAAAGCAAGGGCCATGGGTGTAGCTCAGTGGTAGAGTGCTTGCCTAGCATGTATAAAGCCGTTTCATTCCTAGTACTGCCAGACAAAATCCCCCAAAACAAAAGTTAAAAGACTAGCTTTTCCATTAAAACCTAAAATCAATATGAAAATTCTTAATTTGGAAGTAAATCTTTCCTTGCTTAAAAAAAGTATCCTCCTAGGAACCTTATGATCATGCAGTTTGTACATATGGGGTCCTATTCAGATTTTACTGCTTTTAGCTTTCATGAATTTATGGAATTTTTATTTAAAAAAATTTTTAATACAAATTTTTGGGGCTTATTAAGGATTGAACACTTGGCACTGAGCTACATCACCAGCCCTTTTTTATTTTGAGGCAGAGTTTCACTAAGAGCTTGTGATCTTTCTACCTCAGCCTCCCAGTGTGCCTGGGTTACAGGTGTGTGTCACCATGCCTGGCTGAAAATTTTAATTAAATATTTGAAGAAGTACTATGTGCATGTGATAAAAATTCAAAGAGAACAAAGGATAAAGAAAAACCTTCCTCTTTTGGTCCCCAGTTAATTTCCCAGAGGTAAAGCAATGATGCCCTTAGTATACTTCTAGAAATACTGTACTCATATAAAAGCTTGTGCACACACACACACACACACACACTCCACACTTTCTCTCATGATCTTACAGTGAGAACCCCTTTGCCACCCACCTCTACAGATGGCTTTTTTTAAAAATAACATATTCATCAGCACAGTTAACTGAGGAGCCGTTTCTCTGCATCAGACGTGAAAGCAGGCACTAGGTGTAACCTGTCTGATGTTTGCTCTGTTGACAGGTGAAGGTTGGTACGTTATCAGTGTTTGGATTTGTATGTCTTTGTGAATGAAGTTCAGTACTTTTCACACGCTTATTAGTCATCTGTGCTTTCTCTTCTTGCATCATCTTTATGTCCTTCCTCCAGATTTCTAATGGCTTTTAGGTGACCTCTTACTGCAGGGGGCGATTCTTCACGGCTGTCATGTTTCTATATGTCTCAACAGAGGACCCAACTGTCGTTTTACTCCTATCTTTCCAAGGATGACTGTGAAGTGGGCAGTTTTGAATATGCAGTGGCTTCCTTGAGAGCTCAGGACTCTGCTTCCTGCCCAGTATGGTGAATACTTTGCCTCCCTCTGCAGGACAGATCAGGAAGGCTCGCTTGCTGCCTGTTCTGAGAGACTCCAATTTGCTGAGATGAGGCCACTCTGCAGGGACGCTATGTGAGCTGCTGCACAGCAGCTTGTACCTGGGTCTCTCTCAGCATCACTGTTGTAGGACTTGGAAGGTGAGGGGGAGCTGAACCAAATGTAAAGCTTATGCAGCTGTTAAGATACGATAAAGTTTTTGTCTCTGATCCAGGAGTCTTAGGTTTTCTGCAAGCATCCACAAAACAGTGCGGGCCAACTTGCAAATGAGTAAATTCTCACATACCTTACAATTATTATCATATAGATTTTTAAGTCAATATCTGTTAAATAGGGAAACATCTAACTCTGTTCATAGTCTAGATTCCTATGGATTTTAAAAGATCCCATTATAAATTAAGGAGACTGCTCTATTACATATGAAACTAATATACCTTTTGTTAATTTTTTCTTTTGACTTTGATTATAATTTAGGGGGAGAATGAAGGCAGGCAACAAAATTATAATTCGTAAGTAGTAATTTACTCAATTTTCCTTGAAAGCTTCTGGATTTTGCTTAAAGAGGTATTTATTTATGTCTATATGTCCCATTCTAAGACAGTACAATGTTTCCAAGTTTTTTCTATACTTTCTTTTCTACACTTTTCATTTTTCTCTTTAAGATTTAATTTTTGCATTTGAAATTGGTTTTGGAGCAATGAATAAGAAACACATTTATGTTTATCTTCTCCCTCAGATGGCCGGTGAATTTTCCTATTGCCATTTGTTAATAATCCTTTAACCCAACTAACTTGAAATACTAGTGTTTAGTAACACATTTACTAAATTTCCAGAGTATTTGAATCTATTTTTGGACTTCATATTCCGGTCAATTCACTGTCAGAAACTACAGTTTGATAACTCACTTCAATATCTTGATATCCTCTTTATATAAACTTTTATTTATTTATTTTTTCATTGAGTTTATTGGTACCTTTTAGGTATACAGTACAGTTACATTCATCATTGGGATCTTGTACTTTTACATGACAGGTCTTGGTTCTCATTTTTCCCCTTGTCCCTGTCCTCCCTTCACCCAACTTTTAATGACTTGTCTGGTTCCCTTACAAGAATGCAACAGTATTTTTGTTGTGACCCACTGGAGTTTTCCTGTTTCTGATTCCTGTATGTATGTAAGACAACTCTTTGATGCCATGCATGTAGGTGGAGGTATATGATCAGTCTGACCTACAGCCAAATGTCCTGGGATATGTCCAGGCCCAAACACTTCACTGCTGGACTGTGACTCCTTCCTTCCTTTTCCTGCCACAGCCTCTGAAGATGGTGCTTCTTCCAAAGAACGGAGCTCCAAGATGGCAGAGCCTCAGAGAGTCTGGTCCCTGAGCAGCTATGTGGACAGGGCCTTCTACCACCCCACAAGAGAAATGTAGCAGTATTGGAAAAGAAACTTTTATTGTGTTAGCCATAGGGATTTTAGGGTTAACTTGTAAATGTGGCACACTTAGGTTGTTCTGACTACTATAATCATTACATTTATCAACCAGCTGAAGGAACAGCCATGTTTATACTACCACGACTGTCTACTAATAATAGGGAATTTGCTGTAATTAGATAAGCTTTATAAACATCCAGGTTGTAAAGGTTTCTTCATATATTTTTTTGTTCAGTTTATTTCTAATTTTATATATTTCTAATGCAATCACAAATATAAACTTTCATTATATTTTATCTCTCCTCTTACATTAGAAATAGTTTTTTAAAAAAAGTTGTATGAAAATACATGTCCCCTCTAAAATTTCTTTTGGAACAATACGTAAAAATATAAAGAAAATAAAAATCACATGAAATTTCACTGCCATACATTATCATTGTTAATGGTTCAGTGATCACTTCATATATTTCACAGAAACACATGCATGTGTACACATATACATACGTTTTTTTAACTTGAAATCTGTACATAAGACATCTACTTTTTCTACATTTGCATTGTAATACGACCTTATTGAATTTTTATTGTTTTCTAATAGCTTTTCTTCTTTTCTTTTTTGGTACTGGGGATTGAACTCGGGTCCTTGCACTTGCAAGGCAGGCCACCGAAGCGCTAAGCTAAATCCCCGGCCCTCTGATAGTTTTTCAATTGGATTCTCATGGGTTCTGTAGGCATATAATTATTTATATCATATGCAAACAAAGAAAAGTGTACCTCCTTTCAAATTAGTCTTTTTAGAAGTCTTATTCATTTGCATGGCTAAAGTTTCCAGAACAATATTCAATAGTAATGGTGACAGTGGATTCTTGTCTTATTCTTGATGCTAGTGGAAATGTAAATTTACAGGTCTTATACTGATTCTTCTTAGGCAGTAGTTCATTCGCAGAAAAATAGTATGTGAAAAATGTTTCCCCATTTTCATACTTCCATAATATCGAGCAGTACATTATTGGTTAATTTAGATGTTACTTTAATTATATAAAGTGTCTTAATTTCATCTTTATCACATGCATAAGTAAAAGGCACACTAACCTCTCCTGCTGACAACTTCTCTCTCACATTTTTCCAATAAATGTCTTTATTTTCAGTGTTAGTGAAAAAAAGTAGCCACTCTGCAAAGTCTTCTTTTCTCATGAAATTCAAACCTTTGGAAAACTGAATGAATTCCATTTCTTGAACTTCTGTTTGTAAATTTTCCATAAATCTAAATATTAAAATAAAAAAATGACAACAGTGACATTCCACCTTAACGTTGTAATGGGACTGCAAGGCATTTTCACTATTACCAGTACCTATTCAGTGGCTGGTCTCTGGATATGGTAAACAAAGGGTTGTGGGGAGAGAGGATATAGGAATGAAGTCCAATGCCTGCTTTAATCTGATTTCTTATGCTTAAGGTTGTCTGTGCAAATTATACTCAGCAACCTGCATTTTGATAAACACTTAAAATATGTAAAATGTTGCCTTGATACATCCATATAAAATAAAATTTCACAGAAAACATTTCTTTAAATATAGAACATCATTTCTATTTTTGGGGGGGATCAAACCAGGGATCGAACTTAGGACCTTGCGCTTATGAGGCAGGTGGCAGCACCAGTGAGCTAAATCCCAACCCCCACAGAAACATTATTAATAATCAGAAAATTTTAAAATTTAGGTGGGACTCTATTTGTAGAATGTTAATCATAATTAATAGCTCCAAGTAGATTTCAGATACCAAAGCTGATCAATGGCTTTGCATCAAAAGCTTAGATCTGGCTAAAATATTTATATTCTTTTGGATAACAGCACATGTCTGTGTGACTCAACCTTCCTTTCTTACAAAAACAACATGGCACTTTGATCTTTGATCAAACTGTCATCAATAGCTTCCTGAGAAAGGTACACTTTGAAAGGGTGTCAGATTAAACATTATTTTCTTTGAACAAGAACCTAGAACTATTGCACTTGATTTTTTTATGACCTAAATCAGGTGTAAAGTATTATGATTTCTGCAAGTTTTAATATGTTGCAGACCCCTTTATTCACTCTTCCACATGTTAAAGGATCTGTGCTATCTCTCATATACATACAACTTATGTATGTATATGAAATGACAAAAGAGGCATAGTCCAATCAGTAGAAGAAATATTGCCAATGCTAAAAATGTATTTGCTTTAGGTTCTACACTGTATAATTCTTAAAAATGTGAAGGAAGAGTTTGATTTTAGGTGCCTATGTGGTAAGTTTGTTATCCACATATTTTCTGAATGTGTTATATATATAGGGTTTTCAATGTCATGTTTCTTTCTGGGTCAAAATAGAATTTTATCTAAAGCTTGAAGTATTTCAAGTTTGGACTGATAGATCAGTAAGATATTTTACTGATGTACTTTGCCTTTTGTTTCTCTGGGTATTATATGGAATAGTGTAATGACATTCAATTGATTTATATTAGTATTGTTAACAGGATGGTTTTCGTACAATGAGTATACAATGAATTATGAAAGTAGAAAATCCATTATAAAAACCCAGTTAAGTTGTTCTTTCATCTTTTTTTTCCTTCGGTGATAGGAACAGCGTGGTCATGGGATTTGGTAAGTTGACAGACGAAATCAAGACATGAGTTGAGGAGTCCTGCTAGAGGCTGCTGTGTTATCAGAGCAGAGGAGATTATGGTGGCAGCAGTAGGGATGGAGAGAAGTAGTGAAATCCAAACGATGCTTTAGGAGAAGAAAATTAATAGTATTTGGTAACAGACTGGATAAAGTGAATGAGAGTGAGAGATGGGAATCAAAGACAATGTTTTGAGTGGAGCTGATGAATGGTATGATACTTACAGGTCTAATTATAAAAGGGAAGAGATCTGTCTCTCCTTATTAAGGACAGGTGAGATAATATATGTAAAAGACTGAGAAAAACGCCAGGCCCATCTTAAGTACTTGACCGTGCAGTAGCTGCTATTGTGCTAAGGATGTTGTGTAACTAACTCCTTTTCATTTTCATCCTATTTAAGTACAGACTCCGCCCAGCGTCAGCCACATTCTTGCTCACATCCTCAGCTCCCCTGGGATGCTGATAGACTTCAAGTGTGACTTGAAGAAAACCATGTAACTATTATGTGCACATGTTAGTATCTGCATAAATTCATGGTTAATACCTCAACCGGGTCCTCTCTAGGTCATCTACCTCCAAATTTCAACAGAGGGCAACTTTCAACAGAGGGCATCCTAAATGGGTGGCTTTCTGTGCCATTAAACTATACTTTAATCTATGAAAGCACTGATTACAGTGACTTCTGCAATGTTTACTACACAGTCCCCAGAAGGGACTATCCCTAGTATTTGAGACAGGGCCTGACAGAACATGGTGCGCTCAAGAAGTCTTTATCAAACTGCATTGAGCTGAACAAGGTACAGGTCTCCTGCCTTGCACAGTAGTGTTTTCTGCCATTCTGTACTGCTCTGTGGTCTCTGTTCTGAAACTGCTGAGTGGAGTGGCCCAGGAAGGGATACTCTTGTTTTGAGTGGAGTTATTCTCATTGTAAAGAAGATAAACAGGAGACATCTAATGTAAGTACTATTATTCTCATTTTACTGATATAGAGATGTGCTCAGGAAAGTTAGATAAGTTGCTTAAAATTAATGTTAATGCTGAAATGGAACATGGACGTATTTGCATATTAACGCACTGCTTATGGAAACTTTCACACTACAGTAGTAGAGCAGTGTGGTTCTGACAAAGACCATGTTTACTATTCAGTCCTTTGCAGAAAAGGGCCGCCACACTTTGTGCTATACATGGAGCAGAGCTGAGCTATCTCAGCTGAGACCATCCTACAAGAGCTACCTTCTAGCTACTGCAATGCCTCAGTCCAGTCAAGAACAACCAGTCCTGGACCTCTCAAGAGAATCATACCCAAATGACCAAAAGACTTGAGGACAGGCCAGATGGCCCTTGTTGGGATGGTCTGTTTTGCATTAAGAACAAACTGACATTAGGGGCAGTTCTCTTAGTTGCAAACATTATGTTACTAAAAAGAATTACTGAATTCTATAAGACAGACATTTACTTTCATAATAGGTCAGAATTTTTAGAGCATAATAACTTTAGTTTATATTTTATAGGTTATAGTTTATATTTTATATTTGTCTCAGAGACAAATATATATATATCCACAAATAATTTTTAGTTTTATCGTCTAGTATTGTCTACTGTTCTGGGAAGTGAATATATTCTATTTCTTTCTTTCTTTTATTTTGAGACAGAATACTGCTCTGTAGCCCAGGCTGGCCTTGAACTCATGGCAATCCTCCTGACTCAGGCTTCCAAGTGCTGTGACTACTGATGTGTGCCGTATCCAGCTTCAATTCTTACCTTTGAAATTCCCTGTTAAATATAAGCATCAAATTTACCTTCGAAATTCTTTATAATGAAGTTTCCTTTCTCCTCTTTTCCCAAAGAAATGCATCTGAAGGGTTGTGCTAATTTCAGATTCTTTCATTGTTTGATCCTATGAAAATTACATATAATTTCAAGATTATTAAAAATTTCAAGTAATAATTCAGAAAGACAAAAACTGAACCTGTAGACTCAAATTTTTGGGATAATACCCAGAAATTACTGTTGCAAAAAAAAAAAAAGAAAAAGAAATTACGGTTGCAGGAGGAACAAAAACGGTGAAAAAGAGGGGGAGACAATCATTCTGTCTGTAACTTTACATAGCATTTTTCTATAATCATTTTTGCTCAAGCAAGAGGGCTAGAAATATTCACACCACAGAAACTATTCGGTATTTACTCAAGTGTTTCCTAATTATTTCACTTAAGAGTATAGCCTCAATGTGCATCCATTTAACTATATGTCTCTAGTTTCTCATTCTTTATGGCTGAGTAGTGCTCTATTTTATAGAAAAACATTCATCCATTCTCCAGTTGATGGGCATTTGGGTTGTTTCCAAGTTTTAGCTATTAAACTGTGCCTTATGTCTCTAGTTTCTCATTCTTTATGGCTGAGTAGTGCTCTATTTTATAGAAAAACATTCATCCATTCTCCAGTTGATGGGCATTTGGGTTGTTTCCAAGTTTTAGCTATTACAAACTGTGCCATTATAAACATGGGTGCACATATATTTTGGAAAGATACCCAGCAGGGGAATAGATGGATCAAATGGGACCTCTAGTTCTAGTTTTTTGAGGTATCTCCGTATTGATTTCCACAGTGGTGGAACCAGTCTGTACTCCCACCAACAAAGGAGAAGGGTTCCTTTCTCCCCACAGCCCCACCAGCATTTGTTATTGGTTGATTTCTGGATAGCAGCGATTCTTTCTGGGGGAAGGTGGAATCTCAGTGTTGTTTGCATCTGTATCTCACAAATGACCAGTGATTTTGAATATTTTTTCATATATTTATTTGCTGCTTTTACTGCTTCGTCTGAGAAATGTCTGTTCATTTCAGATGCCCGTTTTTGTATTGGGGGGAGTCCTGATTTTTTTGAGTTATTTATATATTCTAGATAGTAGACCTTTGTCTGAGGAATAGGTGGTAAAATTTTTTTCCCCACATTGTAAGTTGTCTCTTAGCTGTTGGTGATTTCTCTCACACTGCAAAAACTTTTTAATACAATGAGATCAGATCCCAGTTGTTGACTCTTTGTGTAAGTTCTCATGTTGCTGAAGATTTGTTCATAAAGTCTTCTCCTATGCCAATGTCTTTGAGAGTTCCACCTAATTTACTTTCCCATAAGTTTAGTGTTTCTGTTTTGATATTTAGTTCTTTAATCCGCTTGGATTTTAGTTTAGTGCATGGTGAAAGACAGGGATCTAGTTTTAATCTTTGTCAAGTTGAAATCCAGTTTTTCCAACACCATTCATTAAAGAGGCTATCTTTCCTCCACTGAGGATGGTTGGCTCCTTTGTCAAAGATGAGGTAGCTGAGTATGTCTGGTGTTGTTTCTGCATCTTCCAATCTATTCCACTGATCCTCGGGTCTGTTTCTTTGTCAGTACCATGCTGTTTTTATCACAGTGGCTTTGTAGTATAGTTTTAAATTGGGAATTGCGATACCCCCTGCCATGTCTCTGTTGCCCAAAATGGTTTTTGCTATTCTAGGCCTCTTCTGGTTCCAAATGAATTTTTGGATTGTTTTCTTAAGTTCTGTGAAATATACTGTTGGGATTTTAATCAGGATTGCATTGAATAGGGGATTGCAGAGAAGTTTTGGAAGTATGACCATTTTCACTTGCACTCTACTTTTTATGCATCTTTTCTAGCTTACAAATAAACTTTTTCAGGGAAGGAAGCTTGCAACTTTAGCAAACTGCTCACTATACAGGGCCTTAAAAATATATAATTGCTTATTAACATTCACATATCACAGCATGTTTACCTACCCTCCATTTACCTCCAATTCTGCCATGTTTGGCTTTGCTCCTGACCTCTCCTTTCACCATTGTTGAAACTGGCATTTGAATTAGGATTATTTATGTGGCTCTGATCAGTGTCATAGGACCCAGTGTTCTCTAGACACTACCTATTGAAACAGGGACTGCCTAGAATGCAGACATGAACAAGATCACAGCTAACTTCCTTTGGGCCCTTGCAGCAGTGCTGATGCCCATCTCCACTACTACAGGATCTACAGTCCCTACTCCTCACACAGATGCTGTACTTTGTGACTTTGTTTCCTCTTCTGTTCAAAGTTATGACTCTTTGACTCAGCTTTTATGTATTTAATTAAACTAGGGTTATGTGTCTGAGGTTTGTTGCCTAACAAAATTGTATCCACTAAATAATTTGCTGAAAAGTATCAAACTTGAAGATGGTCAAACATCATTTTGTCTCAAAATATTAGATAGTATTTACAGATGGGATATTTAATTAGCTGACCATTCTGTGTATTGCAAAAGTCTGAAATAACACTATACAGGAATGCAACTAATTCTCCAAAGTTATCTACGCATTCTAGACGAATATTATGCTGCTAAATTTCCCCCTGGAGGATGGCTTCTAAATTTTGATATGCACCATATGCCAAAGTACAAGTGCCAGAACATATTTTTTTCTAATTAGATTAAATATTGCTTTCAGTATAAAAATAAAATTGCAAGGGCCGGGGATTTAGCTCAGCGGTTTGGTGGCCTGCCTTGCAAGCGCAAAGACCCAAGTTCAATCCCCGGTACCAAAAAAAAAAAAAAAAAAAAAAAAAAAAATAAAATTGCAGTTTAGCTCAGTATTTGTTTTTTAATACTGTAGATGTTGATCATGAGCGTTATTTTAACATTTCAAATATTCTTTATTCCTAGCAGACAGGTATACCCAAGTTTTCATTTGTTTGAAGAGGTTTCTCATTCATGCATGTATGTGATTTTTATTATGTATACAAACAAAAATGTATTCATTGGCATTAAATTTAACTCAAACAGTAATTTTCTAAAAAACTTTCTATTTGTTTGTTTGCTTGTACTGAGGACTGACCTAGGGTCTTTGCACTGAGCTACATATCCCCAGCCCTTTTTCTTAATTTCTTATTTTGAGACAAGGTCTCACTAAGTTCTTAAGTTGTCCAGGCTGGACTCAAAACTTGTGATTCATCTGCCTCAGCTTCCCAGAGTGCTGGGGTTATATGATTTTGCCACCACTCTTGGCTTTAAACCGGGAGGGGAAGTAAATAAAATTGGTATGTGTTATATACATGTACCAGCTCCCCAGGATGAATGTACTCATGTAGTACAAACATATACTAATAAAAACTTAAAAATAGAAGAAATAAGACCTTTAACATAGATGTCCTTAAAAAAAGACTAAAGTATCAATAATCACAAAAATAAAAATGATTGTTTATTGAGATTTGCTGTTATCCAGAACTTTGTATTCACTACATTACTAAATACTCACAATAAATCTATGGGACAAGTTTAAAAAAAAAACCCAAAACACATCATGTATTCAAATGCTTCCCTGCTGCGTTGTCTAAACCATGTTATCACTTTATTGTCTGCTTTACTCTTTAGGAGAACAAGTCTTTAAAATGGAGGGTTCTAATCAATAAGTTGTGTTTACTATTTTTATATTCCTGATAGAAATCAGTTATCCTTACAGAGTTTCTTTCTTTCTTTCTTTTTTTTTTTTTTTGGTATGGGGGATTGAACTTGGGTCATTATGCTTGTGGGGCAGGCAGTGGAACCACTGAGCTAAACCCCCACCCACCCTTTACAGAGTTTCAAAGGCTACCTTAACATTTATTTTGCTTTTGGCTAGACCATTCCAATTCAATGTGATAATGTGGGCTTCTCAAGTAGACTGAACATTTAAATTTGTGATTCTATGTCACTGATTAATAAATACAGGGAAATAAGTGATTAATGGATCAAAAACATCCTGTGGGAACATAAGAAATCACTTTTGAAAAGGTTGGTAATTACTACTATAATGGGAAGAGGTCAAGGTAAACTAACAAAGTGTCTACAAATATCTCCTGATATTCAATCTCAAAATCAGTAATTATGAATGCAGGACAATAATTACGTGAGTAAAATTTCACACAAATGGTCCCCAACTTAAAATATTTTGAAGTTCTCTCATAAACTTTAACAAATTTGGATTTGATTCCTAATTTAAACAGTTTCTAAGAGATTTTGATAGTATTGCTGTTATGAGCTACCTTTTTTTTTTTTTTTTTTTTTTTTTTTTTTTTTTTTTTTTGAGCCAGGGTCTTGCTATGTAGTTCAGGTTGGACTTGAACTTGTGGCAAACTTTCTACCTTGGCTTCCGGAGTACTGTGATTATAGACATGCGCCACCATGCTCAGTATTGAGCTATGTCTTTTATTCACCACTGAAAAAAAAAAAAAAAAAAGGCAGGCAAGGGGCTGAGGTGTGCCAGTGGTACAGTATATGCGTAGCATGCACAATACCCAGCACCACAAAAAATATCCTGTGCAAATGAAATACTAACATATCTATTTAGAAAACTGCTACTTTTCTTTTTAAAGTGGAGCAATTTTTCTACAATGAATATACTTAATTATTGGTAGCCTACCATAGAATCATTATGTCTTGATATATACACATATAATCATATTTTTTCAGTGTAGCAAAGAATATTATTTCTCCATTTGTCACAGAAAAGAGTGACTACAGCTAAATCAGTCCATGTTGCTTGGTGAAAGGGAAGGGAAATCCTGCAAGGGGACATATGAATGAGCCAATGCTGCTGGCCACAGTACCATGAATTGATTTCCTACTGATAGATCTGTGGTTGTTTCCCATTTTTTTAAAATTGTTTTGTTTTATACCGGGGATCAAACTCGTGACCTTGTACTTGCAAGGCAGGCAGCAGAACCACTGAGCTGAATACTCAGCCTCATGTGTTTTTTATTATAGGCACTGTTGTGAGAGACAGTGTTATATGTTTATTTTTGTTGTAATTATATATTTCTCCAAGTTAGAGTGTTACGTCAAACAGTAGCTGAATCTAGATTATTAGGTATCTGCGGTTTACTTGCCCATCCACCTCAGACAACACAGAAAAGAATTCATCTTTTTAATCTTTGCAATCTGGTAGGAAAACAAATTTTAGAATACTATTATTTTAGCTTGCATTTCTTTGATTATTCATGTTTACTGGTCACTTATGTTTGTTCTGCTAATTGCTTCTCATGTTCTTTGCTAACTTTAACAGAGGTGTTAATTTCTAAAAGAGTAATAGTCAAATCTATCAACTTTTCTTTGTGGCTTTTATAATACATCACCTACTTCAATAATATAAAAATATTAGTTTCTTGTAATATTCCCATGGTTTCACTTCTTACAGTTAAATCTCTGATTCATCTGGGATTTATTTATTTTGTTTGTTTGTTTGTTTTGGTACCGAGGATCGAACTCGGGTCCTTGAGCTTGCAAGGCAGGCCAACGAACCGCTGAGCTAAATCCCCGGCCCTCTGGGATTTATTTTGAAATAAGAGCTTGGAACACAATCCTAGCACTTGCTGGTCAGTGAGTTCATTAGTCATCAACAAAGATGCAGTGAATGATTAGCATCAGGTGCCAGGCATCAGATTTAAGCCTCAAGAATTCATGGTTTCCAATACTGTGGGACTCAACATGTGTCCATTAACAGTCCATAACTGGTTACTCAACAAGTTATTAAAAGCAGAAACCATACAGGGGCCAGGGGCCAGGTATCTCAGTGGTATAGCAAAGAATCAGCACGCATGAGGCCTTGGGTTTGATCCCCAGCACCAAACAAATAAACAAATAGACAGGAATCACAGGATGAAAGTTTTAGGAAGTACAGGAAAGCTTGTTAATAGGATTCACCTGGAAACTCAGGCAAGGTAGCTCTGACAAAACGTCATTTAAACTGCAAAGAGAAGTTAACTAAGAAAGAGCACGGATTAAACAGTTTGAACAGGGAGCATACAAAGGCCTGAAGGTGCTGACAGCATGGTGATCTGTGGCTGGGGTGGAGAAGTAACAGTAAAAATAACAGCAAATTCCTTTTTTTTTTCCCTCTCTGTTTGCACTGGAGATTAAACAAAGGGCCTCTAAACTGAGCTACAGGCCTACCCCTTAAAACAACACTTTTTTTTTTTTTTTTTTAAATTTTGAGACAGGATCTTACTAAGATGCTAAATTGCCCAGGCTGTGCTCAAACTTAAGATCCTCCTGCCTCAGCTTCTCAGATTACAAGGATTATAGAAGCAAGTAATTATTTAGATACTACTACAGGATTAAGCACAGTTCAAGGAGATTGCAAGGTAATAACTCAATTAATCCCCACATTTCCCAGTGAGGCAGATTGGTATAGAGGTGTGCCTAAGGTCACACAAATATTAAATGATGAAAGCAGCATAAGAACCTAGGCAATCTGCTTCTGAGTCATGGTTGTAAACCACCATGTTCTGCTGCAGTTAAAAGGAGTGGAGCAGGAAACTGGAGGAGAGCCAGTGCGAGGAGATCTGGGCTTATGAGGATTTCTGAATTTATCCCAAGTGCAAAGGGAAATGTGAAAAAAGTCTTACTAGTATTTAAAATTTATCATTTTTTACTTATTAACTGACTCAAAATTGTATAAATTTATGGGTGCTATGTAACCTTTTGATGCATGTATGCTCTGTATAATGTTTTGTGGAAGAATCTTAAGGAGAGCAGTTACATCACATCTGTGCTGATAGTACCTCTGGATACAATGCGACAAATTAGAAAAAGAGTGGAAGCTGATATAGTAGCTAAAGTGAGAAATGACAGGGACTTCCTCAAGTGATGGTGAAAATGGAAAAAAAAAAGCATGAATGTGGGAAATGTGTAAGAAGTACAAGAGATAGGACTCCATGAGTAATTCTATGTGAGGAGTAAAATGTCACACCTAGGAAGACTTCTAGATTTCTGGATCACTAACAAGGAATCTGATGTTTTCCCACTGATTTAAACTGTTACTATACACTAACAGCCTTATGGGTTTGGGTTTACATTTTGGCTGATCCATTGCTCATGATACCACTGTATTTGAATAAGTCCTTCTCATTACTAGTGCTTTTCAGAATCTTTATTCTCATGTTTATTCTTCTAGGTTAACTTCAGAAGTATTCTGCCAAGGTTCAGTATACCACTTGCCCACAACCACTTCTTCCTTGTTCAGTTTTGCCCAAAATTCCCCTAAAAACAAAACCAAAACAAACCTTGAGATCTGACTTGGATTACACTGAATTCACAGATTAATTTAATGGGAACTGACCTCTTTACAATGACCCCTATTCCTAAGAATAAAGTCTGTTTTTACATTTATTCAAATCCTATGTTCCTCTATAAAAAAATGATAGTTTATAGTTTTCTTTATGTAGATTTTTTTTTTTTCTTTTTTGGTACTGGGGATTGAACTCAGGACCTTGTGCTTGCAAGGCAGGCAGCAGCACCACTGAGCTAAATCCCCAGCCCTCTTATGTAGATTCTTAAATATATTATCCCTTACTTCTTGATATGGAATTTATTTATTTATTTTTTGATTTTTTGTTTTTGGTACCAGGGATTGAACTCGGGTCCTTGTGTTTGTGAGGCAGGCGGTGGAACCACTGAGCTAAATCCCCAGCCCCTGGTATGGAATTTATTATTATTATTATTATTATTATTATTATTATTTGGGTACCAGGGATTGAACTTGGGTCCTTGAGCTTGTGAGGCAGGCAGCAGAGCCACTGAGCTAAATCCTTGGCCCCCTGGAATTTATTTTTAAAGGGGAGATTTTATACTATATTAAATGCGGTTAAACCTACTGGCCAGTAAAAATTATAACTGCCTCTGACCTCCCAAATGATGGAATGTGGTCAACAAATTCTCTCTCAAGAAAGCAACTAGCTGGACAAAATGGACTAAAAACAACCACTTAAGTGCTCCAGAAGGGCAGGCCATCCAAAATTTGGCTTTCCTCCAGCTGACCAACAGGGCTCACTTGACCAGAGTGGCAGATTGGTACTCAGTGGCTCTCAGGCTTGCGTGGAGCAAGCAGATGGGCAGACAGCCAGATGTGTGAAGAGTGTCTGAGGAGATGACACAGTGAAGGAGGCTGCCTGAGCCCTCCTTATGTCCCATACTGTGCTGATGGTAGGGCAGAGACCATAACCAATCCACACACTTGAATATTTGTCCAAGAGCCTGGACCCATGTGCAAGGGCGGGAATCCAAACAAGAGACTGAAAAGGAGCTTAAAGTGTGAATATGCTCCCAGCCTCACACATGTCCATCAGCAGGGTGTGTGTGTGCTGCCTCTTGCAGTGAGGCAGGTGAGTTTCAGAGGAGTGGCATAGGCAAAGTGCTAAACAGACAAGGTGGGGGCAGGAGAAAGTTAGGACCTTAGCACAAGGGCTTAGACATATTTTCTGGTGGCTGTCAGATGGATTCCCTAGAACCATACACAACTTCAATTTGATCTTAGATAATAGAGAGGAAAAAATGGTTCTAATGGAATAACAGACACAATGAATTCTACCTTAGTCATTTTTGAGGGGGGGTAGTGGGTATTGAACTCAGAGCTTTCCCACTAAGCTACAACTAAGCCCTTTTAAAAATGTTGAGACAGAGTCTTGCTAAATTGCCCAAGATGGGCTTACATTTGTGAACCTCCTGCTTCAGCCTCTCAGTGTTGAGATTATAGGCTTGTACCAACCACACTCAGCTATGTTTTCTTTTTTTTCTGGTTTTTTGAGACAGGGTCTCACTATGTAGTTGAGACTGACCTGGAACTCATTATGAAGCCCAGGCTGGTCTCGAACTCATAGCAATCTTCCTGCCTCAGCCTCCAAAGGGCTGGGATTACAGGCGTGCACCTCCACGCCTGGCTTCCAGCTATGTTAATATTCTTAAACATAGCATACAAAAATGTACACAAAATAAAAACCCTAAGAAAATCCTCCAAAAACAGAAACAAAATTTATAAAATAAGAAATGTAACTGGTCTAGATAATGGTCATAAAAAGTGTATCTGTAATACCAAATTAAACTGTTTACAGATTAAAAACAAAACAGAGACTGATTGCTAGAGAGACTGCTGAGAAATGGGCATGCTCACTCAGTGCTGGACTATAAACTGCTTTAACTTTTCCAGAAAGGAATTTATCAACAAATATCAAAAGCCTTAAAAAATTCATGCCTGTTAAATCAAGAAGCTCACTTTCAGAATTCTATCCTAAATATACATATCTAGATATTTATTATCACAGGATAGTTTTAACAGCAAATGTTTGAAAATAATCTTAACCAATAACCAGTCAGTGGTTAATTGTTATATCCACATGACTAGATATTTTTTCATTCATTAAAAAATATTGAGTATTAAGAAGATCATACATCCTGACCAAGTCGGATTTATTCCAGGGATGCAAGGATGGTTCAACATATGCAAATCAATAAATGTAATACACTATATTAACAAAGTCAAGGACAAGAACCACATGATCCTCTCAACAGATGCAGAAAAAGCATTTGACAAATTTCAACAACCATTCACGATAAAAACTGCAAAAAATTGGAATAGATGGACTATGTCTCAACTTAATAAAGGCTATCTATGAAAAACCAACAGCCAACATCATATTAAATGGCCAAAAACGGAAAACTTTCGCATTAAAATCAGGAACAAGACAAGGATGCCCACTATCACCACTCCTCTTCGATATAGTTCTGGAAACATTAGCCATAGCAATCAGACAAGAGAAAGAAATTAAAGCAATAAAGATAGGAAAGGAAGAAGTTAAACTGTCATTATTTGCTGATGATATGATACTCTACATTGAAGACCCAAAAAACTCTACCAAAAGACTTCTCGACTTACTTGACACTTTCAGCAGAGTAGCTGGATACAAGGTCAACAGTCAAAAATCAATAGCCTTCTTGTACACAAATAACAGACTCACTGAGAAATAAATTAGGGAAGCAATTCCTTTCACAATAGCACCCCAAAAAATAAAGTATCTGGGAATCAATCTAACAAAAGAAGCAAAAGACCTCTACACTGAAAACTACAGCACGCTGAAAAAAAGAGATCGAGGAGGATATAAGAAAATGGAAAGATAACCCCTGCTCCTGGGTAGGAAGATTCAACATAGTGAAAATGGCCATACTACCAAAACTGCTATACAGATTCAATGCAATACCAATTGAAATCCCAACACTATACTTCACAGAACTAGAAAGAAGAATCCAAAAATTCACTTGGAACCATAAGAGACCTAGAATAGCAAAAGCCATCCTAGGCAACAGATACATGGCAGTGGGTGTAACAATTCCCAATTTGAAACTATACTACAAAGCCACTGTGATAAAAACAGAATGCTACTGGCAAAGAAGCAGGCCTGAGGATCAGTGGAACAGATTGGAAGACACAAAAACAACTCCAGATGTACTCAGCTACCTCATCTTTGACAAAGGAGCTGACCGTCCCCACTGGAGGAAAGATAGCCTCTTTAATAAATGGTGTTGGAAAAACGATCTCAACCTGCCAAAGATTAAAACTAGACCCTTATATCTCACCATGCACTAAATTAAAATCCAAGTGGATTAAAGATCTAAATATTAAAACAGAATCACTAAACTTTCTGGAAGTTAAGTTAGGCAGAACTCTGGAAGACATTGGCAAAGGAAAAGACTTTATGAACAAATCCTCAGTAGCACGGGAACCAGCAGAAAGAATCAACAACTGGAATCTCATCTTATTAAAAAGCTTCTGCACTGCAAAAGAAACCATCAACAGAACTAAGAGACAACCTACAATGTGGGAAAAAATTTTTACCAGCTGCTCCTCAAAGGACTACTATCTAGAATATATAAAGAACTCAAAACAATCAGCGCCCCCAAATATAAAGACCCTATTAAAAAATGGGCATCTGAAATGAACAGATATTTCTCAGACAAAGAAATAAAAGCAGCAAGTAAATATATGAAAAAATGTTCCACATCACTGGTCATTCGAGAGATGCAGATGAAAACAACACTGAGATTTCACCTCACCCCACAAAGAATGGCTGCTATCAGGAAATCACACAATAATAAATGTTGGCGCGGTTGTGGGGAGAAAGGAACTGTTCTCCATTGTTGGTGGGAGTGCAGACTGGTGCAACCACTATGGAAGTCAATATGGAGATACCTCAAAGAACGAGGATTAGAGGTTCCATTTGACCCAGCCATCCCTCTGTTGGGTATCTTTCCAAAAGAATTAAAAGAATCATACCACAGTGATATATGCGCACCCATGTTTATAGCAGCACAGTTTGTAATAGCTAAAACTTGGAAACAGCCCATCTGCCCATCAACTGGAAACTGGATAAAGAAGATGTGCTTTTTCTATAAAATGGAATACTACTCAGCCATAAAGAATGAGAAAGTAGATTCATTCATAGGTAAATGGGTACATTTTGAGGATATACTCCTAAGTGAAATAAATAAGTCAAACATATGCAAATACTGAATAGTTTCTCTAGTGTGAAAAACTAAAATAGTACTCATGATCCTAATGGGACAATTAGCAATGTGAATTAGGAAGAAAAGACCAAAGGTGTAGGGACAGTGAGAAGGCTAGGAAAAGTTGAGGATATACTTCTAAGTGAAATAAATAAGTCACACATATGCAAATACCAAATGGCTTCTCTGGTGTGAAAAACTAAAATAGTACTCAAGATCCTAATGGGACAATTAGCAACGTGAAATAGGAAGAAAAGGACCAAAGGTGTAGGGACAGTGAGAAGGATAGGGAAAGGGGAACAAGGGAAAAGGAAAAAATATGAGAAAATGTAAAAATGGAATTAAAGTGTTTGAAGGTGGGAGGGGAGGGGAAGGTGAAGGGAGAGTGGGGACAAGGGGAAAAAATGAGAACCAAGACCTGGCACGTAAAGGTACAAGATCCCAGTAATGAATGTAACTGTACTGTCTACCTGGAATGTACCAATAAATTAAATTTAAAAACATACTGAGTATTTAGTGTACACCTACAACTTTACCCACCCACCAAGATACAATGAGTAGTAAAAAGCCATCAAACAGGGGCCTGCCTGTGGGTGATCGATCAGAAAAGTCTTTGTTTACCAGGGGTATGGGCCGTACCAGAGAGTCCAACAGTGAGATTCAGGGTGAGGGTTTGGGGCCAAGGGGAGACTAAGATCAGGCATATAGGCAGTCAACTAAGTTTATGTAGCTGACCCCAGTAAAATCTCTGGACATCCACCTATAGGGGGGCTTCTCTAATTGTCCCTACTCTGTGTATACTGTTAAACACTGCTGCCCACAAGTTAGCTCTGTCATATCTCTACTTGGAGAAGATAAATGAAACTTTTATTTGTGAGACTTTCTGGAATTCCATGAGCTTCTTCCTTGTCTGATTTTAAATCTGTATCCATTCAATGTAATAAATTGTACCATGAACATAAGTTGGAATGAGTTAAGGGAGATGTAGAGGAGGCCACAAAACAATTACATTAACAAGTGTTATATAAGTTGTTATGACTAAGGACATTGAGGGTACTATAAGAACACACAGGATATGTTCTAGGAAAAGGAAACAGCAGTTAAGGACTTGGATGTGAGACAAAGCAGTAAGATTAGTTGAAGGGAACAAAATGTTAAAGGGAACAGTGCTTTTACTAATTTGCAAATTTTGAAGCAGACATCCTTGGAAAGACAAAACAATTTGGAAATTCAAGAAAATCTCACAGCATAAGGTAAAATTAAAATTAATTGAAGGATTATTAATTGACTCAAAGTAACACTTGCTTCCAGGAATGAATTTGGACTCTGTTAATACAGTGAATTACATTGATTGATTTACATATGTTGAACAATGCTTGCATCCCTGGAATAAATATCACTTGGTCAGGGTGTATGATCTTCTTCATGACCCTCTGTATTCTGTTTGCTAGTATCTTAATTGAGGATTTTGCATCTATGTTCATTAGGGAGATTGGCCTATAGTTCTCTTTTTTGGATGGGTCTTTCCCTGGTTTTGGAATCAAAGTAAGGATTATCAATTGAAAATATACTGATAGGCATTACTAATAGGAATGAAAACCAGCTCACACTGTAAGAAAATGTACTGGGCAATGTTTATCAAAATCTGTCAATGACATTATAAATATTCATGCCTTTTGACTAGCAATAGAATTTCTGGGAAGTCATCCCTCAGACATATTTATACATGAAGTATGACCCTACGTCTGTGCTATCACGGCTGCCTTGATTTCCTGAACTGATTCAAAACCTTTCATGGTCATTTTGACTTGGGCGAAGAGCAATGAAGCCACATGCTGCCAGATCCAGTGAATAAAGTGGATGAGGGCATGGCATGCACTTGCCACTGGATGGCACACAGTAGCAGCATTCACTGTATTTTTGAATATATCTTAAAAGACACTCATGAAAGAGGAATTCCAGAACTGCTTCATAAAATGGTATAAGAACAATGGGATAAATGTGTTTGAATTGAGGGGGAGTATTCTGAGAGGGATTAAGAGCAATGATGTGTCTTCTAACATAATAAATTAAAAAAAAATTTAAACATTCACCATCTATATATTTTTTGTTTGTTTTTGCTTTTGTTTTTTTGTTTTTTTGAGACAGGGTCTCACTATGTAGTTGAGTCTGACCTGGAACTTACTTATGTAGCCCGGGCTGGTCTCGAATTCACAGTGATCCTCCTGCCTCAGTCTCCCAAGTGCTGGGATTACAGGCGTGCGCCACACCAGGCCCATTCACCTTATATTTTGATAATTATTTAAAAAATGGTGTAAATACAGGATTATTCAATGTGGCATTACTTGTAATATGAAAAGATGGACTATGACTGGGTGTGGTACTTTATTCCTGTAATTCCAACACTTGAGAGGCTGTGGCAGGAGGATTGCCACAAGTTTGAGGCCAGCCAGGGAAACACAGTGAGTTCAAGGCTAGCCTGAATGACATAGCTATGAGACCCTGAATTCCTGATCCTGTTAAAAAGATAGCTACATACCAAGTGGCTTTCAAGCCGGGGATTTAGCTCAGCGGTTCAGTGGCCTGCCTTGCAAGCACAAGGACCCGAGTTCGATCCCCGGTACCAAAAAAACAACAAACAAACAAAGAACAACAACAACAAAAAACAAATGGCTTTCAAAAGGGGAATGTACATAAACTGCTGTCTCCATAAACAAATACTACGGAACCATTAAAAAACATGAGATATTCTGATTTGTTAAAGGAAACAAAGAAAAGCACAGCGATGCATAGCATGCTACTACTTATAGAAAACATAATATTGATGTACTTATTTACAAAAATGCTTACATAGCCAGGGATTTAGCTCAGTGGTGCTGCCGCCTGCTTCGAAAGAGCAAGGTCCGGATTGATCCCTGAAACCAAAAATGCTTACATATTCCTAAGATCTAGCTCTGGAAAAACAATAGGAAACTGATAGCATGCTGGGAAGAGGACAGGGAAATGGAGGGGAACATTTTGCTCTGTCTACTTACTCTTGTGCACCCTTTGAAGTTCATCTATTTAAAATATGAAGTTATTGATGAAGCTGACCAATTAACTGGGAATACTTGAACAGAACAGAGAAGATATTGAAAAGGTCCCGATTGGAATTCTTAGTTATATATGCACATACCTGACATTCTGTTTCATTAGTTTTCATTATCTTGAAGTCATCTTGTTTACTTGTGATCTTCTGCAACTAAAAAGATTGCAAACATAAGTTTACATGTGTATCTATTGGATTTTTCAAAATAACTTGAAAACAGATGCTAAGTTGTTATAAAATATATACTGATTTATTTGTTACACATTAAACACATTCTGCATAGGTCTGATCCCTTTTTTCTTAGGCCATGCAAGAACCAAAGGAGAAAACAGATAAGAAAAGCATCAACATTATTTACAATTTTCTCCTAGGGAAGCTAGTTTACTTAACACATATATGTTATAAAGACAGTAGTCTTAAAAATATGTCACAGTTATTCTTTCAAGAGAATTTTAATTCATAACTTACTTTTCATATCAATGATAATGCCCATATTCTTAGTATATATATATACCCTTAGAATATAGTATATATTATATACATACTTTCTCCCTTTGGGCATTTATAAAACATTAAAATAATTTAAAGACTTACATTTACATTAATTATAAAATTGATGCTAGTACCTTGAAATTGAACACATTAAAAAAAACCTACCTACCTTTCAGTCATTTGTACCAATCTTCATACGGAAAGCAAGTTTAAAAAATGGATTTAAAAATAAAAATAATCAGATGTAGACAAAAATCCCAAAATACAGATTTAAATAAATCAGGAGATAAATCTTCCCTTATTTTTCCAGTAGGTGATTTCTTTGTTAAAAGTTTGAAAACTGCTGCAATTACAACTCAAATTATCTACCACAAATTCAGGCACTTTTATTATGCCTGTGTTAGGTAAATGGCTTATCTTCAGGCCTCTAAGTCTCTTGCTCTGTTTTTACTTCTCCTCCTCACTTAGTTCAAGGGAAAGTCGAAAAGCTTTATATTTGATTTACCTTTTTAAAAAAATTGACAGCCAAATGATATATAGTAACTACTTCAATAAACATTTCTCCCTTTCTTACTGCCCCACCTTTTTCAGTCTTATTATGTAGATCTCAAATATAAAGTGAACAGAATTCTATAAAAGACTATAATCATTATTCAGCTTCAGTGATTATTGGTACATTCATCATTGTTGGTTCATCTATATTTTTTGCCTCTTTGGTTCCCTTTATTATTTATAGCCCCAGAGGAAAAAAATTCACACATTAAGATGTATAAATCTTGCCGGGGATTTAGTTTAGTTCAGTGATACCACCACCTGCCTCACAATTACAAGGTCCTGAGTTCGATCCCTGGTATCAAAAAAAAAAAAAAGTATAAATCATACCCATACAATTTTGATTATTTGTCTCTTTCCAATCCATCCTTTCTCCCTGCTTCACCATAGAAACAGTTCTGATATTTCCCAACTAGTTTCAAAATTCAAATAAATGAAATCATACACCATGTATTCTTTTGTATTTGCCTTCTTTCATCCAGCACTGAGGTCTTGAGATGCATGCTCTTTGCCTATCAGTAGTTCCTGTTTATTGTGAAGCTTTACTATACTCTATGACTATGCCATCATTTACTTATTTATCTGTTCCTAATCTAAGACACAGAATGATGTTACCTTTATGTTTTTGGTGGGGCTGGGGATGGAACCCAGGGCCTCATGCATGCTAAGCACATGCTGTACCACCAAGTCACCTCTCCTCAGCCTCCCTTTACATTTCTGTAAATGCTCTTTAAAAGACTGAGAAAATTCTCTTCTATTTCTACTTTGTTGAGTTTTAGCAAGAAAGGGTTTATTTTGTGAAATGCTTGGAGTGTATTAACATGATCATAATGTTTTCTTCTTTATCGTGTTAATAAGATGAATTGCACTGATTGGTTTTTCAACCCCTAAGATAATTTAGTATTCTCTGGATAAATCTCACTTGGATGTAAGTATATATGTATGTACTGTGGCACTGAGGGTTGAACCCAGGGGCACTTGACCACTAGCTCTTCTTTTTTTTTTGAATTTCAAAATTGGGTCTTGCTGAATTGCCCAGGTTGGCCTTGAGCTTGTGATCCTCCTGCCTCAGCATCCCACCTAGCTGGGATTACAGGTGTGTACCACACACCTAGTTATCAGATATTATTTTATGCCATACTGGATTTGATTTGCACTATCTGGTTAGGTATTTTATTTAAGAGAAAAACTTGTTGGGTCTTTTGCAAAGTTTTAGTTAGAGCTAAGCTGCTTTCAAAACACAAGAAGGAAGTATTCTTTTGTCTTGTATTTTCTGAAAGGTTTTGTGGAGATTTGACAGGATCTCTTTGTTAAATGCTCAATAAATTTCCACAGTACAACCATCTGGATGTCAACATTTCTTTCCGGGAAGGTTTGACAGTAAGTCTGATTCCTCTGACAAAGGTTGTTCAGACTTAAATCTCATCTCCTTAGGTTTGTTTTTTAAGGTATCTGTCCATTTCATCCAAGCTGTCAAACTTACAGGCACATATGAACCGGCTGCTTACAATGTTCTATTTTTATCTTTGTGTCATCTGTAGGCTCTGTGTCAATATTGCCTCTGATTCCTAATATTGATAATTTGGGTCTTCCTACCTTTTTTTGCTAGATCATGTTGGAAGATTTGTCAAAATTTGTTGTGTAAATAATAAAAAATTTAAGATATTTAACAATAAATGTTATCCATAGAATCCTTTTATTGCTTTGTATAAGACATTTACTTATAATCTTCATAATCTTACTGTCAAAACATTATAAACAAAACAAAAAAGTGCAAACGGGATGGATTCATTTAAGTAAGAAATTCTTAGGAGGATCATTTCCAACATGGTATGAAGTATAGCCAAGGAAAAGACTGTCCCAAAGTCTACACAAAGGGCTTTGTAGCAGATGATCTTGTTAAGTCAGGTTTTACCTAAAACACTTCAGTCAGGATCATGGAGAAGGCTCTAGCAAGTTCTGGTATATAATCTGAAGAAACACTTCCATCTGAAAGAACATAAGCATATATATTTTTTTGTCTAGAGACTTAGGCCAAAAGTCTCCTGTCTCCTAAAGCTCCCTTCTAAACTGGCCCGTGACACTGACTCATGACAACAGGGTAATTACTATGGGGCACAGCACTCCTTTAGGTGCAGGTGTGAAGGACGGCTCTTGGGCTCATGGCCCCTCAGTCTGCATTTGCATTCTTCTTCATTAGAGATAATAAACAAGTAAATGTAGTAACTTCAGATAATGCTGAGTGCTGCATCTGCAATAAAATGAAGCAGGGGAAAGGGTTGAGAAATGGCTGTGGTACGCTATTAAACAGGTTTGTTGTAGGTAGGTCTCTGAGGAGATACTGGGCGAAATCCAAATGAATAAAAGCTACAAAGGAGTGGGAAAGGACTTTCCAGGCAGAGGGAAGAACAAGGTTTCTATTGGATAACAGGGTGCTATGTTAAAAACCTAGAAAAATTGTTATGTGGAAGTTATAAAAGACTCAGGAGGATATCTATTGGCTAGATACAAATTCTTTATTACTTAAAAAATAACTGCCAAATGTTATTTTAATTTATATTGGCATTTTCATTTGGTGGTTGAAAATGATGTATGTAAAGTCAATTTAACTTATTTTTTGCTTTCAGGGTAATAGTTTATATTGAATACTATAAAAAAAGAATAAATTCTACTGAAGGCTTTTATATTTATTTAGTAATAACTCTAGCAGGTATATTTAGCATGATAAAATTATAACACTATATGAAGAGCACTGTCCTTCCTACCAGTATGAAAGTGATGTGAAATAAAAGGACCACCTAAGGAGCAGTTTATACTACTAAACAGAATTGTCATTAATCTGTTGTTTACAGAAGTTGCATTAAAACCCTGGCACTTATCCCACATAAGCAGATGTACCATCTATCAAGGTAAAGATGAAATGAATTAACTATTACTGGCTTTGATCACTGTCGGTATTGTTTACTATTACCTGACAGAGAACAACTCAGGCAGATAGCTGCTATTTTATGAGTTTTGGGACGAAGAAGTAAGCAATACACTTACTAATACAGTTTTTAGATCTTAATGTTAACAAAACATAAATGCACTACAAAGCACAAAAGTAACTAAGCCAAATTATATTTTAGGACATTTTCACAATATTTTATCATTACTTTTGTGTTTCATGCTCAAATCACTTTGTAATTCTCATTACTTTTTTGGCACTTATGGTAGGGAGAGCAGTAAGTAAGACTTAACTGGGGGAACATTGAGATAAGCTAAAAAAAAAAAAATCCCTGCTCTTTAAAGTACACTTTTCTGATTTGAAAAGAACCATTTGGTTCCTTCAGACCATTTCAAATATAAGATGCTAAACACTTAGATGTATTAATATAAATGCAGTTTTCTTCTCTTCAAGGCTGTTTTTAAAAATCTTTTGTTCTTTTGGTTTTTGAGACATGTTCTTGTTATGTACTTCAGGCTGACAGTGAACTCACTTGTAGCCCAGGGTGGCCTTAAAACTTCTGGTGATCCTCCTGCCTCAACCTAAGCACTGAGATTTCAGTGTTGTACCATGCCTGGGCCAAAGAACATTTTATAGGGTTATAAGGTTGACTTTTACAACCTCAATTTAAAAAAAATATAGGGATACATCCTGTCATATTCACTTAACTCATGGGCTAATTATCCAAGAATTTTCTAAACATTTAAAGAGAAACTAGAAGAATTCAGAAATTGTTTCATAAACCAGCAAATGAAGCTGTTGAGTGAAAAACTTGAAGTGTCATGCAATCACATTAGGAATGGAGGCTGCCTCTACTGCCCTTTCCAGTCTTCCTTTCCATATCTCCTCTCTCTGGCTTGTGACATAGCCTCTTGTCACCACCATTACCAAAGGGCACCAAAACTTGGATCCTCGTAAGCACAAGACAAGTGTTGTAACTAGGAGCACTTTTGAGGCCACTTTATAAGATTACCTTCAACTTCATTATTCTAGAGCTGTAAAGGATGTCTCAGTACCTGTGACTCCCCAGGAATAAAAGCAGAAAGTCCAACTAGGTCTGAGGGAATTCTCGTTATGTGCTAAACAGCTTAACAAATCTAAAAGAATCTCATCTTTATGCATCAAAGCCGTTATATATAAACTGACCTCTATCTGAACAACAACAACAGCAGCAACAGCAACAACAACCAACAACAGTAATAAAGTAATTTGTTTCTCACCCCTGTGGTAGACTACAGTGGCTAGAGAGTAATGTTACCTTGTGACCTGTGGCACTAGGTATTTCTGGTTTCACTTGTGTAACACATTCTGTCCTTAGAACAGAAGTTAAACAAATTCCCTTGTTTAATCATCAAATATCTCAAAATATCTTTATCTACACTTACCAATTTTGTACTCCTGTTTACTCTTCATCCTTTTGCTCTGTGGTGTACGGTAGCATTCTTTTTTTGTTTGTTTATTTTTTGGTATGGGGTATTGAACTCGGGATCTAGTGCTTGCAAGGAAGGCAGTGGAACCAATGAGCTAAATCCTCAGCCCTATGGAGCATTCTTTTGAAACACTTCTATACTGATTCCTACTGACCTACAAACTTTAAGGGACCTTTTGCTCAGTCCCTATCCCACTTGGCCATTTAAAAAAGAGTTTGGCATTAAACACTCCCTCTTTGTTATGGTTTTCTTCACAAAGAAGAGTAAGTGGGCCACTCTCCCTCTCTGGGCTTTGTTAATTCTTTGCTGCTACTTGAAAGTTTCACTTTGGTTTCTCCATCTTACTTTGACCTCTTAAATGAAACTGTTTTCCAAGACCCATCTTCCTTCTTTTTATTCTATATTCTCCTCCTCTGAGGTCATATCATGACCTCATATCCAGGCTGCATGCTTGGTTGATCTCCATACACTTATAATGCTTGTCTGTCTCAACAAGGATGTCCTACCAGTTGGTCAAGTTAAACATTTCCAAACTCAGTGTCAAGATCTTTTTCAACCCAGTCATCCCTGACTGCTCCTTCAGATTAGGCAGGCATTGAGGAAAGTGCAGGGCACTAACACTGGATGGATTTAAGATTTAATTCATGGCTGCAATGTTGGTCACTCATTTTCTCCCTCTCTCTCTTTTTTTAGACAGGGGCTCACTGTGCAGTTCAGGCTGGCCTTGAACTATGCAGCCAAAGCTAGGCTTGAACTCATAGCAATCCTCCTGCCTCAGCCTCCCAAGTGCTGGGATTATAGGTGTGCACCAATTTTCTCATATTTTATTGGGGATACACTACTACTGTCAGACATAACCAGTCCTCAGTAGGAACTAGTCTTTGGCCACTGAGCATTATCACTATTCCTAGTTAGTTAGGCTTGGGAAAAGGAGTGACCACTGATTTTTCTTTTCCCCTCATTTCTCTAATCCAGATGGAACCCAGGCCTACAGAGGCTATTCCACAATATCTCTTGATTGTACTTAAGAGTTTTCATTCACAGTTGTAAACTCAACTACTACAATAGCCTAAGGAGTTTCCTTGCCTTCATTCTCTCTTATGATTCATCGCCCATTCTGCAGCTAGAGATGGATTCTGGAAGACTGCCCCGCAAATAATTTTAACAACTGTCTGCTGGTTTCTCCTAACAGTATAATTCACATGAGAGATCCCACTTCTTAGGTGTGAAAAGAGGTTCACACTTCAGCTGTGCTGCATAACAGCAAGTTACTTACAAGTACTCCAAATTGTGTAACATTAATTTCCTCAAAGAACATTAGTTTTGTTTTCTTCAGCCTCGATGCAACTGAAGACAAAGATAAATTTATGATGACTGTCTAGTATTCCCTTTCCTCCTTTATCTCTGATTATTTTTTGCTTGTGGTTCCTAAGGAACAGTCACAGTATCTGAAATTCTTTATTTCCATTTTGTCTACTAACATGTACATTCAACTCCTTGCTGGAATTCTAGGCTGCTTTTATGAATCAGTGCCAAATTTGACCCACACTGCTTCTTTTGAAATATCCACATTTGCTTACATGTGTTCACACTAACTTTCTAATGAAACATTTTTTTTTTTCAAACCCAGATCTCCAACATATATATATCTGTATATGTATATATTTTTTTCTGGTACCAGAGATTGAACTCAGAACCTTGCGCTTGCGAGGTAGAACCACGAGGTAGGTGGTAGAACCACTGAACTAAATCTCTGGCCCTCTAACATATATTTTTGTATGCAAGAAATATTCAAATATTCTTCAAGAAGTTAAATACTTTTCTCTATAGCTTCCTATTAAATTTTGCTTATATTTTTCACTTTGAGAAAATGAATTCCATAAATTACTACCTTTTAGACAGTACAGTGAAACCTCATATATACATACAGAGGTATATATTAGGCAACTTCAATCCTTCAGAATCCTCCAGTTGTTTTAATTAAGCTGTAAACCCACAAGAACCTTTTCAGCATCTGAAATGGTTGTCACAAAGGGCATGCAATAAAACCTACACAGAATTTTCTCAGTCTACAGTCTTGTAAAATCTAAAGCAATGCTGACCAACAGAAATATAATGGGAAACAAGTGATTTATTTTCTCGTAGTCACATTAAAAAAGTTAAAAGAAACAAGTGAATTAATATCTAGATTACTTCATCAAGTATTTAATATAAAAATTAAGGTATTTTATATTCCTTTTCTTTCTCCAAACCCAATTTATATTTGAAATTTATAGGACATCTTAATTCAGATGGTAACATTTCACTGGAAATACTTGATTTGTATTAGATTTCATAAAATTTATAATTGGAAAAGTAGATTCATACACTCAAGTTGTTTCAAACATACATAAAAGTTTTCCAGTACTTGAAGTAAATATAGGTTTTTTCAATTTATATTGTAATCAAAACTAAAAATTCAACTTTCTTAGCCACACTTACCATATTCCAGCTGCTCAAGAGCTAAATGTGACTAACAGCTACTATACTAGATGGGGTGTGAGTACAGACTCTGTGTTTCACATATAACTTTAATGAGTTTTTAAAATCTATTTTGTAGTACACTGAAGACTGGAAGAAAAAAAATAGATGATGACTAGAACTGACAGGGAGCTGAGCTGTTCTTTTACACTGATACCACTGAAACATGGCAGGTAATATCCTAACAGTGAGGAGGAGAAAAGAAAACCAGAAATAGAAATTAAAGGCACAGTCTAAAGCCATTCAGTTGAAGAGTAAGTAATCCCCTAGTTATTTTTTTTTTGAGGGGTGGGGGAAGTGTTTTGTTTTTGTTTTGATATAGGGTCTTTCTACTGTGTAGTCCAGGCTCGTCTTGAAATTGTATTCTTTCTGCCTCAGCCTCTCAAAGGTGAGATTACAGGCATGTGGTAACACTGCTGGTGCTGTTATAGTCTTAATACATTCTGAAAGTCTAACTAGTTAATTACTATGAAATTGTCTTCATAAGGCTGATCTTAAGCTATCAAGAAAAGGATAAATTCTGTCTATTATAATTAGTGTGCAAAGATAGGGAAAATGCATATATATTTGTGGCAGACATCACAAAAAGTTATGTTAGGGCCGGGGATTTGGATCAGTGGTTCTGGCGCCTGCCTCACAAGCACAAGGGCCTGAATTTGATCCCCAGTACCCGCCCCCGCAAAAAAAGTCATGGTAAAAAATTTAATCGTGCTAAGACAGTAAGCCTCAGGTAATTGGAAAATTCCTTCATGTGAAACATTTCATAATCTGATACTACCAATTAAGTAAGAATTGCTCATTACCTTCACAATGCTAAAATTTGACAGATTCCACCCATATGTCTTCTTTGCTGCATTTTGAATACTGTGGTCTTATTTGTAGCTTTCTGTACTTTGCTTATAAATTCTCAAAGTATTTGCTCATAGTCCATGAGTCCTATTTTTAATCATTTAACAGTTTACAAGTGTTACTCAGGCAGTGTGTTTAAGTACTGATTTTCCCAAGCACAGCTTGGGCGGGTGTCATTTTAACCAGTCAATTCTTCCAATTTCAGTATTTGTACTGTTGAAGTGAGTGCTACCAGTTGATACTTATACTGAATACATTTGATAAAACTATCATTTTTATATTTTCTCTTATATTATAAAAATTAACAAAAATATACAATTTTTGGTCATCTTATATTTAAATAATTGGACTGGTCAATACTTAGGATAGGTTCTCACCTTCTCCACCTCAATTATTTCAGTTGCTCTTTTTTGAACTTTTTCTAAGTGCTTCATGAAGTGAGCCCAGTTAGAAATACATATAAAAGTTCAAAGGTATATGGTTTGGTGTGAGGTTTTTTTCTGTCTCTGTAGGACTAGAATTTTATAGCAATATACTTGACTGAGTTTTTGGGGACAGTCTGTGACTATGCCTAAATTCACTTCCTTCTTCATTATTCTATATTCTGTGATCTGCCTTCCTAAAGTTGTAGACTAGATTCCTTTTCCTTAAATACAACTGGCCTACTCATAACCAATTCATCAGATTAACCAATGCTCCTTATTCCTAGTAGAACTTAAAGACAGATGTGCATGGCAAATGTATTTGAAACCACTGGCCAATCTCAGGCAGGATTGTACCTTCTGGCTCAGCAGTTGAGCCTAATAGTTGTTGTAAATCTTGTATGTTTGCAAACCAATTATCCTTATTGTACTTGTTAAAATAATAACTGACTTTATTAAACAATTTTGTGAAGTAACAAGGTTTTCTGGAAACACCAAGAAAGCTGGAGCCAGATGGTAACTAGCTAGGGATACCAGGGACATTGTTCTTTTTTGGTCTGGTTGAGAACAAAGCTTCAACAATACATGGGTTTGTTTTATAAACCAGAAGAGCCTAAAACAAAAGCATTAAGCAAAGCTCCACTAGAAACTGGGCAGCATGCAGGAAATTGCACTGAGTTCCTGCTTTATCAATTGTTAAATATTAGAACTCTTTCTCTTTTTATTTGCTCTTTTCCTGTCTATTTAAGGTCCAGTCTGAAATGATACAATTACTATCCCATTGAAAAATAAGTCTAAAGAGAGCTGTTTCTATTTAAAAATGAGTTGTATGTTTTACAGTTGTATGATAAAGGCAAACTGCTAAAAATTTTGCTTCTAACTAGGATAAAAAGCAAAGGCTGGAAAAATCCAAGATCTAGAAGGATTCTACATTCACTGTTTTCCAAGTAGTTACATATTTGCTGCACTTCAAAGAAAATGAAACTAGAATCTGCAGATGATACATTATGGGTATACTTGCATAAAAATAATAGCAAGGAATTTTCATCAGTTTTTCCAACTTGGAGCAAAGGCCTTAGTTTTAAAATGAGTATGTATTTAAGTTACTTAAAATATTTGTTATATAGATGTCTTTATTTTAAAAAACGATTCCTTAGTTTAACAGACTGTTAAAATTAATTAAATAGTTACAAATCCTGGTCACAGCAGAGAAAATATTCAGTTAAAACCATAAGAATCTCATCTGCTATGTTAATGCAATCACAGATTGTGTTCTTTCCTGAAGTTTTCCCATCTTAAAATTTATATATACACTTTCTCTAGGATACCAAGATGTTTCTAAAGATGTTAAGTATTTATAAACCTAAGTTTTGTGGGGTCTCATTTTTTATGACTTTATTTAGGATTCTTTTTGCTGTTTTTGGTCTTTGAAATAATTTTTGCATATAAGACAAAATATTTTAGTAGCTATATTTGCCAAGTTTTGGTATGGAACTTTATCAAAAGGATTATCTAGGGTACAATTTACATACACCAAAATGCACCTTTAAAGTATATAATCTTAATTTTTTTTTTTTTTTGTACTGGGGATCGAACTCGGGACCTTGTGCTTACAAGGCAGGTGGGGGCACCACTGAGCTAAATCTCCGGCCCAATCTTGATGAGTTTTGACAATTAATATACCCATGTAAACACCACTCTAATCAAGATGTGAAACACTTCCAGGACTCCAGATAATTCTATTTAAAAAAAATTTTTTTTTGCACTCAATTCCTCACTTTCTTCTGGCTTCCAGAACCAAGGATCTGCTTTAACATAGCATGTTGTCTTTTTCTAGAATTTCATATAAATGGAATCATACTTTTTGTTTTACATGCACTCATCCTGTTATACTTATTAGTAGTTTGTTCCTTAATGCTGAGTAGTGTTCTATTATATGGGTGTGATTTGTGTATTTAATTATTTATTGATGAACATTAGGCTAGTCTGAATAAAGCTGCTATAAATATTCATATTTATATTTACCCAGGTTCTGGGTAAGTATATGTATTCCTTTCTGTGCCAAATATTTTGGGGTGGAATTGGTAGGTTATATGTTAAGTATGTATTTAATTTTAAAAGAAGTTGCCAATTTTGTTTTCTACTGTGTCAACCAACAATGTGAGAAAGGCATTTGCTTTACATCTCAAAGGCTTTTTAGAATAAGTCATAAATTAGTCACATATGTACTCAAATTATCATTTATATATGTATAATTCATTAGTGATAACTACTATATGTTATTAGCACTATGCTAGTGTTTTCTTTTCTACAGACCAAGCCCTAAAGTGGCTGTTACAGATTGGATCTTAAATGTCCCTGAAAACTCATGTGTTGAAAGCTTGGCTCCCAGCTGATGGTGCTACTGCAATGTAGCAGACACTATGGGAGAAAGCCAGTTGGAGGAAGTCAGTCACTAGTGGCATGTCCTTGAAGGATATATTTTGTCCCTGGCCCCTTCCTCTCTCTCTCTGATCTCTGATTGCTGCTGTGAGGTGAGCAGTTTTGTCACACCATATGCTCCCCACATGATGTGCTGCTTCACCATCGGACCATAAACAGTGGAGCCAAGTGACCATGGGTAGAAATTTCTGAAACTGTAAGCCTAATAATCCTTTTGATTTTTCCACATATTCTGTCATAGGCATGGAATGTTAATACACTTGCACATACTTACCAATCTGTATAGAGGTTATTTTTCTGATATTACCACTAACTTTTAAAAAACAAAATGGAATTTATATGATGGATGTTGTAGTTATATCTTACAAAATATTGTGTAAACATATTTCTATCTTTTCACACATCATCCTTAGCAAATTCCTAGAAAATGTGCATTATTTTGTGTCTTTCTGGCCTTTTTTTTTGGCATATTTCTTATTTTTCATGAAGACTTAAGCTTCTATTATTCTTAATCTTTTGGGGAGCATAAAATAATTTTAAACATATATTTAACTTACATTCTTTAAAAATACATCTCTCTTTCATTTTTTGATACTGGAGATCAGACTCAGGACCTTGTGCTTGGCAGGCAGGGGCAGCACTGCAGAGCTACATCCCAGGCCCTAAAAATAGATGCTTTTTTTTTCCTAAACTCTATTTTACTGAAATCACAGAAATAAAACCCTATAATGTAGAGGCGTAAGTGTATTTTTACTTTCAGAATCTTATACTGTCCACTTGTTAATTTCCTGAAGATTGTATTATAGAAATAATATTTTTAATGTACAATGATTTCTTGACATTTCTAATATAAACAATGGAATATATTTTTATGGAAATGTAAAATTATTATACAAGCATCCATGTGTTTTATGATAATCCTAAAATGATTAGCATCTATCTACTTACCTTAAAAAACTCCTTTTTCTCAATCATCTCATTGCCATCTGTATCTAGCATTTTAAAAGCCACATGAAACCCAGTATGGGGTTCTGCAATAAAGGAAAAATAATTATTCAAATGCTAGTGAAATGCAAATTATGTGCAGATAGATGTATCTTCAAATTTGAAATAAATCACCAGAAACTATATGAATAAGTGCCTAACTAGAGAAAATAGTGATTTCTTCAAACAGTTTTCAAGGGTGTTAAGGCTCTGTCCGTCTTTTCCAGATTTTCCAGGGAAGCTTGCTGTACATAGCTCTCCTCTTCAATGCAAATTAATTTGAGGACTTATTTCTTTAACTCTGTACATTGTGTAGTGACTTCATTATTTCTGCTTTTATAGTAGCTTTTTTTTTTTTTGAGTACCGGGGATCGAACTCAGGTCCTTGTGCTTGCAAGGCAGGCAGCGGAACCACTGAGCTAAATCCCTAGCCCCTCAGAGTAGCATTTTTTAACCTTTATTTTGTAATCATTATAGAGTTACAGAAACATCACAAAGACTCAGAGTCCCCATATATTTTTCACTCTGCTTTCTCTAACATTTGTCAAGATTAAGAAATTAACAGTGGTATAAGATTAAGAACTAAACTACAGTCTTTGGAATCTTCCTTTTTTTTTGGGTACTGGGGATCAAACATGGGCCTTTGCGCTTGCGAGGCAGGCGGCGGAACCACCAAGCCAAATCCCTGGCCATACAGTCTTTATTTGGATTTTGTATTTTTTCACTAAGGCTGTTTTATTATCAAATACAAGAAAGATATCATGCTGTTTTTAGCTGTCATATCCCCTTCGTCTACTCCACCTATGGACAGCTCTCAGACTTTCCTTGTTTTTGTGACCTTCACACATTTGAAGAGTGCTGGTCAGGAATTTTGTATATGTCAGGTGAGGGTTTTTAATGTCCCTTGGTATATGTCAGTATGTGTGAGTGCCAGTGGATGTGTTGGTACATCTGTGTATGAATGCTATGGGTGTGTCTGTGTGTGCATGAGTGCATGCCTGTCTGTGTGCATTAGAAGGCTGTGATTTTGTTCTGTTGAACAAGTTTTCTATTCAAGAAACAAAGGGGGTGGCATGGTGTGTGGGAGGTGGTAGAGACCTAAACGGATAATATAATCAAAAACTATCATTTACAAAAACTAAGGAACCAATTTTTTAAAAATGATATGCCAAACTTCAAAAATCTTATTTGGCAAAAATAAGAGAACTCCAGGATTGTTATGAGAACTGTGGCATACTTACTAGTGAGGATTGTAAGCAAGAAAAGATACTCAGTATATGAAATCAGCCCTGAAAGAGAAAATAAAACATTTCAGGAAATAAGTTTTAGATTCTTTAGAAGTAACCATTTAAAGATATTAATATTGAAACTTCACTTAAGTATAAAAAACACATTTTTACTTTACTCTTTAGCTGAAACGATGCTACAATCTTAATAAAAAAGAAAAAAATCAGACATTATGTTTCATTCAATTTCTATTACTAGTAAGCAGGGCATGACAGCTTTAAGTGCAAAGTTGGCTGGGCTCAAAAATTCCCAGATGAACATTATATTTGGATATGAGAATACTTCCAGTTGAGATCAGCATATGAACTGGCAGACTCCATGGAGTAGGCTGACCTCTCCAGGGTGCAGGCAATGTCCCATCTGTTCAACAAAAAGCAGAGGGAGAATTCAGCCGCCCCCTTTTTCCTGCTATAACACCTCATCCCAAATTCTCCTATCTCATATTGAGATTCATACTACTGGCTTCCCTGATTCTCAGGCCATTGGGCTTGGATTGAATTACACACTGATCTTTCCTGGGTCTACAGTTTGCAGAGAGATAAGAAGCCTTCAGTTTTGTGAGTTAATTCTTCAAAATATAGCTATATATCTCCTATGGGATTTTGCTTCTTTGGAAAACACATACAGCGGGGAATGGATGCTGGCTAGCAGGAAACAGGTATTAACTATAAGTTTTATTTGCATGACACTTTATATAATTATTACTTAAATTTTGCTATCCATATCTCAGGTGAAACAAATGTATAAATTAAAAAGAATTGAGTCATATTATATTTTTTAAATATAGGAATTAAATCTGTATAGCAGTAACTTTAATCCTCTTTGAGAAATCTTTCTTCCTCCTTCTCATTGTGGGGGGTCAGTGGGATGACCCTAGTTTACCTTTAGAGGGAGAGGCTGATCAGGCTTAAGAGTCATGTTATTCCTAAGTGACTGATGCAAGTACAGTGGACCCAAGCTTGTGAGCAGGTTCCCTGAGTCTGGCATCGAGGACTGCTTCAAGGATGGGCCATGACGTAAGATGGGCCAGTCAGTGGTACTGTAGGATTTCTGTTTAGAATGTTGGATCACTTATATTTTCAGGGGAGACTTTGATGACTTGAGAATGTTACACCCAGGAATGTGAGGCCATGGAGAGACTGACTGAAACTGCCACAGGTTAGATTTAGAACCTGATTAAAGAGACAGTTTGGTTTGGGAGGCCTGAAAAATGGATACTGGTTTTGTCTGAATCTTGGATTAGCTGGGTTTAAAGGTAATTGGTCACTGGGCCAGGGATTTAGCTCAGTGGCACCATACCTGCCTTGCAAAAGCAAGGTCCTGAGTTAGATCCCTGGTACCCCCCCAAAAAAGTTTAATTGGTTGCTAAATAAACTTTCTTGCTCAAATAGATTTATATCACTTGTGATGAAAACAACTGCAGTAAATGAAATAATGACTAATTATTATAAACTATGACTTCCTGATAAGTTAAAAAATTGCCCTTTGACAAAAAAATGGAAAACAAAGTCTTTGTAAGTAGGGAAGGGTAAAGGGGGTGAAGGGAGAGCAAGGGTATGAGGAAAAAATAAGAACCAAGATGTATCATGTATCCTAATGATAAATTTAACTGTACTGTTTGCTTTAAATGTACCAATAAACTTAATGGGGAAAAACTGCTGTTTGGATCATAAGTTTATAGCAAAATACACAATTAAATACACTTTTTTGTGAAAAATTTCAATCATATATAAAAGGTACTGAAATGATAACTATACATAATTACATTAAATAATACAAAACTCAGCTATAATTATTATCCACTCCTGGAAGGCCTCATTTTCTGTATCCTCTTCTACTCCCCAATTTTCACTGGATTATTTTGAACTAAACCCCATATATCGAGCTGGGGATTTAGCTCAGTGGATCCACCGCCTGCCTGGCAAGCACAAGGACCTAAATTTGATCCCTGGTATCAACAAACAAACAAACAAACAAACAAACCCCGTATATCATATCAATTCAAAGTAAAAACTCCAGGCTGTAACTTTTTAAAGGACTGCTAACCTCTCTTGTGAATATATTTACCATACCTAGAAGAATTTCCAACAATTCTTAACATGTTTAAATTTAAATCAGCATTACCAACTTCCCTGTTCCATAAAACTTTAAAAAAACTGTGCTTAACTAAGGATTTAAAGAAGTTCTTGCACTGTACTTGCTGGATGGAACCCTTAAGTCAACCTTTTTAAAAAAACTGTAGTAAAATATACATAAAATTTACCTAAGAAAAACCATGCGATATTTAAGCTCTTGTACCTGACTTATTTAACAGTTATGTTTTCAAGTTGTATCCATTTATCTACCAATGCCTCATGTTTATTTTCTTTTTTTTTTTTTTTTTTTTTTTTTTT
>NW_022900950.1:26239010-26258594 GCF_012274545.1 Fukomys damarensis
TTATTTATTTCACTTAGGAGTATATCTTCAATATGTATCCATTTTCCTATGAATGAATCTATTCTCTCGCTCTTTATGGCTGAGTAATATTCCATTTTATAGAAAAACCACAACTTCTTTATCCAGTTTCCAACGGATGGGCAAATAGGTTGTTTCCAAGATTTAGCTATTACAAACTGTGCCGCTATAAACATGGGTGTCATGTTTATTTTCTTAATGGCAGAGTAGTATTTCACTGTGCAGAAACATTTTCCTTATTCATTTATTTGTTGATGGACACATATACTGTTTCAGAGATCTAGCTTTTATAAATTATGATGCCACCAACACAGCTATGCACATATCCCTGTAAAATAATAACTTTATATTGTTGGAAAGATACCTAAGGGGCAGGGATGTAGCTCAGTGGCCCTGCACCTGCCTACCAAGCATAAAGTCCTGAGTTTGATTCCTGGTACTGGAAAAAAAGAATATGTATGTATATATAGCCAGGGATGTAGCTCAGTGTAGCTCAGCTTGCTCTGCCTGCTCGACAAGCACAAAGTCCTGAGTTTGATCCCTGGTTCAGGGGTGGGGGAGAATACCCCCCACCCCTGGAAAGATATCTAGGAAGAGAATATCTGGATCAAATGAAATTTTTATATTCAAAGGGAAGTGCAAGTTAATTTTTCTTTATATTTTGTATTTTACTATTTTATATTATATCATAGTAATCATTTTTTATGTGAATATTTTTGGGTTGTAGAACAAATCATGAGTTTTATTTCTTTTTTTAAGCTTAAGTTTTTATTTCATGATTCTTGTCAGCTCAAAATAAAACTGAGTAAATAACAGACAATTCTGAATTATGAAGGGTCAAAAAAGAGGAGAACTAATTATCAAAAAAAAGGACCATACAAAGAACTGTAACATAAAAAAACTGTGTTGATAAAAATACAGTAAAATAAATACTTGTTCAAACTGCAGATGAGAATGTAAATTAAGTTTATTGCTCTGACCATTTCACCTTTATGAATGTATGTCAAGGAAGTTTTAGACTATACAACAGTTTCTATAGAAATGGTTACAATACTTAAAAATTGGGAAAGAGTTAAGGTCTCAATTACTATTTTAAATTCATATTCTATAATGTTATATTACTATTTAAAAATACTATGAAAAATATTTCAATAATAATTTATAACCTTTTTTGGCATCAAGATTAGTCATATGCTTGCTTCTTTAAATTCTTTTATGAATACAATACTTTGATAATATCTTTAAAAATCAATTTTTTTTTTGGTACCAGAGATCGAACTCAGAACCTTGCACGTGTGAGGCAGGTGGTGGCACCATTGAGCTAAATTCCCGGCCCTAAAAACAGATTTTTAAAATTTATTATTTTAGAAAGAAATCAAGACCTACTGTGTCTAGCAAAGAAAGTTGTATTAAAAAAAATTTTTTTTTTGGTACCAGGGATCGAACTTGGGGACCTTGTGCTTGCAAGGCAGGCATTGAGCTAAATCCCCACCCCCTTTATTAAAATTTCTAGAAAAATTTAACAAAATGAAGCCCTACTATACAATCCTATATTCAAATAATCACACTAAAAACAATCCTTGCCTTTGGAAAGGAGTTTTCTAAATTTCTGCATTGCCATTAGCAGTTGATTCACATTATTCGAAAAACACCATCTGAACCATATCTTTGACAATAGCTTCTTCTTCTGGAATGGGTAACAGTGGAACTGACACCTGGATCCTGGATAGGACGTTTTAACAGAGTTTTTTCTGGGCAAAGAAACATTTCTGTGTTTGAATAAGTATTCTTCCCTTTTATGTTTTCAAAGTTGTATTCCTTCTTTTCTTCTACATATCTCTTGAGAATTTAGGCCTTTATTCTTGTTACTTTTCACTCTATAGTTATCTTTTCTTGGACTTGCTATGAAATCCCCTCCTAGGGTCCTGTCTGGTGGGTCCCTGGCAAAAGAATGACAACCAGGCCCACCTCAGCAAAAGAGCACTGCTTGGCTACTACTGTGGCTCACTGTCCAAGATTGAGTTTCCATTATTTCTTATGGAGAAATTTTCTTTAATATACAAGTGCTTTGTATTACAAGCATGTTTCTAGAATGAACTATACTTGCGAACCAAAGGTTTACTGTTTATGAACATATTTTTTCCATTTAGTGTATTACCTTCCTTACCTTTTCATCACTCTCTTGACCATTTCTTTGACTCATAAGCACTCTTATTATTATTATTTTTAATGGTGCTGGAAACTGAACCCAGGGTCTCTTTAATAGTAGGCAAACGGTGTGCAACTGAGCTACATGTCCAACCAATAAAAATTCTTAATATTGATGAAGTCTAACCTGTATCTATTTTTTGGTTTGTTCTTTTGTTTATTTATTTTTTTTATTTTTTGTTTTTTTGAGACAGGGTCTCACTATGTAGATGAGACTGACCTGGAACTATGTAGCCCAAGCTGGGCTCAAACTCACAGCGATCCTCCTGCCTCAGCCTCCCGAGTGCTGGGATTACAGGCGTGCGCCACTACTCCCGGCTTGTTCTTTTGTTTATTTATTTTTTTTATTTTTTGTTTTTTTGAGACAGGGTCTCACTATGTAGATGAGACTGACCTGGAACTATGTAGCCCAAGCTGGGCTCAAACTCACAGCGATCCTCCTGCCTCAGCCTCCCGAGTGCTGGGATTACAGGCGTGCGCCACTACTCCCGGCTTGTTCTTTTGTTTAAACTTCTTTTAATTTATAGTTTCTCCCCTCCTTTCAACTTAATGAAGCTGATCTCTTATTTTTTCTCCTTGATATTCTTTTACACATTTTTCTAACTTCTGTATTTCCTATAACTGGTACTCAGGTTCAAAGATGTGCTGAGATTTAAAAATTCTCTCTCTCTTTTTTTGTTGTACTGTGGATTGAACTCAGGACCTTGTGCTTTCAAGGAAGGGACGGTGCCACTGAACTAAATCTCTGGCCCTCTTTATAGATGTTTTATACTTCTATCAGGTGTTTACAGAATGCCAGATAATCACTAAGAGTTACACTGTAGAATAATGTGAAATCATTTCCAGAGTTTAGATTATCACAAGTGTCAAACAGGAAGCAATTCTTAAGGTAGTCTATGCATGAGATATAAAAATTAATAAATTTATTTTTTGAAATGAGGTCTGTCTGTGTCAGTCAGGCTGATTTTCTGCCTTAGCCTTCAGAGTAGCTGGGAATACAAGTATGTTCCACTGTAACTAACTTAATGATGAATTTTAATTAAGCAGTGTGGTTATACTGGGAAATCCACATAAGATAACTGAAGCTCAATATGAAAATGGAATGTTGACTGTCTAAAATAACATTCATGTGGAGGAAGTCACTTGGGAAGGAAAGCCACTGTAGGGGTCAGACAGGAGGATGAGGGGTGGTAGGAACACTCGTGCCCTGTTGTGAAGGAGGGCCATTCAGTGATGGCTCCCAATCACACCAGACAGGGGCTCAGGGCCCAGTGTGGCTCACAGCAAGGCAGAAAGATTTTATATCTACACGAGGTAGTGAGCTAGTTATAAGTAATTTCAAGTATACATTTAAAAAAAATTTTTTTAACATTACCATCTTTTTGCTGTTTTTACTTTGGAACAGGTGCATTTCTCTTTAATACTAAAAAAGTCTATATTAAGTCTTCAAATTTTTTTATCTTACAACTATGCAGTGTTTATACGAAGGGAGAATAAATTGTGTTTTCTCATATCTTGTACCTGGGAAAAATGTTCCAATGTTAGATCAAAGTAGTTCAACCTCTGACAACCTCAAAGAGTAGAGAATAGCATTTTTCTAGTTTTCAAATGAATATAGAAATGTGAAAAAAATGGCCAAATGGCTAGACTACACTGGGCTTGGTGCCAAGAGAGACCTCATTTTTCTTTAAACATAGGTAAAATGTCCTTTATGTAAGAGGAACTTTTTGAAAAGGAAAATTCCAGTGTCTTTCTTTGAAATACTGACTTTAAATAAAAATCTTAAATAAACACAGAGTTGAGACAGTGTAAAAATATCTCCTTACATTCTCAAGATAGATTATGAATAAACAATATAGTTCTACAACAGCACTTTAGAGATCTGTTCTCTGAAAATGTGCTTAAAGAAAACTGACACTTTAGAAGACTTACAGGAAAAAAGTTTCATAAATACATCACATTTTATTGTAAAACGAATGCTTAAATGGTAATGTTTCAAAATTTTATGCCAAATAAAGAAATATTTTAAATAATTTACATTTAAATAATTTGTTGACAAATCTCTAAGGAGCAATAGGAGATATTAATACATTGCTACTATGCTTCTTCTAGAAATATTTTTACGTTAGGACCATCCTAAAATATGATCTGCTACTGTGTAAGATTTTGAGTATCCCATTTCCCAAAGGGGCTGGATTATCCCATATGTTATAACATTTATATCTTATAACATATCTTATACTTTATGTTCAGTGCATTCTTCAGGTTGGTTTTAAACTGAAAATTATGCTCAGTTTAAAAAATACACAATAATGATGGCTTATAATTTTCTTTATAAATAACGTATGGTAAGTAAATCTTATTACAAGAACCTTACCAATTATGACAGTGCAAATTTTGACAACCTTTATATGTGAGAAAGTGGAATATTTTAAATCACTATAAATGTAGCTAAATTTTACATTTTTTGTTTTTCATACAACTTTATAGCTAAGTAAAGTGTGTATGGTGAACTTTTGCTGTGAAGTAAATATTCACTTTTGTGGGAATATTTCCCTTTTAAGTTGGCAACACACATGTCAAATAACATATTTCAGAAAAAAGCTAAAAAATAACTGTTAAATCCTTCTTAAAAAATTTCTCTAATGTACTTAAAGATATGACTTTTTTCCTAGCCAGTATCAGATCACAATATCACTGCCAAGTTATACAAAAGTTTGAGCACTTCTATGTTGGGCACCTTAACAATTTTATAATGATTTTTGTTGTTCTATTTGTTTAATCAAAATTTTATTGAGCACATGGTATGTATTAGACTTTGCTAAGATCTTAGAAGTTTATAGAGAAAAGGTACAGCCTTTTCCCTTGGAGCTCATGGTCTAAGAGGTCAGCAGGTGAGACACAAACAAGCAGTTATATAAAATATAACTGGAAGGAACACAGAACAATGAGAGCACTGAGGAGGAAACAACTCTTCACCACTGAGGAAGTCAAAATGGCTCACAGAAAGAATAAAGTTTGGGCTAATTCCCCAATTCAGTAGAAGGATGGAAGAAGAAGGTAGGTTAGAAAGTAGATGTGAGAGAACAGCACAGGCAAAGTGAACTGCATGTGCAAATGACAAAGCAAGGGGTGACACTGTACACCACGTGTGGAAGGGTGAGGGAGAAGGCAAGTCTGTGTACAGCATGGGCCCATAGGCCATAAAGGGCTTATAGACCCAACTAAGGGAGGTGAATTTCTTCCCCCCTTTCTTCTTCCCTCCTTCCTTTCATCCTTCCTCCCCCACCTTCTTTCCTTCTTTCTTTCCTTCCTTCAACGCTGGGGCTTAAACTCTGGGCTGGCACGTGCAAGGCAAACACGTTAACACTGAACTACACTCCCAGCCTTATAAGTGACAAGCTCATTTAATCAGTTTCCTGTAATGTCTTCAGAGCTAGGGAGAAGAAAGGATGAATTCAACAAATATTTAGGAGGCAAAATGGAAAGATTTTATGTCTTACTGCACATTAAGAACGGGGGGCAGAGAGACAGAAAGGGATCTCTTGTGGCTTGTGTCTAGATGTCCCCCCAAAGCCTCAATGCAGTCTTTTTCAGAGGTGGCTGAATCTGGACTGTGTGATACTGGGATTGAGGGCATGTGATTACTAAACCAATGTATGAGAGTAATTGGTTTGGCACTGCTCTAATCCCGATGAGATAAAAGGGATAGAAAGATGTTGTTAAGGTCTCTTGTTGCTTTTTCTGCCTTGTGCTGCCATGAAAAGTTGCCCCTTAGCCACTCTCCCTTGGAGCCAGCTAATCATGGACTAAAATCTCTACAAACTATAAGCCAAATAAACCTTTCCCCTTTTAACTTTGAATGTTAGGTATTTTGACTCAGCAACAAGAGAAAAGTAACTAAGACAGGTTCCGAGATGTTTTCTGGGTTTGGAGGAGCTAGGTGAAAGGTGTTACTACCAAATGCCAATCAAGAGTACAAAGTAAATTTGGTTAGTGGGGAGAGGTTGGGGGTTGGGATGTGCTGAATTCAAGGTAATTTAGACATATCCAAAGCAGCTACCTGGCAACTGGGCTGTATATGCAGAGTATGAGGCACAAGAGAAAAGCCTACACTAGAGACAATAAAAGAGATTTGGGAGTCATCTCATGGATGCTAAAACCGAAGAGAATAAAGAACTGCAGTTAAGTAAAGGACAATGTTTAACAGGCAGGAGGACAAAGAAAGCCAAGGGTGGAGAGGTACAAAAGGAATTAGGACAGTGTGGTTTCACAGAAACCAAGACAACTTGTGACACATGGAGTTGCCAGTAATCATAAAGAGATATTTTATCGACCCTTTATTTCAGATACTATGTCAGATGTCTTACATTTGTCACTTCCACTAACCCTGAAATAGGTATTATTGCCTATTTTATAGACAAAGTAGGCACTAAAGAAATTTATACTATGGGCTATGCAGGAATTGAGGGGCTCCATGTATTCAGATAATGAAGCATTCCTCTGCTAGAGGGATGAAGAAGGCAAAGAACCAGGACTGAGACCCCAATCAAAGTGGGACAAAGCAAGGATAGGAAAGCCCAAGTGAAGAGAAGCTGGCATTTGTACAATGGAGACAGTAGCTCCTACTCTGCCCTTTCATGACATTTCTCACTTCCTAACTGTGTAACTTAGCCCCTCTGTCATTTTCTTCCTGTCAGTTGCTCACTGTTCTTATCAACATTAAGTCATACCTTCTGGTTCTGATTTCTCTGCCAGTCCTTTACTAATGGGGCTGTTCTTTTATATACTCTGCTCTGAATAGATAGGAAGGTAAGTTTAATTTTCGTTCTGTATCCATCCATTTATATTTTTTATTTCATTTCTAAAATTTTTATTCCTGAATTCTAACTTTGTAATGAATGCTGTATATATTACCTATCCTTGCAAACATTGCTTCTAGTTTTTAAATCCTTCTCTATTTTGGTCCCCTCAGCATCCTTTTTCTTCTATTTTTTACATGAGTATCTTCATGGATTTTGCCTAAGAAAGACAAGCAAAATAACTTCCTGTTATGGGCTTATATTTTCTGCTTATTTTCCATCACTAAGGACTTCTCCCGATCATACAAAAATACTGGGTTTTCATTCTGCTTGAAGAAATCCTAAAAATGTATGCTTAGTGCCTTTGTTCATCCTAAGAGTATAAATAGTCCTCCAGCTACACAAAGAACAAGGAGAGAAAAGTCTCCATTAAGGAAATGTGAGCAGGCTCCTAGATATAAAGAGTCTTCTTTCTACAACTGAAAGTCAAAGAAAACATGTTAAAAAAAAGCTATTGACCATCTTTCTCAGTATCCTCCAAAACACCTATCTCTTTTTTCTCCCTTATGGTACAGAAACTGCAAAGTTGCTAAGCAAATACAGATTTACGCTCATGCTGGAAACCAGAAGCTTGATTTCCAGATGTGACTGTACTCCAGCCAACGTGGAAACCTACTCCACAAATCTGCTCTTGCAAGGAAGAAGCCCAATGAAAAGAAGAGTGGTCTCACTTGTTTTTCTCGTTTGAATGATCAAGATTGTACTTGAAAAACTTTCTAGCTTGCCTTTAAATCTCATTGTTGCTTTCGAAGCTTCCATTGACCAGTTTTATAGAATCTCTATTACTTCTATCTCTTTCATACCAAGAAAATGAAATATATTGCTCTTTAAAATCCCAACTCCTCATCATACTCAGGTCTCAAAAACATCACTTGTTATTTGCCAGGCAGCCTCCCGACTTTCTTCAAAATTTGTTAAATCTCACCATTAAACCTCATCATATCTTATGAATGTAAAGACTTGACTATTCACTTCCTTCCTTCAAACTAGAATGACCCGATCATCTGACTCTCCAGTTTATATGGCTCTTGTTGAATTCCATCAAAGGAAATGAAGAAGAAACTATCAGAATGGTGACAAAAACACTACCAGAATGTTTGGGGTCAAGGTGGCCAAAAGAAGGGGTTGTTTCTCTCTCTCACTCCCCCTTCTCTCTTTTTGAGACAGGGTCTCACCTATATAGTTCAGACTGGCCTTGAACTCACTATGTAGTCTAGGCTGGCCTCAAACTTGTGGCACTCCTCTTGCCTCAGTCCCCTGAGTGAATGTGCCACCATGCCTGATGCATAAATTTATATCACTGAACTCTATGGAGAAGACCTCAATGAACCTTTCCAAGAAACAATCTCTGTTTCCTCTTTACAGGTATCACCACTTGGACTTTAGTTTTCTGTTTTGTTTGAGACTACGTCTCACTGTGTAGTTCCAGGTGGTCTTGAACTCACTATGTTGTCCCTGCTGGCCTTGAACTCCTGCATCAGCCTCTCAAGTGCTAGGATCATAGGTGTGCGATACCACAGCTGGCTGGGGTTGTTTGAAGTGAGGCTATAAAATAGTATCAGATATTGCCAGGGGCAGGTAAGCCAAGAATTCACAAGTTCTTCACAGATACGGTATGAGGGTATCCCCTGATCTTGATAGAAGCAGCGTCCAAGGTGGTGGAATGTAGCGGGCTGAAGAATAGATGGGAGGTGAGGAAGAGACCACAACACAAAACAAGAAGAGCTGAGTCATAGGAAGTACTGTAGTTGGAAAAGTGGGGAGGTGGCTGGCATGGAATGTAAGGACAAAAGAGGATTTTTTTTTCTGTAAAAATAGGAGAGGATTATAAATTTACACAAGACAGAATGTTAAGGCAACACACCAGTAATATGGAAAGAAGAGTAAGTAACATGTAAAAGGTCTTGAGAAGGCGAGAGAAGCAGCCTGAAGCAAACAGACACTAAATTCTGTTGGAAGAAACAGAACCACAGTAATGGTCAAGGTGGAAAATGAATGCAGCTGTAGGAATCAGATGCTACAGGAGATCTGGTGGCAAGCTCTCTTCCTTTACGCAAAGGAAAAAAAAAACCCTTAAGAAGTCTGTTAAATTCCTCCCTGCATAGGACATGCTTCAGAATAAATTTTACTAATTCAACAATTATCTATAGGATTTTGAGAATATAATCTTTGATTTTAGACATATAATCTTATCAAGAGTAGGGCAGTGCAATTTTAAAAATTAATGTTTTGTGTTCAAAACTGCTAGAATCAGATTTATTTTATTCAAGAAAGTGATTGCAGGCAATATAATTGTATTACAGGTGGTATATTTTAAATTAACTATATACCACATTAAAGATGGTAATACAATGAATAATCTAAATTTAAATATAATAAATCATGGGTCCTAAACTAGACACATCTTCTCCTTTCTCCAAAAAACAGCCCATAAAGCTCAGGGAATGGCACAATCACTCATCTAGTTAACACAAAGCAGAAATCCGGGCATCACATTTGATTTTTTTTTTTCTTCCCTTTCACATCCAGTCTGTTACTAAGTTCTATTAACTCCATCACTAAAATATCTATGAATGCATATTCTTCTCTCCATTTCCAGGGCCTCTTTTCCCTTGCTACTGTCACTTCCTAGCTGTCTGCTCTTCTTCTCTTTCTTGTAACCATTCATCACACTGCTACCAGAGTGATATTTCCAGTTTTTATTATAGGTATCACTTTTGACTCACAACTCTTCACAGCACTCCATTTTAGGATAAGGTCTAAACTCTTCAGTTTATCCTGAAAAGCTACCTGTGAATTGGGCTCTGCTTACTTCTTGGGGTTGTGTTCAACCATGTTCAGCAGCCACTACTCTCTTTCTAACATGGCATCTTTCTTCTTTGCTTAGACATCTGAATGCTGGTCTAGGCCTTACCTCTCCTGAGGCAATTATCTTCCACTTCTATACAAAATGTCCAGCAGCTCTGTGCAATCTCATTCCACAGCAAATGTCTATAACCTATTCAATGTATGCTTAACTTTGCCTTATCTGAAACCCAGTTCTCTATCGAGGATACTGGTACCTTTGTACCTGAAGACAATCCCTCCTCTCCTGTGTTCCAGAATTTTGTCCTATTCGTATTTCTTTTCTCTCATACTTTCGACCCCTCAACAACAAAAAACATGCTTATTTTCTCATCAAAAATAAATCAATGTTTACTGGAGGAGTGTAGCTCAGTGTTAGACCATGTGCTAATGTGTGAGGCCAGCTTTAATCCCCAGCACCAACAAAATAAACAAACATCCTTCACCAGAAACCAACAAACCAACTGACATTCCTTCAGTCTTCTGTCTCCTCTGCTCAGGCTCAGGTCTTTCCAGTACTCTGTACTTATTTTCCCATGTTTCACTCTCTTCTCCAAGTCCTGCACCATGGTTTCAGGTTCCATCCTTTCACTGCCCTGTAATCACTAAAGGGTTATGTGCTTCTTGCTGCTGAATCTAATAGGCAGTTCTCAGTCTGCAGTTTATTTATTCTTCAATGCACTTCATTTTTACACATTTGGTCAGAAGTGCTGAATGTGAGGCCATAGACTGGTACTGCTCAGTGGGCCCTTAGGAAATGGGCTGCAAAGTAGGAGGTAAACTGCAGGCAAGTGAGAAGCTTTACCTGTGTTTACAGCTGCTCCCCATTGCTGGCATTACTGCCTGAAGTCCACCTCCTGCCTAATCAGATCATGTGTGTCATGGAAACAGGAACCCCACTGTGAACTGTTTCCTTGAGTTCCTTATATATGTAGTGCCTGACACATCTGAGGTGGAGCTGAGGCAATGCTAGTCTGGAGAATGTAGTATCTCAAATATGCTACAAAAAAAAGAAAAAAAAAATAAGAAGGGAGAGGGGGAGAGAGGAGGGAGGGAGACACTGCCTCACCCCAGCCATGGAAAACATTGTCTTCCATGAAACTGGTCCCTGGTGCCAAAAAATGTTGGAGACAGCTGCATTCAATAACTTCCTCTTTCTTTAATGCAGTCTCCTCTTGGCTGCTGTGACAACATTCCTTTTCCTCTACTTCTCTGGTCACTGCCTTGTTTGCTTATACTGGCCCTTTATCTCTGCCCATTTTCTGACATGCTGGTGCTCCTGAGGCCTTCTCACTTTACTTTAGACTTACATCTCATCATTTTACTTCTAACTTAACCTCATTCCCTCTCCAGGTTCTAATTAACACAAGTTTTAATAATTTATCTTTAATTGTTCAAAGAATCTGAGAACAGTTATCTCTTATTTAACAGATATTATACAGTTAAAAAAATCTATTAAATAACATGGTGCAAATCTCATACCTTAATTCTTTTAACAATACTTTGGTTATATAAAACACACACATGGAAATTTAACAACAAATGAAAATTACCTCTATCGCCAAGGTCTCTAAAAAAGGTTGATCCACAACCAGCCTTTTGGATTCCTGCCAGGACATCCTCGATATCCTTTGAATACACATATTAAAATCTTTCAATTTAACTTATAAAAGTTCATTTTCTATCTTATCCCAAGCAAACAAACAAGGAAGCAAGCAACACAAAACAAAACTCTCCAACATACTGCTTACCTTTTTTGCCAGCTTCTTTACTGAAGTTTTACCTACAGCAGAAATGAAACATTATTTTAGTGCCCTTATTTCTTGGTAAACTCAACTTGCACTAAGAAAATTATTTACAAGATAACCAACCAAATATTTATTAAAAAGTTTATCTTTACACTAAAATTTAATACCCTTAAATTAAAAACTATGAGCCAAATAATTCTAAGTCTAAAAATACAAGGTAATTTTTTTGCAAGGTCTGAGAGTCTATCTCACTCCAGAAAGAAAGCAACTTTCATCAAGAAATCAACCAACAACAAATGTTGCCAAGACTGTGGCAAAAAAGGAGCCCTTCTCCACTGTTAGTGGGAATTTAAATTGTACAACCAATGTGGAAATCAGAATGGAGAGTCCTCAAAAAGTAAAACTAGAGTTTCCATTTGACCCAGCTATTACTCTTCCTGGTATCTTCCCAAAAGTGTTAAAAGCATCATACTACAGCAATGTATCACATCCATGTTTATTGGAAACAGCCCATATGCCCATCAACAGATGAATGAATAAAGACGGCTGGGGATTTAGCTCAGGGGTGCTGCTGCCTGCCTTGCAAGTGCAAGTTCCCGAGTTGGATCCCCCGTACCAAATAAATAAATAATAAAAAAAGAAAAAAAGAAAATGTGGTATTCATATAAACTGGAGTACTACTCTGCCACAAAGAAGGATACACTTGAGCCATCTGTAGATAAATGGATTGAACTCAAGATCATAATTTTAAGTGAAATAAATAAGACATGCAAGTTTAAATACCACATTGTTTCTCTTGTGTGAGAAATCCTAAGGGTAAATAAGGAGCAAAATGGGGAATAGACATTAGGAAGTAGGAAGAATAAGTTCAAATGGGAAGGGGAACAAGGGACGGGGAGGTGGGGAGGGAAGGGAGGAAAAAAGAATTAAAAAAGAAGAATGGAAGGAAAATATGGAAACCAAGCTTCTGTAACGGGGAGGGGGAAGGTTGAAGGGAGATGGGAACGGGGAAAAAATTAAGATATATATTATGCATAGTTACAAATTCTCTATGATGAATGTGACCACTATATATGGCAAATATGTACTAAAAAAATTAAAACAAAAAAATTAGAAAAGATTTCATAAATGTGTTATCATGATTCTGGTCTTTTGGATGTTGTTGTCTTCATCTGACATATAAAACAACAGACAAGAGGACTTAATACTGGCATTGGAGGATTTGTTTTCTCATATGAATTTGTCAAAAAACAGGCTAGACTCTTTGAGTTCCATGGAAGTATAGTAGTGAAAATCTGCACTACTTTCAACTCAACTGATTAATTATGCATGGTAAGATTATAGAGGCATTTCTGTTGCTGTCAGTTATAATTAAAACTAGTAACATAAGCTATTTCACATGAATTTTAAGATCTATTTGAAACACAGGAAACTGACTATAAAAATGGAAAATCCAATATTATATATCAGACTGATATGAGTTCCCTGCTAAAAGAGAGCTATGTACATATATCTACAAATCTCAATCAATATTAGCTATCATAAAAGCATGGTGTGTGAACCTGTTACTTTTACAGCAGCCTCCACTTTGTAAACATACTGTAGAATAATCTGGGAACCAAGTGAAATGCTTCAAATGTGAAAGAGGAGTCTGGTATACTTTTAGCACTAAATAGGTCTTAGGCCAATGTCTTTTGATGGCATGTTCTGAAAGAGTATAAACTTTCAGAATTGATAAAATGACCTTTAAATAGTCCTTTCAGTGTCTCATTAAAACAAGCACAACAAAATATAAACCATACATGAATATTAAAGAATCCAAAAGAAATCATGCAATTAGGAAGTGGAATCATTTTAGTATTAAATTCTTTACCTTGTTTTACTTTTTATTGGTTATATAGAAATCTCAGGAAGTAGGATTACGATGGTTGGCATTCCAAAGCATCTCAAATTTAGAATTACTTTGAATCTCTTGGAAGAGAAATAATATATTTTGGGTTTGGATTATGAAAGTTATGGTATTTTAAAACTTTTATTCTTGCCCGTAACTCATCTCTTCCTTCCGTGATTGCTTTTTGTAATCATTCAGAGAGGAAAGACAGCTGAGAGTAACAGTAAGTAGACCATCAGCAGAAAAATGCTTGGAGAATACAAACAGAGAGGCAGGGTCCTTTCTGAGTTTCTCTAGGGGAGGTGCAGTACATCCATAAGAATAAAAGGACAGCCAATGGGCTTTCAACATGCTTCTCACCAGCTGGAAATGCACACTCTGCTGTGGGATGGGCTGGTGATAAAGAGGCAACAAATACATTTTAAATTATTTGCCATCTTGTAGTTTGACCACTAAGAAAATTTATTATTGAGCTGTATACATTCAAAAAATGACTAGAAGATTGGATACTTTTGTATAGTATTCAAAGGCTGTGAGGGCAGATGTCGCTCATAGCACTGGTCCACCGAGGTAACTGATGTTCTGCTCAGCTGCAGGAAAGGGGAAGTGAGGCATTTTCAATGAGTCACTTGGGGCCTACAGAACTGACTTTTTTTTGGGGGGGGGATAAATGGATTACTAACTTGTGCTTTTAAGACCTTTGAAAAGATAAAAGCCAGTTGGCTCTTATCCAACAATCTGCTTTATTTGAATTGTACTATATCAATGTTTTGGTTTACCTACCTGCTTAGATCTACAAGTTCTCAAAAATAAGAAAAGTATTTAAATAATTATGTTTTTATTACAATAATATAATAATAATAATCATTTTAGCGTCATTCTTTATTTCTGTATATTTTCATAATACAATGAATTCATCTACTTAAATTAGATAGCTTAGCAGTTTTAGTATAGAGTTGTACCACCATCACCACAATCTAATTTCAGGATATTTTCATCTCCCCACAATGAGAAAGCCTTTAGAAGTAATCACTCTTCCTTCTTTCCTTTACTAGTCCAAGGAAATCATTAATTTAGTTGCTACATCAATGGATTTAACCTATTCTGGATATATTACATAAGTGGAATCATATAATATGTGCTATTTTTGTGCCTTGTTTTGTCCATTTAGCATGATATTCTCAAAATCCAAGCATGCTGAGTGTATATCTGTATTTCATTTTTATAGTGTAGAAATAATATTCCATTGTATGGATGGATATTCTACATTGGTTATCTTTTATTTACTGATAAACATTTTAGTTGTCTCTATAGTTTTAGCTATTACGAATAACGCTATGAACTTTTATGTGCAAATTATTGTGTGAGTACATTTTTTTTTCCTTAGATACATTATCTAGGAGTAGAATTTCTAGGTCATGTGCTAACTCTAAACTCAGCATTTTGAGGAACTGCCAAACTGTTTTCCAAAGTAATCACACCATTTCACATTCCTATAGGGAATGTAAGATGATTCTAATTTCACCACATTCTTATCAATGCCTTTTATTGCTTGTAAATGATTAATATTTAAGCATAAAACAGAAGCTAAAGAAAATTCAAACAACTTGAAGTCCTATTGGATATCAAATGGCATTGTCTCTAAGGTGACCTCAGTTTTTTTTTTTTTTTGGTTTTCTGAGACAGGGTCTCACTATGTAGTTGAGGCTGATCTGGAACTCACTTTGTAGCCCAGGATGGTCTTGAACTCACAGCAATCCTCCTACCTCAGCCTCCTGAGTGCTGGGATTACAGGTGTGCACCACCATGCCCACTAAGGTGACCTCTGAATGAACAAGACAGCAAAGAACACTACATACTTCATACCCAACTAAGAATCATACTAAGTATAAACTAGTCAATTTAGAAATGATATTTAAAATTTAGTGAAGATGTAAATGGATCTAAACCTTGGATTAGCCAATAGTTTCTTAGCTATGACCATTAATCAAAGGGAAAAAAGATAAATTGGACTTCATAAAAATTAAAAACTTTTGTGTATCAAAGGGCACTACTTAAAAAGTGAAAAGACAACGCATAGAATGGGAAAAATATTTCCAAATCATAGATGATAAAGATCTAGTATTCAGAAGCTGGGTGTGGTGGCGCATGCCTGTAATCCCAGCACTTGGGAGGCTGAGGCAGGAGGATCACTGTGAGTTCGAGACCAGCCTGGGGTACATAGTGAGTTCCAGGTCAGTCTCAACTACATAGTGAGACCCTGTCTCAAAAAAACAAACAAATAAACAAAAAAAAGATCTAGTATTCAGAATATGTAAGGAACTATTATATCTCAAAAACAATAATTGTAAATAAGATCCTAATGGTATAATTGACAATGTGAAATAGGAAGAAAAGGGCAAAAGGTATTGGGGGAAGTGGGAAGGGTAGGGGAAAGGAAATAAGGGAAAAGAAAAAAAATCTGAGAAAACAAAAAAAATGGAAATAAAGTATTTGTAAATAGGGAAGGGGGGAAGGGAGGGCAGGGGTATGGGCAAAAGTGAGAACCAAGACCTGTCATGCAAAGGTATAAGATCCCAATGATGAATGTAACTGTACTGTATAGCTAAAAAGTACCAATAAACTCAATGAGAAACTCAATGAGGTAAAAAAAAAGAAAATGGGTAATTTTTTTTTTGCTACCTGGCATAGAATTCGGGTCCTTGTGCTTATGAGGCAGACGGCAGAACCACTGAGATAAATCCCTGGCAAAAATGGTAATATGAAGAGAAATTTCTCCAAGGAAAACATAATGGCTACCAAGCATTGAACACATGCTCAGTATTATTACTCATCAGCAAAATGCAGATCAAAACCATAATCAGTGGTTATCACTTCACACTCATTAAAATGGCCATTATAATAAGAGAAAGCCCCTCACCCCAGAAAATAACAAGTATTGGGAAGGATGTGGAGAAACTGGAACCTTCACAGAGTGCTAGTAGGAATGTAAATGGTGCAGCTTCTGAAGAAAACAGTTTGGTAGTACTAAAAAAAAGTTAAACATAGGTGTACCATAAAAATCCAGTATTCCATTCCTAGAAGAAAACATAAAAAGCAGGCACATGAATGTTCAGAAAAGCATTACAATGGCAGTCAAAGAGTGAAAGCAAGAATAAGCTATACGTCCCTACAACAAAATACTGTTGTCCAGCCACTAAAAAAACAAAGTAATAATGCCTGCCACAGCAGGATAAACTTTGAGGTCACTGCTATGCTAAGTCAAAAGAAACTAGACACAAGAGGACAAATACATGATCCCACTTATGTAAGGTACTTAGAGCAGGCAAGTTCATAGGCACAGGAAGCCGTTTTGTAGAAAGGGAGATGAGATGTGGCTGCAGAGCTTTGTTCACATGTTGAAAATCTGGAATTAGCATGGATCTTATGATTACACTATAAACCGCTGGGCCATAATTTAAAATAATGAATTTTGTGGTACATGAATTATACTTCAACTTTAAACGTTTTGATTAGAAGTACTACAGTGAATAATAATACAATTTGTAAAATAGCTAAGGCTTACTGAGCATAGGCTATGTGTTAGTTACTTTTCTCTCGTTGCTAAGACAAAATACCTGACACCCAAAGTTAAAGGGGAAAGGGTTTATTTGGCTTACAGTCTGTAGAGGTTTTAGTCCATAATCAGTTGGCTCTAAGACAGGGTGGCAGTGCTGGAAACAGCAAAAGCAACGAGACCTTGACAGCGTTTTTCTGCTCCTTGTATCTTATTCAGGCCGAGGGTGGTTACAAACCAATCACTCATGTGTAGTGGTTTAGTTATCACATGCTCAATTCTAGCATCACAAACTCTAGATTCACAAACCAATGACCACACAAGGCTTTGGGGGGACATCTAAATCTAAACCATAACAGTTTATGTGCTTTAGTATGTTCCTGCACTTTACAGAAACGATCTTATCCAATCTTTAAAACAGTCTTATGAAATATATCCTTATCTCACCCTAAGGATGAAGCAAATTTACAGAACAGATTACTTCTTGTGTATCATTTAGCTGGCAAAAGGAAGTACAGTGGATCCCTGACTTATGAACTCAATTGGTTCCTGAGGGCTGGTTGTAACTAAGTCAATACACCTGAGACCTAGATGTTTACCTAGGTACATGCTATAGATAACAAGACATAGATGGATCTTCCATTGATCTACTTAATCCAAATTGTTTGTATGTCAGGCCAGTCATAACTTGAGGTTCCGCTGCAGTCTAAAGCCTAAGCTTATGTCTTTGTACTGCATGAAAAGGAAAATAAATTTTAAAATTTCAGAGATGCGACAAGAGGAGAAATTCAAATAGTTTTGAGTTAAAAAAAAAGATAGGTTTCGGGCTGGGGATTTAGTTCAGTGGTGCTGCACCTGCCTCAAAAGTACAAGGTATCGCTAAAAAAGAAAGGAAAAAAAAAAAAGGCTTAAAAGATATTGGAAGGAGACACATAAAAGATTGATTGAGAGCCTGAATGAAATCTGAACACTGCTTGACCCTTTCTATTGGTTATGGTTTGTATCTAGATGTCTCACTAAAGCATGATGTGAGCCAGGCACTCAGGAGGCTGAGGCAAGAGGATCACTGTTGAGTTCGAGGCCGGCCTTGGCTACATAACGAGGACAAGGTCAGCCTGAACTGAATAGTAAGACCCTGTCTCAAAAAAGAAACAAAAAACCCAAACCAAACCAAACCAAAACAAAAACCAAACCCAAAAACCTATGCAGTCAGAGGTTAGACCTTTGCAAGATGACTGGATTACAGGGGCAATACAGCTGACTTGCTGTTAGGAACTGGGGCCTGGTCCAAAGAGATGGGTAACTTGGGGCAGGAGTTTAGCTCAGTGGTGTTGCCGCCTGCCTCACAAGTGCAAGGTCTAAAAAGAGGTGGGCCACTCTAGGTGTGACCTGAAAGGTTATATTTCTTTTTTTCCTTCTGTTGACTTTCTACTTCCTGTCTGCCATAAGGTGAGCAGCTTTCCTCAGCATGTCCCTTCCACCATCCTGCTTCAAGAACTGAGACTTCTAAAACACGAGCCAAAATAGGCCTCTCCTTCGTTACCCTGTGGGTGTTGGCTATTTTGTTCCAGCAATGAGTTAAGTAACTAAGACATTCTCATCCCTAATGGTTAATGCAAAAATACAGTACATTTCTCTTAATTAATTTAATGGAAGTAATAAAGGCAAAAAGGTAATGTAATGAAATAAAACAAGTTATTATTAAAAAACCAGTGAGAAATTTTCTAGTTAGGCAAGAAGTCGTTTTCAGTTGTTTGGTCTAGCAGACAACTCAACAAAATACTTCTAAACTCTTAAAATGTTTGTATTTTATGGTAATATATCTAGAAAATAATTTAATAAAATAATCAATTGAATAAAGATTTATGAAACAGTATATTCAATGAAGAATTATTCATAATAATGAAAAGATGTGCTAGCATTAGGGAACTAATAAATTATGGCACATTAATAAAACTTACATAGTCATAACAATGTTTTAGAAAAATATTTGACAAGGAAATTGTTCATGATGCATTAAATAGAAAAACATGTTATAAACAGTGTATTGTATAATGTAGGGTATCAAATATGTTTAAAACTAAAGTGTGTATTAATATTTGTTATTTCTGAGTGGTGGTGATAGAATCCTGATTGACTATTTTTTTTTTTCAGCTTTAATTGAGTTTATTGGTACATTTTAGGGATACAGTACAGTTACATTCATTGTTGGGATCTTGTACCTCTACATGACAAGTCTTGGTTCTCATTTTTACCCCTTGTCCCTGCCCTCCCTTCACCCCCTCCTCCCCTCCCCATCTATAAACACTTTATTTCCATCTTTTCTTTATCTCATATTTTTTTCTTTTCCCTTATTACCCTTCCCCTACCCATCCCATCTTCCCTACACCTTTAGCTCCTTTTTTCCCATATGATTGACTTTATTTTCTACTCTACACATTTGTGTGTGTGTGTTTT
>NW_022900950.1:26258715-26268401 GCF_012274545.1 Fukomys damarensis
TTTTTTTTTTTTTTTTTTTGGTACTTGGGATCGAACTCGGGACCTTGTGCTTGCAAGGCAGGCAGCAGAACCACTGAGCTAAATCCCTGGCCCTCTATTCTACACTTTTTACACTGAACATACATTTTATAGTAAAATATTTCTTAACTTAAAACATTTAGTTGCTATGTTAGCTTTTCATTATTGTGACAAAATACTTGACATATCAACTTATAAGGAGGACAAGGCTATGTTGGTTATAGTTTTGGGGATTTCAGTGTATAGTTAACTGGTCCTATTGCTTCTGGGTCCCTGCATAGCAGTAGCTGTGACAGGATGTGTGCACAGCAGGCTCTTTTGCCTCACAGCCAAGAAGAAAACCCAAGAGTAGGGACCAGGTCCTTACAGCTCCTTCAAAGGTATGCCCCCATGACCTAACTTCCTTCCATTTCCTAAAGTACCTACCCACCCAGCTCCCAACAGTACCACAGGCTGTGACCTGCAGGGAACACTCACCCAGATCATAGAAGCTGCTAAAGTTTACCTGAGTAATATGGTTAAGATCTTAATACAGATTTTGCAGACAGTTGGCTGTAATTTTTAATTTTAATCTGTTAGGTGGGAATATTAATTTTAACCTACCATAGCTACAGGATTTCTCACAATCTCTAACTTAGTAATCCTAACAAATAAATACTACTATTTTATAGATTAGGAGCAGACAGGAGAATTCAAGTAGCTTACCCAATGTGACAATGAGGACAGTGGTAGAGGAGACAAGAGTGACTTTAGGTTCTTTTGACTCCAATGTACCACTGTTTACTGCTATTACAATGACACATCACATCCAAAAGGATGTTCACATGTTTTAATACTTCTCAGGGTTTGGTTAAACTATCATCTGGAGGTTGCTTGTTAAAATTATCTGGCATGGGAAGACAGTACTTGAGATTTTTTTTTTGTACTGGGGATCAAACTCTGGTCCTTGCACTTGCAAGTCAGGTGGTGGAACCACTGAGCCAAATCCCTAGCTGCACTTGAGATTTTTTTGTTTTCTTTTTTGAGATGGGGTCTTACTGTGTGGCCCAGGCTTGGCTAATTTGTGGGCTCAAGAAATCCTTTTATCTCAGCCTCTCAGATACTGACCATTGGTATACTCCACTGTGCCTGGCTACCAGACTTGACATTTTTAACAAATGTCCCAAGCAAATTTGCTAGCAAACAAATTTAGAGATTTTTATGTTATCATATGTAAGTGGAAAGAATGAAATCATACTCAAATTTACAGAGCAGGAAACACTGTCAGAAAGATTAGCCTGAAATCAGACAGCTATCTAGTGGCAAAGACAACAATTATACTGTATATTTTAACTGCAATTAAAAAAAAATTGAGTCCATTTGTAGAATTTTAATGCTAACTGGTTAACCTGATTTTGGCGGTCTTCTTCCCTAATTTGTTTATCACCTTTCACTTACTCATCTGTAACATAATCCCTATTGCTGAAAGTGTAAACAAGGGGCATGGAGTATAGAACGTGAAAACAGCGAAGCCCAGCCTGGTCCAACTTCCATATGTTTCTAAGGGCCTTCTTTCTCTTCCCAGACACACCCTGGGATCTACTCTGCAATGCACTTTTGCTCACACTTGGCTTTTATTAAAGAGGTTGATAAATAAAGGCTTAAACTATGACCTCACTTTTTTAGGGGATTTATACTATGAAAGGGCTCCTCGACGTGAAGATAAAACTTTCAAGGAATTTAAGCTAAGACAACAGCCTAACAAGAGGTAGCACACATTCTTAAAAGAGGACAAGGGCTGCACTGTCTTAGTTTTCCCTTAAGCATTGTTACCGATCATTAAGATACACACAGCAACTACAAATATCTCCTTGCACAAAATTAGAAACAATTAAGACAAAAATCCATTCTATCATTTCCATCCAGATACCTTATATAAATTCATCAACTTTTGGCTTTCAGTTTTTAATTACTGAAACTTAAACTAAGTTATACTTAAAAATGCTTCCTCTCAAATATAGAAATGATAATGCTCACTGTAAAACACTTAAAAACATAGAAAATAATTTTTAAAAACTACAATCACTCATCAATAACTGCTGATATTTTTCTGTTTTGTCTTAATAAGAGTACATTTTTATAAAAGTAGCTAAATTTCAGAGCTTCCTAAGTTCCAGGCCCTCTGTGCTTTGCCTGCAGTACAATACTGAGTCTTTACAATGTTTTAAGGTATCTACTATTAGTACTCCCATTTCACCGATGAGAAAACCTAGGTTCACAGGCCTTAGATAACTCTGCCTTTAGATACTGGTAGAGCCAGTATTTAAACTTAGTTTTTGTCTCATTCAGTACCTGTCCTCTCCACTATGACATTTAATAACATACACTTTTCTTTTTTTCCTGATTTATGTACGCTGACTGCAGCTACCCTCGATCTCACTGAGCCCTGTGATCTACTTGATCCAACACCTGCTGCTGTGGTGCCTGGCCCAGCCTCTCTTTGTACACATCAACTCCCCTGCCTCTCTTTGTCTCAGGTTCTTGACTAATCCTACCCCTGGTTCTATCCACCTCTGCCTAATTAATCCATGTCAGCACTTGTGCGGCTGAATATGGTGGGAGAAATATCACAACCACACTGAAAAGACTCATTCTAAATTCATGATTAATAAAGAGGGACTTCAATAAGGCCACTGGCAATCACATTCTACTTCTCAATCCATCAACTTACTGTTTTAAAAGCTATTTTTGTAAACCCCCAATACTTTTCCCCCTCTAACTCTCAGCTAATGACTGCTTCCTAATCCACAGAGAGAAACAGAAACAGATGATCAACTCCTATATGGCTCCCATCAGATCCCCTTTCCTTCCAGTTATGGGGACACCGTGTTCCTAGCTAACTTGTGCTTCCACGGTACTCACACACCTACCTGCCTCCCTCTTGGTCCAATAAATTCTTCTCGTCCTTCCTGCACTGTCAAGTTTTCTCCTCACATCTGCCAACACATGCAGTACTGTCTATCTCATCTTAAAAACCATACTCTCTCGGGGCCAGAGATTTAGCTCAATCGTGTCCCGCCTGCCTTGCAAGAGCAAGGTCCTGAGTTTGATCTCCAGTACAAAAACCAACCAAACAACAAACAAACCCAAACCCATACTCTCTTGATTGCATTTGCACTTTCATCTACTGCTCAGTTTCTCTGCTTCTTTATAGCAAATCACTTCAAGGTCTGGCTTTTGTTATTTTTTTTTCCGTTTTTTTCTTAAACTTACTCCAGTCAAGATTTCACTATTACACCACTCTACCAAAATGGTTCTTTATAAAATAGGTTTGATTCACCATTTCAATGGTGAATTCTTAGTCTTCATCCTAGTCAGTTCTCTTTGGTACTTTCCATAATTCGTGCTGCCTTTACTTGAACTTCACATCACCAAGACAAGGTCTTGCTATATAGTTCAGACAGTCGTTGAACTCACTATGTAGCCCAGGCTGGACCTGAACCCATGGTGATCCTGCCTCATCCTTCCTAGTGCTGTGACTGCTGTGATTGTTGTGATTACAGTGTGTGCCACCATGCCTGCTCTCCCTGCTTCTTAGATGATTTTTCTTACTTTCATCTCATCTCTCCAATTGCTAAGTGTTAGAATACCTGTGGGCTCAGTCCTTTGACTTCTTTTCTAAATTCACTTCTGAGACCTCCTGAAGTATCTTAGCTCTAAATAGGACTTATACTCCGAAGATTCTTAAATTTACATCTCTTGTGTGAAAATTTTTCAAGACTGCAAAGACTATTTGGAGGTTGCAAAAAATGAAACAGTAGAAAAAGAACCATGGAACCAGAAGACAGAGTAGACCAGTTATAGCAGGGTGAGGTACACCACTTCCAATTAAGAAGGATAGGAATGTCAGGAAGGTTTTTTAGTTGTGAAGGAGAAACCTGAAGATTTCTTGACTCACGGTCTTAATTTGCTCAGTTAAAAAACAAGTAGTCATATTATAAAAGTGAAGGAAGAATGTGATAAAACAAAAAGGTTGAGAAAAGGAGCAAAAGTTCAGAAGAGCTGATGAAGGGAACTGGAAGGAGCTAACCAATACACAAATAATTTGGAGAATTAAATGAATAAATTTAGTAGCTCCAATCTGCACAATACGATTTTTTTTTCTGTCAGTTCACAGGAGGATAGTTCAACAAGGACAAACAGTAAAGATAGTTGAAAATTGTTATTAGAGCGACAAAATGACAAACCCTGTGGCTAGAGGGAAGGAAGTTCCAAAGCAGTGGATCTTGGGAATGACAGAAACTTTTATGAAGTCAGAGAACTGATATTGGGTATTAAAAAGTAGGTAAAATAGAACACTTAAAAGTGGTTGCCAGAATAGGATTCTGAGACTTGAGTTTTAAAAACTAGAGCAATTCTACATTTAAAGATATGGATGTGAATAGCAAGAATGAAGGTCACTGGAACTAAAGTATAAGGCTAAAAGAATTCCATATAATTGAAAGAAAGGGAAGTGGTAATATGGCCAGATAACTTAAGTCTCAAAGGAGCATACTTTCATGGTGTTTAGAAAACAGTGGAGGACTCCTAAGCCGACCAGGAACCATGGATATGCACAGGCAGTATCTCTTTGAAAGTACTGTGAGAGATAAGCCTTACATAAGCCTCATCAGTTGCTATTAATATATTATTTGCAAGAAGGCCAAAAAGATAAATTGCCAGGTCGAAACTGAGTTTAAGAACTAATGAATCTTAGATTGTTTTGTACCTTTCTGTTTATAGATGGAGACCATGGGTCAGTAGGTTGGCCTAGTTTTACCTTGTTTTGCTGTTCATCATGATCCGTAGGAATGCAACCGAGATTATTACTCTTCTTATCCATGATGAAAAATGAAGATGAAGTGTATCATATGTATAAAGGATGAATTATTTGGCCTAGAAAATTACCAAATTCTTGATTTGGCTAAATGCCTACAGATAGGGTTTAAATTGCATTCCAATGAATAATAAAAGTGGAAATGTGGTAATTATCACATGATTTACTTTAGTTCTTTGAACATATTTATAATGGCTATTCTTAAGTCCTTTTTTTTTTGCTAAATCTTATATCTGGTTGCAATTACAAACAGTCTGTTACTTGCTGTTGTCTAATGTGCTATATTTTCCTATTTCTTTGCACATCTCATAATTTTTTATTAGAAACTAGACATTTCAGATCATATATTATAGCAACTCTAAGTACTAATTTCCCCATCCTCTTGGGCTTGCTCACTGCTTGGTTAAGTGGTGGGCTAGACTAGTGATCACAATCCCTCTTGACAGTGTCAACCCGCTGAGGTTGCTTCTCAGGGAGACACAGACTTGAGTTTTCCAGCAGTCACCCTGGAATGACAGGACTTAACAGCAGCTCTAAGTCTCTTTTCTTGACCGCACCAATAAGAGCTGAGCATCTTTAACTTCTAGCTGATTACCTTATTGATTTCACAAATGCCCTGGGACAATTAATTGCTCTAGTGATAATCCAATAAAGTCTGGGCTTTGAAGGAATAATTCACATGGGTGATGTTTAATGTTATGGCCTCAGCAGAGCTCTCACTTTCCCTGGGGCTCTTTTGTAAAGTAGCCAGCCTTCAGTTTAGCCTATTATTTTATGAATCTATAACGCCCTCCCAATTACCTTTTACCCTGCTCTATACCTGATTTTGAGAGTGGCCTTTTAGATTTAATGTCTCCATTTCTGTTGAAAATGAAGCTGTTTCTTTGGGAAGAGATTAGAAGATATTTATGTTTCTCCCCTCCAGGCAAATCTCAGAGGCTTGGGCTCTGGAGCAGCCATCAGAGATAACAGTCTACTTCTCAGTGATGTCCTTACTCCAGCAGGTCAATGGCAATAATATTATTGTGGGAACACTGCCTTGCGAGCTGGGACAAGAGCAGTCAGGTTCCCAGAATTCTCAGTGGCATGAAGCCCAAGATTCCACAAGTAAGGGTTGAATGAAGAAGAACTCCCACCTCTCAGTGAACTCAAAAGAACTTAGCCTCAGCAACAAGTAGCTGAGGGCAGGAAGAGATATACTGATGCCTGGTTGCTCCTGGGAAGGAAAGCTCTCTGGCTGCAGGAAGGGCACGTGTTTGTGACTGCAGTCATCCTGAATGAATTTCCATCCCACTGAGCAGGGGCAGGGTAAGGAGGTATCAGCCTTACACACACATTCCAGGATCTCCCTTTTCTTATCAGATTTTGGTACATTTTCTTAAATAGATGTGTCTTAATTTGCTATATAACTCAAAGACTATTTTCAGAGACTTTAAATGATGTTCTTAAAACCCTTGCACTACTTTCAATGGGCAGTAGATTCATGAAGCTTCTCCTGCTGCCAGGATGGAAATTGCTCTCCTCAGTTTATTCATGTTCACTAAGTAAAATTCCCTGGTGAGACTATACCAAAATTTATTTATCCATTCTCTTAATAATAGACATTTGGGTTGTCTCCAGCTTCTTTTGCCAATATAACACTATAGCTAAAAGCATTCTTTATACATTCCTACTGCACACAAGCAAATATTTCTGTTAGGTACATGTATATATAAGTAGGAAAGGGATTTGTAGGACAAAGGTATGCTAATGTTTACAAGGCAGTTTCACATAAATTTCTAAAGAAATAGTTTTAGTGTACATTTCAAAACAACAGTGTATAAAAATCCTCGATGAGCTACATCTTTTTCAACTCTTGTTAACAGACTTAATTGTTGCCAATCTAACTAAATGTAAAATTATCTTATTGGAGTTACTAATAAGGATAAACATGTTTATGTTCATACTCACTGTTTTGATATATTTTCTCTTCTGTGAATGCCTATTTTTCATGTCCCTTTCTTCCCTCAAGACAGGGTCTTGCTAAGTTGCTCAGCTGGGCCTTAAACAGATTATAGGCAGGCATCACTCTCCTTCCTAAGGTCTCTTCTATTTTTTGATTGGATTGTCAGGGGAGAGAAAGAGGTCCTTTACTACCCCAAATCTTAGGTCTTTGTTGTGTGGTTTCAAGGTCTTGCGTGTGCTAGGAAAGCACTCTACAGTTGAAGTCTACCTCCAGCACTTGGGCTCTTTGGCTGGATTTAAGAGCTGGAATTAATAATACAAGAGCTGATACTAGGAAAAGTATGAAAGTTATTAAATTTATAGTGCATGGATATTCTCTCTAGAGAGTGAAGTCTGATGAAATAACCAAAGCAAGATGCTTTTACACTTAAAAAATTTGTGAAGGGATGACAGAACAAATGTATCCCTATATTGAGGTAAATTTTATGGATGTCACTAAGTGATATATATGAGGTGTAGAGAGATGTAGAAGTTAGGGGAAGGCAAGGGTTTCCTGAAGTTTGTTAATTGAAGATGCAATGAATTACCACAATTACCAATACAATGATCAAGGCTATTTTCTAGCCTTAGTTTATGAAGGACTTTCTTTCCAAAGGAAATCTAAAGCACTGATTTTTCCATATTAATATCAAATTGCCCTAATGTCATTTATTGAATAGTCTGTTTTCTTCACTGATTTACATTTACTTTCCATCATTTCCTATTTCATTATGTATAAAAAATTAACTTTACTGATTTACATTTCCACCATTTATGAAAATTATATATAATTATGCCTGTATGTTTCTGAGCTCTCTGTTCTGCTGGTGAATTTGTCTATCCCTGTGCCAGTATCAAATAATCTTCATTACTGTAGCTTTATAATAAGGTTTATGAGGGCAACTTCCATGTATTTTTCTTCAGAATATCTTATTTGGTTCAAGCCTCTTGTTTTTCCACATATATCTTCAAATCAGGTTTTCAACACACACACACACACACACACACACACACACACACACACACACACACTTTCCTAAAAGAAGTTTGAAAGGCTTGTCAATCACAAAGTAAAACCAACTTTTAAAATAGCTGTTTTTCGAGTCTGATGAAGATGTTGATTTTGCAATGTTTAATTAAGTGCCCGAACAGCACAAACATTTTAACAAATACCTTGTGTTGTCCTTTTGTCTTTTGTCTCAGACTTTTGGAATTAAAAAAAAAAAAGCTGTTTTCAATACCTGTAAAATGATTTAAAATTTTACATCTTTAAAATAATTCTATAGTCTTCTTATAGAATGGGAATCATATATAGCTCTCTACCTTTAGCTTGGCTAAAGGCTTACCAATTTTTCTGAACCAGTTTTTTTTTCAATGATTTTCTCTATTAATTTCTCTTTTGAATTTAACTGATTTCTGCTCTATCTTTTTTTATGAGACTGGGAATTAAATTAAATTCATTTTTACAACTACTCTACCACTAAGCTATATCCCCAACCTTATTATTTTGAGGCAGGACCTTGCTAAATTACCAAGGTTGGCCTTGAACTTGCAGTCTTCCTGCCTGAAGAGGTACAAATTTGGATAAGCAGTATCTTTGTTTTTATTTAGTTAAAAATAGAAATCTCTTTTGAGATAACTCATGTTATCTCAAAAGAATGTTGTTTAATCCTCAAATATTAAGGTTTTCCAGCTTTCAGCTAATGATTTCTAGTTTAGTTTTGCTATAGTCTGAGAGGCCACATGTTGCATGACTCCTATTCTTATAAATGTTTTATGGTTTCATATCTGTTCTACCTTAGTGAATAGTTCCAGGTTAGCTTGAGACTGTACGTTCTGCTATTGTTGGATGAATATTCTGTAAGTGTTGATTAGATGTCACTGACGGAAAGGTTCTGTTTGGCTATGTCCTTTTTTTATTTTTTATTTTTTTTGCCAGCTGGACCTGTCAATTACTTACAGAGGTCTTAAAAACGCCAAAGAGCTGGGCAAGGTGGCACACACCTATAATCCCAGCACTTGGGAGGCTGAGGCATGTGGATCACCATGAGTTTGAGGCTAGCCAGGGCTACACAGTTAATTGTAAGCTAGCCTGGACTTCATGGTGAGACTGTGTCTCAAAAAAGCCTCCAAATATCACAGTATCTGAGGATATGTGTACATTTCCTTACAGTTCTATTAGTTTTTGCCTCACATATTTCAATGCTCTATGGTTAAGTATATTCACTTAGGCTTGTTATGTCTTTTTAGGGAATTGACTTTCTAAAGATCATTTTGCAATGCCGCTTTTATCCTTGATAATATCTCCTGCTCTGAAATGCGTTTTGTTTGAAATCAATATAGCTATACCATCTGTCTTGAGATTAATCTTGATAGTGTATCTTTCTCATCCCTTCACTTTTTTCTGGTTTTTAATTACATTCCTTGTAGGGAGTTGGGACATGTACATAACATATCTCAATTCTTTTTTCATTCCTTTTCCTTCTTCTTCCTCCTGCAACCTTCCAACTCTTGATCCCCTTCCTGTTCGAAAACGATCTAGCTTCCTATTTCCTATTTCTTCTTATTTTGCTTTTTGCAATCTGTGTATTTAAAGTGGACTTCTTAAATACAATATGCATTAGGTACATCTATTAATTGGTATATGTAAAACATTTGTACCTAAAGTGATTACTGATCAGAGATTAATAGCTACCAAATCTATAATCATTTTCTAATCTATGTCCTTGTGTTTTCTTTTTGTCTTTTTTTTCTTTCTCTGGTTTTAACTAAGCACTTTACATGAGTTGATTTTATCTTCTCTTTTTTCATATCAGTAATATATATATAT
>NW_022900950.1:26269083-26346096 GCF_012274545.1 Fukomys damarensis
TATAATTTTTGAGACAGTATCCTGTATGTAGTTTAGCTGGTCTTAAACTCACTATGTAGCCCAGGCTGGCCTTGAACTTGTGGTGATCCTTCTACCTTTCCCTCACAAGTTTGGGATTGCAGGTGTGTGAGACCATACCGGGTAATTCTACATTTGTAAAGAGTGTTTTAGGGGTTGCTTAAGGTTTGCAATATACATTTACAACTCCAATCAAAACCCACTTTCAAATAGTTTACTGTTTCCTGGGCGGTGTGCATACATTATAATAGAGTATGTCTAATTCCTCCCTCATGTCACATGTAAGATTGGAGCCGTATGTTTCACTTTTCCACAATATCTGATCACCTAATATTTTGTTGCTATTATTTTTAACTGTCACCTATTAGACCTTTTAAGGATAGGAAAAATAAATGTGATTTTATCTTTATGCATTCCTTCTCTAATTCTTTTCCTTTCTTCACATACATCTGAATTTCTGACTTGTATTATCTCCCTTCTCTCTGGAGAACTTCATTTAACAATTCTTGTAAAGCAGATCCTACAGGTAACAAATTCCCTTAACTTCTGTCTGAGAAAGTTTTACCTCTGCTTCACTCCTGAAGGATAATTTCACTGGATATAGAGTAGTAGACTAGTAGTTTTTATTTAAAATGTTACATGGTCGATCCATCCTTCCCTTGCTTGTACGATAAAATTCTTATCCTTGTTCTATAAGTGTTTTTTCTTCTGTTTTTTTTTTCCCTCAAGATCTCTTTTCCTTTAACTTTCTGCAGTTTAACTATTATATGCATATTAGATATTTAACTATTACACACCTATTAAGTATTTTTTGATATTTATTCTGCTTGGTGTTTGATAAGCTTCTTGACTCAGCGGTTTTTTTTTTTTTTTTCTTTAGTCTGATGTTTGTTAACAGTCTATTATTATTCCAAATATGTTTTGTACTCCTTTTCCTTTTGGTATTCTCATTGTGAGTATGTTGCATCTTCTGGAATTGTCTTATTCTTCTTGTCTTTTTTCCGCTCTGTTTTTCAAGTTGGGAAGTTTCTACTGATATTTTCAAGATCACTGATTCTCTCTTCAGGCAGGTGGATTACTGATGAGTCCAGCACTTCTGGGTTCTTTCATTGCTGTTAAAAGTTAAGCATTTCCTACTTACATTACTCTCTTGGTCATCTATCACCATGAGAAAAATATATGACATAATCAGCTCACAAGAGGAATGGTTCATTCTGGCTACCGACTCTCCAGGTTTCATGATCAATTGCCTCTGTGCTGCTGGACCTGTGGCAAGGCACACCATCATGAGAAGGGCACATGATGGAACAAAGCTGCTCACCTCATGCAGCAGGGAATTAAGAGAAGAAAAGGGACCAAGATCCTGCCAGCTTCTTCAAAGGGTGTCCCTGATAAACTAACTTACTTCCAGTGAGGTTCCAAAGGTTCCAACACTTCCCTAAAGCACCCAGGCTGCGGACCAAGCCTCTAATACTTGTGCTTTTGGGGGTCATTCAAGACCCAAACTACAGCAATTATCTGTTCCTGAACGCTGTGCACTTTTTCTATTAGTGTTCTGAACATATTAATCACGGATATTTTAGTTTCCTAACCTCATAATTCCAAAATGTCTGCTGTGTTTGAATCTAGTACTGATGTTTACCTTTTATCTTCAGAATGGGTTTTTCTTTCAGCAAGCCTTACGACTTACAGAGTTAGTAGTTACTGACATAAAAGGCCTTCTGTGTATGTGTGTGTGTGTGGCGGGGGGTGCATGGAACTGAACACAAGGTAATGTGTATGCCAGACAAATGCTCACACTGAGATATACCCTGAGCCCTGGTAGAAGGCCCTTTATGTTTACCAGTTTAGGACTATGTTGTATTCAATGCTTGCTGTATTTGTACAGTGGGGCCTACGGATGTGGTAGTGAGGTGTGTGTGTGGGGGGCAGGGGATGTTACAAAATTCTAAGACCTGTATGTGTTACACAGTTCTAAGATCAACTGTCAATCTTTTAGTCAGTCAAGACCAGTTTGGGCAAAATAGTGAGACCTTATCTCAAACCCAACCCAACCCAACCCAACCCCTTTAAATGAAACAAGAAGGCTACAGTGGGCTGGAGTTGGGAATTTCCACTCCTGCAGGTTGGCTGGGCTACGGTACAATAGTTTCTTTTCCGTGCAGGTCTTTGATAAGGAGAATGAAATTATGTGGGGTATTTAACAATGACTACTTTTCCTTCCCTTTGAGGGAAAGGAGTTTCTTAGATCTTCCTTGGGGGACGATGGTGGGGCTCCTTGAAGTAAAATTCAAAAAAGTATATGAGTCTTTAGGAAGTTTTCTCTCTCAGTTAGTCAATTATTCTTTAATTCTGCTTGATAATGGCTCAGTGGTGGATTTTAGGTAGTTTCTGCTATGTGTAAGTGGATTCTCTGGATTTGCTTGTCTCCATTTTTAAGGTCAGTGTGTCCTGTGACTTCAGGTCTTTGATGGATGTAAGCTTATTTTCCTGCTCATAAACCTTCACTGTTTCCTCACTGGTTTAAGATGAAGTCCACCCATCTCTGCCAAATATACGTTCTTTTGGTAGTTGGACGGGGTCACTGAAATATTTTGTAAAACATGGCCCTTGTTTGTTTTTCAATTTGATCTCTCACCACTCCCTGAAGCAAGCCCTTATTTCTGGTGATTGGTAAAGTTATTGTTCCTAAAATATGCTATGTTCACTCATTTTGTATTCCAAGTCACTCCCCCCAATATTTATAATGTCTACAATGAGTGATTTACAAGTCATTCAGCTTCTTCTGATTCAAACTATATTTTTCTGATTGTTCACTGTGCTCCTACACATTAAGCTTATACATACACAGCTGTTCAGAGGGAGTATTTCAGAGCATCTTAGAAGGTGTCAGGAAGACAGTTTTTCATAGACTACATTTATAAAACGAGCCTGCAAAGTGAAAGGCAGTAGTTTAAATAAAACTAAGAATTGCTGACATCATTTGAAATAACTGAGCATTTTTTTTTAAAGCTTTGTAGTGAAATTTTATTTATTGCTGGGAGGAGGAGGAGAAGGAAGAGGAGGACACAGAGAAGCAGAAGGAGGAAGAGGGGGAGAAACCGAAAGACGGGGAGAAGGAAAAAGAAGAAGGAAGAAGAGGAGAGAGAGGAGGAGGAAGAGACAGAAGAGAAAAGCCATTACCAATTCAAAAAAGCAGGTTTTTCAGCCCTAAAGTTTAATTTTTAACTTAAAACATTAAAACTTACGTTCCATTTGCTCAAACATTACTGAAAAAAGGAAGTCTCGTGGTGTCATATAATATTCCCCTTCATGTTCCAGTGAAGAAAATTGCATGAACCGCTGCTTACGAAGGGAGAGTTTCTCTACTGCTCCATCGTCAACATTTTTCTAGAAGAAAATGAAATTGCAATTTAATTTTGTTTGGTAGTGTCACTAACTATGCTTTTTCTAGAATAATCTTTTATTTTTTATTTTTTAAAAATTATTTTGTTTTGTTTTATTTTTGGTACCGGGGATCAAACTTGGGATCTTGTACTTGTGAGGCGGGAAGCAGAACCACTGAGCTAAATCCTTGGCCCTACGCTAATCTTTTAAAGAGTAATTTTCATGTTTAGGTTTGACTATTTGCAAATTTTTAAATCCTCATTTAACAAATATTAACTGAGTGCTTATTTTTAACTGCTTTAGGCACTGAAAATATAGTACTGCTGAAGGAATTTACATTCCACAAAGGGAGAATAAAAATGAGTAAATGAATATATAAAACAATTTCAGGTGGTATGAGAGTGATAAGGGCCACAAAGAAACACAAAACAGGATTAGAAGGTGATACAGGGTAATACTTTAGACAAAGAGTCAGGGAAGATCTTTCTGAGAGATATGTAGACAGACTACATGAGGTGGGGTGAGCATGTCTGGGCTCTCTTTCAGAAGCTTGGTGATGAAGGAACACCAGAAGGGCCAATATTACAATGATGGAGGGAAAAACAGAATGGCAGAATGGAGATAAGAGCATAAAGACTGGGAGGCAACAGGATCTACCCTGGTGCTTCCATAAGGATAGAATATATCATACCTGATAAATAGCCCTGTTCAAAAATTTCAGTGAGAAATCACAGTACAAAGTAATAAAAGAATGAGGATGGGTGAAACATTTTGAATGTGAATCTTAATCTCAGGCAGTGGAACTTAGATTTTGACTGACTAGTGAAAAAGACAATACTAAAATCTGTATTGTTAACCTTTCATTGACACTTACTACGTACTAGGCACTGTGATAATTCAACAGTGTACACAGAATATTTAGTTAATCCCTACAGTAACTCTGACAATAGAAACTCTGTAAGATATGGAAAGTGATACGTAGATATAGTAGAGCCAGGCTAAAAATCCATGTCTGTGCCAAAAGGTTTCAATCTCTTAAACCTTCCGAGTGACTGGGTCTTGTGACTAGGCAGACTGGAGGAAGATGAGGCGGCACAGACATTAACCTCAATGCAGAAACCCTAACAGAAAATATTGTCTGTGAAACCCAACAGCAGGCATTCACTCTGGATTGCTTCTTTAAGGTACTGCTTGCTCTCCCTTGGACCATTCATATTGCCTGCACATATCACCTACTTCTCAGTCTTAGTACTAATCCTATGCTTGATCCTAAACATACAGATGCTCTTCAGTGACTGCTAGAGAAAAATATCAATTCCAGTTGCCTGACCTCTCTCACTCAATTCAATGACCTCAACAGACCTTTTTTGGTTGACTTAAGTTCTCCAACTAGGAGTATAGTAATTCTCTCTCCTGAATTAGACAAGTTTCCTTGAGCACTTACTTTTATACATATTTTGCATTTTGTTACAGTGCCTACTACAATATTGGATATATATGTATACAGAATACTCAGTAATATTGCAATAATCTATACCTTGGCATCTCTAGGTTTCCCCTTCTCTTTCTCCTTAAATTATTACTGTAAAGAAAACTCAAGGCTCATGTTTTAATTACACGAATGAGTCAATACTCATTCCAGGAATCAAAAAACTGAATTCTATAATACTTTAAGTATTTCATACATGAGGCAAATTACACATAGCAGCTTTTAATTCCCCTTACTCTCTGCTATAAATAAACCTATTCTCTCATCTGAAAACCTTTCAACTCTCACTGCCAGCACCAAGAATATCTCTCATTTTCTTTTCTTTTTTGGTACCGGGGATCAAACTTGGGACCTTGTGCTTGCAAGGTAGGCAGCTGAACCACTGCACTTTGCTTACTAAGTATACAGCAATCACTTGGAGGTCTTCACCATAGTCGAAGTCTAATTCTACCATTTTCCTTATCATCTATACAGTAGATGTCCGAAGTCATCATCTCTCACTACCACAGTCTTTCCTTTCTTCCCAATCCTCATCCTCAGCAGTAAACACATACAAATTAAGGGGGGGGGCAACAGTGTATTAGTGAATATCAATAATAGTTATTGTTTATAAAATATGTTAATATGTGCAAGTCAGGTTGCAACATCTTTACACATGTTCTCACACAATTATTACAATGCCCCCAATAGCAGACACTATTTTTGTAATTCTCATTAAAAAAAAAAAACACAAAATAAAACCTAAGTCTTATAAGGTTAACCAGCTTGCCTAGCTTAATACAGTGAATTAAGTTAAAGTACAGTATGATATCAACCTTCCTACAAACCATTTTCTGATACTAGCTCCTTTAAGAATTATACAAATTATCTAGGCTTCCACCAAAATCTAAACTCCATACTGTCTTAAACATGATTTTTACAGTTGCAAGTGTGAAATGCGATACTAATTCCTATTGAAACCACAAAATCATGGTGGTACCCCTTAAAAAGAAAGTTTAATTTTCACCACTCTGTATTATGTCTTCATCGCTTGGCCTGTTGTGCATAAGAAATGTACTTATGTCTTGATTTCTACCATTGGTACTGCGTGTTAGCCTGTATGCTTACTTTGGGCGTTTTTGTCTTTTGATGGCAGCAAAGTTACAGCATGGCAGCTGGTCCTGGTTCATAACACTGCTGCTCTGCGCATGCAGCCCGCTGCCCTCATCCCTCAGATGGTTTCTAATACGAAACCATCGTATTAGATGCTGGGGCAGTGAGTGCCTCCATCACTGTGGGGAGTGTACTCTGAAATGTGTTGACTGTGCCAGTCAGGGTGAGAGGACAGGAAAGGAAATTCTAAGTCAACCTTACTGCCTTTTTATTATTACTTTTTCTATTCACGCTAAGAGAATGTCCATAAATTTGATGTTAACTTTTAGGTCTAACTTCCGTTGTACAGACATTGGTTTAGGAAGACTAAAATTAGGGAACTGTACACAAAAAAAAAAAAAAAAAAAAAAAAAAAAAGAATTATACAAATTAGAAAAGTAGAAGAAGCAGTGTGGAGATGATGCTAGTTGAAGACATTTTCATGAAAAGAATAGGCTTTAAGCCAGACTTTAGAGAATAAAGAAGAAAGAACAGAGCCAGAATCAGTCATCCTTTGGGTCCTGTGCTGTGTTGTTCATTCCCTTTATTTCCCCAGTTCAGGCAAATTTAAAGTAATTAGGATGTACTGAATATGATTCTTTTCTGCAAGGAAGTTTATGTAGAAGAAAAAAAGTGTTGTTCTGATGTCACCAGAGCCTTTCAAAGTTGAACCTACACAATTTTATCTTTATCATGTAACAGTTCCATTAAAAAAGTATATTTTAAAGGAACACTAGTATAACCAACATATATATTTGTACTTATTTCAGAGTCTAAAAGATTAATTTGCCAATGCCACCTTAATCCTTTACTTTTCTGTTATGTTTATCATGCTTTACTGCATTTGTAAGTACTTTGATCAACTTTCAAGTTTGAAGGATGAATTTAATGGCCAAAATGCAACAATCAACCACAAAAATTGCTCTTAATAGCACACAAGATACTTTATTGTATCATTTCCAATAATAAAAACCAAAGTTTTTTATTTTCCTCTCATTTTTCTACTAGACCATAAGCACCAGAGGCATACATTTTGTCTTTGTGTCAATACACTGTGCATTACACACAATGGAAAAATGACTCATAATTATAACACAGAATTCAATCCTTCACAATGTAACCACTATGTACTACAAACATGGACTAATTTTAAAAAACAACAGAAAAGGGACTTAAAGATTATCTAGTTTAATAGCTCTGTGCATGTGATCAGAAGTCAGGCATTTTGAGTCGCATATCATGCTTGGTTAACTAGTCTGTTACTGCAGAGGACTGCAATACTGATCATGCCCAAAGCAAGCTATGAAGAATTAGCCCCACAATTGGCTTGTTTATAGAAGTGAGTCTCCCTGCAGCCTACTGCCAAGGTCAGAGAAACTCACATCCAAATTCCATTCCCATAACTAAAACCTTCTGACTAGAAGGACAATGTTCTAATTACAATCATATATTTTATCTGTTCTATTTCTAATTCAAGAATGCTTTGTCTTGTCCTTTCTGAGCCTTGTTTACATTAATTTCCACAGAAACCACACATCACCTTTACCCCAATTGACTGCCAACAAAAGTCAGTGCAGGGGACTGTCCAGTGCCTTTGTTGGTTGCACCCACATTGGTCATCCTGGCACCCTGCTTTTCTCCTAGTTCTGTCTCAGTGTCTTTTTTCTCAGGCCTGCACTGTATACTGGGCAGGTAGGTACTGGAACCTGACTACAGGGGTCTCTGGCGGTAATAAAGGCTCATGTCTAAATACTGCCAATTTTTGGCACAGGATAATGCACGCCAAATTATCCTCAATTACCTTGAACAATCAAAGCACTTTATAACAGACCTCTGGTGGAAAATTTAACTATTTCTTGTACTGTTGTTGTATTTTCATTTCTTCCTTTCTTCTTTCACCTGTACATTTTTCCTAGCACTGTGAACACTTGTCTTTTCCCATTTTTCTTTCTCTCCCATCTTCCTTCATAGATTTCAGGTGGCTTTGTTTTTTGTTGCTTTTGCTGCCATTTTCATATTCTGTGAACTAAATAATATTGTTTAGGTTACTGATTTCCTTTAATCTCTAGCTTCTCTTTCTCACTGTGGCATATTTATGGTAGGATGGGCTTGGTAAAATGGGTAGGCCACAGAAATGGCTTTCAGACTTAAGTAAGCACAGGTAGAAGATCAATTTGGATGGAGAGGATGAAGAGGTTTAACAAAAGTCAAGATATCACAGTTATGTTTGAGAATAACAATGCACAAATATTAACCACTTAACAGTTTATCCTTGGTGCTGTCAACTTTGGAAAAAGTTATTGCAGTTTACTGTGTTGAGTTGGCATTGTACAGAAATGGAGAGCCACATTGGTCTAGAAATATTAATTTTTTAAATTTTTATTTATTTTTTTTCCATGTGTACAGGGGTAACGCATTGTACTAAATATGTAAAGTCATATATACATGGGTTTGATTACAGAAACTAATAAAGTATTCTCTAAATAATGAAAAAAAGAATAAGACTACAAGAGCAAGAAGCAATTTAAATATGTTAAAGGATCATTTTCATCTCCAGAATTAAGGATTATTTTAATGTTACATCATTGCCTTTTCTCTTTTACTTTCCTTTTTAGTTTTATTTTAGGATTCCCTATTTTTAATGTTCATACAGAGATTTCTTTAACTGAAATACCGAATAGTTTCTCTGGTGTGAAAAACTATAATGGTACAGAGGATCCTAATGAGATAATTAATAATGTGAAATAGGAAGTAAAGGTCTAAAGGTGTAGGGAAAGTAGGAAGGGTGAGGGAAAGGTAATAAGGGAGAGGAAAAAATATGAGAAACTGAAAAAAATGGAAATAAAGTGTTTGTAAATGGGGAGGGGAGCAGGGAGTGAAGGGAGGGCAGGGACAAGGGGAAAAATGAGAATCAAGACCTATTATGTAAAGGTACAGGATTCCCAATGATGAATGTAACTGTATTGTATACCTAGATTGTACCAATAAACTCAATAAAAAGAAAAAAAACCCCCAAAAAACAGTTTATCCTGAGCATCACTCAGGCCACATGTTTGTTTATGTACTGAGTATCCTGAGCACAGCTTGTGCAGGTGTTATTTCAACCAGTAAATTCTTGTTTGCACAAGACACACTTGTACTCTCTTTTATATGGACTACTTTTTACATGCTTTCAAATTTAAAACATTGTATTTGCCTCTGATGTTTGTTTCTAGTGAGATCTACTTAAGTTCTGGTTATTTTCTTTTCCTAATTTGTGTTTATGTGTGAAAAATAATCTTAATTTTGTGCTACACTCTAACTATTATTGTAAGTAAATTAGATATAATTTTTATACTTGTCCAGAACTCAGTGATATTCTTTTACATACAAAACAGACACATTTGGGACACTGAAATTGTATAGGAAGAAAATGCCAAAAGATCTGCAAAAGAAAAAACTGAAAAAGAGAGAAATGTTACTATATCAGAGAAGAAAAGTCTGTGTTATGAAATGGAAAGTCAAAAAATGTCTTCTCACTGTCAAATACTCATAATATAGAAATGATAGAACTTGAAAGAAAAAATGAAACTAAAAAAATTCCAGTAGTGGTCCGGGATTATAATAATTCTATGGGTAGTATTGACAGAGTTGACCAACATCTAACAAGTTATCCTGTAATCAAAAAGCAAAGAAAATAATAACTGAAAATAAATAATTAGTACTGTTACATATTAGGCAGAAAAGTCCATTAATCTGTTCTCAGACATTTAAGAACCTAATATATATTATTTTTATAGGGATGACAAATGGATACTAGGGAGGTTCCAGTCTTAAGGAGCTTACAGAAAGGGAATTGGAAAGCAAATAAATAGAAGCCTGAGTTCTGGGATCAAGCCACTTGGTATTCAAATGCCAGTTCTGTCACTTACTATGTATGCAACGTTGGACCAATGATTTGGTGTATCTCACCTGATTCATGTGAAAAGTGAATAAGGTAGAATCAAACTGCTTAGATTTAAATCCCAGATCTGTCACCTGGACAAATTATTTTATCTTTCTGTTAACTGATAAGTAAAATGGAAAAAAATCACATCCATCTCAAGGTTTTAAAATTTTTTAATGAGCTTCAATGAAATAATATACATGAAACCCTTGGCATAATGCTGAGCACGTTAAGGGCTACAGTAATAGTTAGCTATTACTAGTGTGATCACTGTTAACATGAGCAAATGCACCAAAGATAAAATATCTAAAACAACTTAATGAGGAGACAAAGAGAGGACAGCTCCCTTGTAGACTTCAGAAAGACATCTCAGAGCAGAATTGAACTGGATCTAAAAGGATGGGTAGGAGTTTGTCAAGACAGGGAACAATAGTAGAGTGAATTATGCTAAATAAAGTCAGTTCTGAGATTTGGGCAGTCAAGTTCATGGTATTTGGGCATGCACGGCAAAAATAGAAGAGAGAAGAATTCTATGAAGATCATCATGGATTCTAACACTGTGTTTTGTAATTTATACAACAGCCATCATATATTTAAGACACTATCACCTATACAACAGCCATCATATATTTAAGACACTATCACCTATATGGAATACAGAAACAGGGTGTCTCACACCAAAATAACAATTCTGGTTTCTCTAAAAGGGAACATGAAAGACAGTACGAATAAATACTCTATCCCTGACTTCCAGGGCCAGAATCTCACAAGATCCTCCACAATACTTAAAAGGCTAGCTTAACAAAATAAAAGACCAAAAATACTAATTTGAAAGTGGTCATGATTTCTTTCTTTTGGCTCTTGATCAGCTCAGATATAGAATATTATTAAGTCTGGACCAGCTGATTAAATAATTCTGTCTTAGAAATCATGCAAGAAGCAAGGCATGGTGATAGACATCAATAATCCCAGCACTTGGGAGGCCGAGGCAGAAGATCGCCGTGAGTTCAAGGCCAGCCTGAACTATAAAGCGAGATCCTGTCTTTAAAAATAAAATCAAAACAAAACAAAAAACCCCAACAAAACAAACAAAAAAAACAAATCCATGGAATAAAATAAAGTTCCTTGTTTACTACACAGGAGTAGGAGAAAAAAGGAGGCTAGGAGACTTGGGCTGGCTACTTCATACATTTATTTTTTTTAACTGAATGTACTATACAAGGTGACAGACTACATGTGAGCCAATTCCACAAGTGTTCATTTGTTCCTGATTCCATCTTTCTCTTTTCCAAGAACTGACTCATCTTTCTGTATATTTACTTTCTGTATATATTAATCTTGTGATCTGCCTTACATATTCATTCACTGTTTGCTTCCAAATGCAGGGAGGTGTCTCTCATTTTGCCACAAAAATTTTTAATAGCAAGCTGAATGTATAGGGCCAGGAGAACTGTCACAGTGAAACTGGTGTCACTTCTAAGTCCCTTCATTCCCATGAGAATAAGCTCTCTAAATCCCATTTAATCTTTGTGTTGTACTTGGTCTCCCTAGGAATCTGAAATTGATCTTCATGCTATATGTAGGATAAGGCTGCTCTGTTTGCTACTCTTCCTACATTGAGTATCTGAAAGGCCTTATCTGGTCCTCCATCCCATTTCAACAGTGCGCTGAAAATCTTTCAGGATTTCCTTTGATTGGAGATTTCACTTTGGAAAAGACTGAGGTGATTGTCCTAGATCTGTGTTTTAGGTCTGATCAGAAGAAATCCAGGAATAGAAATGGTAGAAGCCATAATTTTTGGCCCTGTTGCTGGATTAAAGTGTTTATTGCCAGAGTTATCAAAGGCTCTAGTTCAAACTAGTTTCTCTCCCTGTCTTTGCTCTCTTTCATACTCCCCACTTTCTCTCTCTCCCTCTTCTCACACACAGCTTTCCCTTCTAAAGAACCTGTAAGTTTTCATGACTTCAATTCCAAAATGGAAAGCAAAACTAGAAATATGCAATTGTTTACAGTTGTCAATCTATCTCTTTTTCCTTATTTACTACAAGTCAGGAAAAGGGGGTGATAAAGTAATGCAAACAAAAAAACTGAACAAAATAATTGCTCCAAATCCTCATTTCCAGGAATTGCTCTGTGCCATTATGAATTCAGGCAGTTATACTGATTACATTTAGACAATTATTCAGAGGTTCTTCAGACTCTAGTTAAGTTTGAGGGGAGTATTCATAAAAACAAAAGGCAAAGTGTCAGAACCCTGTTTCTACTTGGAAATAAAAATAGAGACAAGCCAGTCATACCCAATTGTGGTAGATGAAGAATCAATGGAAATTCCTATGCATAAACTTTAAAGTACATTATATAAAGTGTAATTCCATACCTTTTAACTTTGGTAATTGCATGACATGGTTGTTAATTTTAAAAATTTGAATTCAAACTGATTTTAAAGGGTTGAATATTTAAATTTTTTACAAGCTAATTATGAACCATGTGTAAAAAGTTTCTGCAACTCTTTGAACCATGTGTTAGTACATCTTATCAAGTTTTTTCTGCCTTGTATTTATTCTAAACTTCTATAAAATTTCTATTTTACTGTAAATATTATCTAAGTTTTTATTCCATGGCAACCTTCATTATCAGCATGAAATATTTTTTTCTGAGCATAGTGTATTTTTAATAGATCCTCCCAAATGTCTTTCTAAAATGCAGTTTTCACTGGAAAACAAACAAATAAACACTCGCTAGAATTAAGTACATTAGTGGCAGAAAGGAGAGCTATCTGTAACACAAAGCAGGCCCAGCCACAGTGTTCTGCACCAGTCATGGTTACTACCAGCAATAATGCCTCAAAGTAATGTTCACGGTTATCTTTAGTCATTGAGAAAGTAATTATAGTATGTAGGGAATATTCTGCTCAAATGTAGGGAAATGTGAAATAATAGTTCAACAGTTTCAAAGTAAATCTTTCATAAGAAAAACTGTTTTCTTGCTTACAAGGGCAAGTTTAGTTATGTGGAAGATTCCCTAACATGGCATACCTCATAGTCTACTGATACTGTGTAAAGTTAGCATTACTCTATGATTTACTAGGCATGTAAAGTACTTTGTGGAATGCATGTTATAGAAAAATACCAGAGCTATGTTTATATAAACTGAAAATTATTAGAGCTGTGAGTGAAAACAGAAAGTCTTTCAGAAAAATACAAGTTGATATACTTTGGGGTTGTCATAAAAACCATTACATGTCAAATGAAATTAAAACACAAGATGCAAAATGCTTTTATCTTTCCAATAATATCAACATATACTTTTAAAAGAGTTAACCACTAGTTCATTCTTAGTCATAATGAAGCTCCACAGGAAAAACATCGATATGAATAACAATCCAGGGTACTAACGCAAAGATGTGAGGATTTCAGGACTTGAAGAAAAATGTGACTTATTATCTCCTAGGGCTAAATCAATAGCTTAAAAACATTAACATAAGGGAAACTATAACTTTAAAACAATTTACTTAGGACATAAATTTCAGAACAAATGTTCTATCTCATGTCTAAAATCTTTGTAAGAATTGTTCCAAGGTTATGGAAAATACATCAGCCTTGAATGAAGTTAGCATCTCCAGGTATATCTGCTGCATAACATAAATTTTAATTTTTTTTTTACCACTCCCTTAGATTTGGTTTTTGCTCTCACTTTATATAAGAATTCATTTGGAAATAAAACCTGGAAAGCACTTTTTAGTGGTTTCTAGAAAAAAAAAAAAAAAAGCATGATATACTTTCCTGAAGAGTTGACTTTTAATTAAAGGTCATCTTTAAAAAAATCTGTAAATTTATGAGAGAGTAGTAAGTGAATCAGTTCTTAAAATCTCCCCCAACCTAACAAAACAAAACAGAACAAAACAAATATCACCAAAACCAAGAACTACACAGTCATGATGAAGCTTCTAAAGGTTCTTCTGGAACTGAAAATTTGGACCAAACTGTGAGAGAAGACGCTTACTGAAAACAAGTTTTTTCTTTCAGAGAACAGTGTGGTGAATAAGAGTGAAAAAGAGGGCCACTGTGCAGTAGTAAGCACTGCACAACTCAAAGGAACACCAATCACTGTAGATGAGCACATGGAAGTGAGGGGTACTGAGGAAGGAATGTCTACTCCTAATGTGCACAAAGGTACCACATGGGCTGAACCCTCCTAAAGTGCAGGGGCTGGGCAAGCCAGGAAGAGTACAGACTGTGCTATTCAAAGTTCTCATCATTCTGCAGTCACAAAAGGCCCAAAATTCTCCCTACCCCACCCTAATGTCCTTTCAAAGTTAGAGTCAGCATCAGTGAATTATGTCTTGGATGGGCAGAGGAAAATACTGTATTTATAGCCATAATGACCTAAAACCTATGATGGTTCCCCAAATTGGCAGGTACTCCAAAATGGGAGAATAAAATTGAACTGAAAGGCCACCCTCATGGGATGGGATAAACTACCCCTTTGTAAACAGGCAGAACTTTCAAACAGTAGATCTAGGACACAGACATGTCCCCCTGTGACAGTCCATGGCCTAGCTCTCAAGTCCCTCAGGGAGCTGAGAGACTAGCATTCTGTCCTTCAGCTCATACTTTAATGGAAAAATAAAGAGTTCTTAGATCAAGATGGAAAGGAAGAAGATACATTTTTCATATTGCTTTTGGCATATGGCATTATTTGGCTAGAATGTCTGTTTAAAACCTTCAGTGCACCCTATGTAAAATTCTCTGGGAAAAATGAAGGCAGGAGCAACAGGAAACAAGTAGCAATGAAAATCAACTTCTGAAAGAAACTGGAAAAAATTATAAATATTAAAGCAGATGACTGTAACATCAGAGAGAAAAGATAAGATGTAAGACAAGAGAAATATCTGAAAAGGGAGCTGGTCAAGCTAAATAAAAGAAACAGGGAAAATACCATTATAAAACTTAAACAACTTTAGGGAATTGTAAAGATTAGAATCGGAATTGCAGAAAACCACATGGACTATAAAAATCACATAGAAGGTAGAAAAAAAGCACAAAGAAAAGCAATTAGAGAAAAGAACATACGTAACACAAAACACTGAAGACTCAATATATGAATAACTGTTATGTTTCAGGAGGGAAAGAGGACATCAAACATCTATTTATTTGTCACTGCCCTATGTGTACGTACTTGAGGGTGAGTAACACACAGGGAAGATAGATCAGTTTCAGTCTCTTTAAATAAGGTTTGAAGTGTGACACCCTTATTTCTTGATTCAAACTTTTAAAAACTGTTCTCTAAGGAGTTATTATCAAAACAAAATTCAGAGGATTAGACAAAATTTACCTCTATGATTATTCTCAAAAGGCATACATCACCTTTATATATTATGAGGGGAAATAAAAGTAGTACATTGAAGTTATTCAGCAGAGAAAACTGCAGAGTTTTTGCCCCTCCTCACTCCAACATGTCTACTGTAAACAGTACAACAGAAGGAATGGAATAAACACTTTATTTGAACAAGATTTCCTGATACTTCTACAAATCTATTCTTGTCGGTCAGTATAATATACAGTTACATATAAATAACCCATGGACTGGCATGGGAAGCAGCTGTCTGAGGAACTGGCTCCTCAGGAAGAGGAAGGGTAGGGAATGCAGCCATGGAGATCAAAGAGCCATTTAGGGCCTGCTGGTTGTTATCCTAAACCCTTCCCAAGTACTGCATTTTAGAACCTTCGTAGGTGGAAAGTGGCAAGTGGGGGATGAATTCCTCCTATTACAATGATGATCTGCTTCTAAACCTGCATGTAATACTAAATACATGGCAAAGGAGGAACAGAAGAAACCTTGTGATCTGAGGCTACAATGAACACGTGAGAACCATGCACATGGTTCTAGTTATATATAAAATGCTCCGTGGATTTCAAGGATTACTTGTAATGCAGTAAAAATGTGACAAAGGAATTAAGAGCAGTGAGTGATGTGAACTGGATAAAAGAGATCTTTGAAAGCTGATGACTTCTGTTAAAACATTTCACTAGTTTATTGCCTTTAAAGCAACAGGTGCTTCACCATTCTGTCTCTCCTTTTTTATCCACGAAGTGACAAATTGGAAAAGTTAGTTCTCTGTTCTTTGTTGAACATTCTTTAGTTTCTGCATATCTCAGGAAAAGTGAGAGAAGAAAGGATGTTCCTTACAGTATTACTGTTTTCAAAATGTCCAACACACACCTTATAGTAAGTAGGCAAAATAAAGTAAGACCCACTCATTTGGGGCCTTTATTTTGGAATTTGTAATCATCTGGATAAAATATAATTGTGTTGTTGCCTTTGAACTTTTTGTGGTATGTCTGAAAGACTGTCTTTTCTTAAAGAAAATTTTACATTTGGAAATTTTTACTAATTAGACAAAACTTTTTCACTTTGTTCTGAACTAGGGAGATTTTAATTGTATATGATACAAAACAGTGACAGACTGAATTAGAAATATTCACTGTAATAGGCTGTGCCTCATGATAAATTTTACAACATGAAAGAATATTAGCCAAGGAGATAAAAGTCTGTTTTGAGAAATCTGGAAGCTCTGAGAATTCCTCTCTGCCTTCTGAAAGTTGTCAGATCCAGAGATGCTGACTTAGATAGAGACTGGAAGAGAGAATGGCTTTTCTTAGATTAGCACGGTAAAATGAAATGACATATGCTTATATATATTATTTTTCAAAAACCCCATAGATTGTGGCCTAGTTAAGTGAGGTGACTGTCAGGAGAGGCTGATGAATAAAAAAATAACCATCTGTTCTTTTAGTGACTGCCTTCTTTTTCCTAACTAAATGGCTTAGCACAATACTCATTTTCCCTTCCTTCATTACAGTCTTCCAGGAGGTACATCATAACTACATGTACTGTTATTTATACTATAAATGAAAAGTTTAAGTTTTAACTGGGCCGGGGATTTAGCTCAGTGGTGCTTGCCATCTGCCTCATAAGCACAAGGTTTCAAGTTTGATCCCTGGTACCAAAAAAAATAAAAAAAAGTTTTAACTGATTATAATGAGAGAAAGAGTGAAGCAGAGGGAGAAAAGTGAGAGAAAGGACAGGCATTAGATCTTTAATTAAAAAAATCTCAATATCTCCCTAAAGTTTCATGAGTAACATTCATTACAACCTTAACTAAGTAATATTTTTTAAAGGGATGATTGAGTTACTTGGTTTATTTCCTTGCACAGAAGAAGGTAAATGCTACTTTGTGAATTTTCTAGTTTTCTTCTTTTCAAAAGACTGGGTACTGAACTCTGGGCCTGTTCACAGAGCTTATCACCAGCTTCCTCTCTCCACTTTAATTTTTTTTGTTTTTTTTTTGGTACCAGGATCAAACTCGGGTCCTTGCACTTGTGAAGCAGGCGGTGGCACCACTGAGCCTAATCCCCAGCCCAGCCCACTTTAATTTTGAGACAGGGACCTGCTAAGTGACTAAATCACCTAAACTGGGTTTGAACTTGCAATCTTTCAGCCTCTCAGAGTGACAGGATTATAGGCATGTGCCACCATGCCCAGCTCTATAGTTATTTAATACCAACTTATTTAATAAACATGCTTCTTCTATGGTTAACCACTGCATAGAATGAAGTGATAAAGTGAATTCACTTCTTAGTGGAGGGGCATTATAGAAGGTGATATTAAAGTAGAGATATGAAAAAAGTCAACAGCATTTAGCAAATGTGTATGTCTTACAAGGATAAATTTCAAATTCTGAGAATTACTTTTTCATGTTATTTATCATTTTGATCTCTTACTTTTCACAGTGAGAAATGCACCAGGCTACTATCTTTCAAGGTTATAAAATTAAATTTCAACAGAAACTAGTAATAGTTCTGATATCAGTGAATTTACCTGAATTGTGATCTCTCCTCTTTGGGTAGCTCAGGAGTAATGCAGACCAGGGACAAGAAACTTTTGTGATAGAAGCTATGCTCTAATTTCAAGAGTCTTACATACTCATGCAAAAAGATCAACTAGAAGCAGAACTTGAAGGAAGCCTAAGGAAAAGACTGAATCATAAACACAGGCTGCCACTATGGATAACAGCATTTAGGATACTGTATCCTACAGCACATGACACAGGATGAAGTGAAGAAGTGAGGATTAAAAGATCCCTTCCTCTTTCCTCCCATTCCTTCTTGGGGAACAGCTGCAGTCTGTTCGCTGTAAAAATTTCAGTTGGGGACCACAGAAGGAAAGTGATTGACTCACAGGTTATTTGGCCCTGCTTTCCCCCATGCCCCACATTCTCTCTGACCCTTTCAGACTGCCATATTTCTACCTCCAGCAAATGGTTGCTACCTTCATTTGTTTCCTCAGCTCAAAGAAAACCCACAGTGAGGGTGGCTTCATAAAGCAATTTGTTCCTTTATCACCAAATCCCTCAAGCCCCACACTCTTTGTAACTCTACACAAAACTGGGTTAAAGACTGAAATTATTTTTAAAAATATGCAATGTATACTGGTTGCATATAAATAGGAATTTTACCTAAAACATTAACAGAACAAAACCTTTAAAAACCTTTAGATAAACAGAAAGATAATGGAAGTTTGAATATGGGCAGATTACAATCATTAAAAACAAAAACTATATTTTCTTTAAAATTCAATTGATAGTGGTTTTAATTAATTAGTTCTTGCACAAAACAAATACTGAACTTACTTAAAACAGCAATCTTAATTCTGATCACTGCTGCCTTAAGAGTGACCTCCATTGTTCTTGCATTCTGTTTTGACTTTCACTTGGCCTTTGGTCAACTTCAGTAAATCTCTCCAGAATAGTACTCTTTTTCTCACTCCTAACTGCAATGAAAGCACTTCACAAAGCTAAAGCATGTAATATAGTTATTTCTTCGTGTTACCTGTTTGTTTGGGTAATGTATTTCTTAAGGGCTAATTCTGGTAGTTACTTCCTTGAGGACTACTTCTTAAGAATACCCATTTGAGTGAGAGATCCGCCTATTAAGCATACAAAACCTGAGAACATTTTTATCAAATCTTGTAATGATCCTCTACTTCCCGACTCCACACAATTACTCAAGAACAGAAGTATCTTTTTTCTTTGTATTCCAAGTGTCTAACACATAGTCAACATTGTTAATTTGTTTTTAAAAAGTATGCCAAAAGTGAATGGATCTTTATGAATGGGAATCAATTCCAAAGTGTGATATATTTTTTAATTTTTATTTTTATTGGTACATATTTGTAGAACATAATGATTACATTTATCATGGGAAATTGGTACCTGCACATAACATACTTTAATTCTGTTTTTATCCTCTTCATCTTCTCTCCCTCAAAGTGTGATATTAAAAAATAATTTAAAAATAGGTTCCAGCCCTAGAACCAGTAGGTAAGTCTGGTTTTTATGTACATATATTTTAAGCCTTATGAATAATTTGTTAAAACACCTTTAGATATGTAGTCTGCCATATGCAATTTTACTGAAGTACACAAATGAACAAATAAAGACCTTTTGTTTCCTCTTATTATAACCACAAATTGCTGCATACTGATAATTATTTTAGATTTCAAAAATATCTTCAGAATAAGGGGAAAGAGGTAAAGCCATCAACAGGTGGTGGCTATGTTAACTGTACCAAAGGGTACTGCCTTATTTTTTGTTTGGCATAGAAACCATGGAATTTCTCAGAAACAGAATGCTCTGAAATTGGATTATACCAGCTGTTCCCCCTCTCCTGTAAATCTGAATGAATTCTCTGAAGGATTTCAGGCCTCCTGCCATGGCGAGTTCAGTTTTTAATGGATTTTTTTCAATTTCATCTTGGAGTTCATTCACAGACTGAAATACAGCATTTCTAACAAAAAATTTTGCTACTAAAATAAATTTGTAAGAAATGAGCAAGAGATAAGCTAATGTCTTTAACAAAACAGGCAATGTATTGGCAAAGTTACCAAAATACAGGTCACCCAATATTGTTTATTTATAAATTGTAGCTTACATAGTATAAAAGCACAACACAAAAAGTTAATGCAGAAATAGGTTACATTTGGTAATTCCTGAAGATACTTTAAAAATGAAGGTTTTAATAATTCCAGAATATAATTTTCTGTCTAATCCCTGAAAATCACAATAGATTTTGGGGGGTGTTCTTTTCCTTTAAGGTATCAAGCATAACTGAAGTGAAACAACTGCTAAATAATTAAAACGATTTATCACTTTACAACTTCAGTTGCTACCACTACTAGCAACCACTCCAACTGTCTCTACCCTCTTATGTCTTTTTTAATAGTTGATGTCCAATGAGGTGATGTGAGTTCTACATCTTAACAGGAAAGGAGCCAGTGCAAACTGTTGTCAGTGAATCAAAATACCAAGTTAGGAGAACTATGTGCTCTTGTAGCTGTGAGGTCTGTAGCACATATGAGTGCATGTTAAAGAAAAGTATTTTAACTGTTAGATTTTTAAAAAGGCTTATATGAGAAACTTGTAGTTTATAGGTTGTTATGTACATACTTTAAGGATAGGCAGGGCTTGAGTTCTGGGTCATCTTTTTCTTTTAAAATTTATTTGGTGAATCTACTCCTTTGAGCTTTATAACCAAGAAAATAATCCTAATTAGATTCTGGGAAGAGAGTGGAATAGATACTTGTAGATGAAGACAGACAGAGCCTGAAGTTCTAAAATGATTCAGGCAATCCAAAGCTCCCAACTTGAATTGTTCAAAGCACCAAAGGGTAAGACTTAATATTTGAAAATCTGGCTGGATCTCATCACTTCGTTTAGTTTAAAATTAGTTTCTAAGTATCTACAGGCTGTTGTTCAGATACTTTTTTATTTTGTAATATATAACATTTTGTAATATATATATTTTTACCAGTACCACTGCTGTTCCTGTGACTCTTATCAGTAGCCTCCTTAGGCTGTGAGAAGTTGATAACCCAACCTATAAGCTACAGAGTGAATGTACTGCAAGATGTTCCCTTGGATGATGAAGGTTGTTCGTAGCAATGGTGTCTGTTCTGTCTATAAAGGTATAAACAGGACATGCTAGTAAACAGAACATATACTGGGCTAGAAAAGAACACGGGCAGTCAGAACAGAAGAGAAGAACTGGTAAAGGACAATACATCACCAAATCTTTTCATAAATTATCTGAAGGCAACACAATCCAAAAATCAGGACTAATACAGGGACAAGATCAAAGTGCTGAAGCGGAGAATAATTTAACATTTAACATTTGAAACATTTTACAATTTGAAGAACATACATGAATATTAAGAATCAGGGAGGGACAGGATGTATCCTAAAAATGAGTCTCCTAACTTCACACACTATACTTCCAGTTTCCCTAAAATTATGTGTAAAATCTGTGTGTATTTTTTAAAAAAGAGGGCAAGTAACTCTTTCCACCTTTTCAGATTCACAACCTATTAAAAGACTTAGAAAAATGACAAAGATGAATCAGCAAAGATTAGTGACAGCATGGTAAAATACAATCATGACTAGTAAATGAGATACCTCAATTATAGTAAGTATGAACAGCTAATGAGTCCTAAGTAACTGAGATGAATATTAGATTCAACTGCTTTTTGATAATAGTAGAGGTCTTTTTTAAAGTTAAAAGAAGGCTGGCTGTGGTTGTACATGCCTGAAATCTCAGCACTTGGGAGGCAGAGGCAAGAGGATCACAGCAAGTTGGAGGCCAGCCTGGGCTACACTGTTCAGGGCCAGCCTGAACTACAAAGGGCTATGCTGCCTCAAAAAACAAAAAACAAAACAAAACAAAACAAAACAAAAAGCTTCCTCAACACGACTAAGCAAGAAATGTGAAATCTATTAATTCTAAGTCTTCTAGAAAAGTTTTCCATTTTCCATCAGCTAAGGCAAATTAGAGAATGCACGTAACTGCTATCTAGCTAGAATAAAGAAAGGACTAAAAACACTGTTACATAAAATTTCAAAGACTAGGGGGTGTGCCTCAATAGCAGAGTGCATGCTTAGGACATACAAAGCCCTGGGTTCAATTCCCAAAACCTAAATAAATAACATTTCAAAAAATTAAAAATTGGTCTTAATAAAATTCTATATGTATATCTGCATAATTCTAACTTTTGTTTTCACTTCACCTTTTCCCTAATGCAGTAATAAAGCCACTGCAGGTTGCTTTTCCTACTACTTTATAAAAGAAAGCTGATATTATAGTATGATACACAGCTTTATCAGAGAAGAAACTAAAGAAAAATATGGGTAGGAGATCAGAGAACAAAGATAAAGTGCAAGGGCTATTTTCCACAAGGGCCTGGACAGCTTACTTCCACAACAGCACACTATGTGGAACCACCATAATTATTCTTAGCTTCAGAGCTAGAAGGTTTATTTTTCTTTTTTTGATACCGGGGATTGAACTCAGGACCTTGTACTTGCAAGGCAGGCACGGTGCCACTAAGCTAAATCTCTGGCCCTAAAAGCTTTATTTCTATAATATTAAAAGACAAATCATTAATACATTAATATTGTTCTAATACATTAACAATGTTCTACAATGGTTTAATCTTTCTTGTCAAGATTTAATACTAGAAGCTTAGCAGTAGTCTTTTCAAGTCACAATAGGATACAGGTGGTTTTTACATGCTTCTTTTTCACCTAAATCAAGGAAAAAAACCCAACAGTTCCAGACTCTTTCCTAATATATTTCAAAGAATTCCAGTAATCATAATGAAGTATTATTTCATTAATGTTTCAAGAAGCAATCCTGACTGTTATCTAAAATGGATTTAGCCATTGCCTAACGGTCAAGCTTAATAACGAAATACAGAATCCTAATTTAAAGACAAAAAAGTTGTAGTGGTAAATAAGTCAAGCTTCGATCACTAATAACACGACTAGTTCATAATTAGTTTTAGAAACACTGAGTTTCTGAAACACTCTACTACTGATTATCCTCTGTCTATTGCAATGGTTTTGTGATTAAATCCCAGCTCTTCCAGATTATTAATTTTTTCTGGGCTGCCATTGACACTTAGAATACCAGAGAGTAAGGACTACTAGAAGCCATCTTTCATAAATACTTCCACATACATAGGCTGCTGGATCAATTATCACTTGATAATTAGATGAACCTAATAGGAAGTGCTCAGCTGTTCAGTTTTTTCTTTGTAGCAGGCAGCCACCATTCTATCTGTAGGGCGCACACTGAATCTGGGTACAAAGGAGTTCTTCATCACCACCTAGCTGTGCCCTGACCTGGACTACAATGCTGGAGCAATTCCAACCTTCCACAAATCCCCAGGGCCATGGGTTTGCAGAGAAGCCTTGTTAGGGATCTGTTCTGATTTAAGCTGGTTCTTAACTGGGCCATTATGACCAAATTAAACTAAAAAAAGACTTTGTCTTTAAACACTCAATAGTGAGATTTAATCTCTTGGCATTTACACTGTACACACAAAAGCACAGAAACCAACCAATTTATGGCTCATTATTGTATATATAATCTTCTGATTTTGAATACTAGAGAATGAGAAAAATGACATGATTCATCCCAAACAATAGGTTTACTAAGCAATTCATATTTTGCCTGAGTATCTAGAACAATTTGTAGAAAAATCCTGGCAGATAATACATAAAGCATATAATGTACATGGGAATAGAGTTAAGATTTTATAAGGCCTTATTTATTTATTATTTTGGTATTGGGACCTTGTACTTATAAGGCAGGCGGTGGAACCACTGAGCTAAATCCCCAGCCCTAGGCCTTATTTCTTAATAGTAATTACAACCTTTGTAGACCATATATCATGGAACTTTGGTAGCAACGAAAATTTTCTATATAGAATTAAATGTATTAAAATATAATCCATTACTGGGCGTGGTGGTGCACGCCTGTAATCCCAGCACTCGGGAGGCTAAGGCAGGAGGATCACTGTGAGTTCGAGACGAGCCTGGGCTACACAGTGAGTTCCAGGTCAGTCTCAACTACATAGTGAGACCCTGTCTCAAAAAAGCAAACAAACAAAAAAATCCATTAAATCTTACTTCCATTTTGAAATTATATTGCCATATGAAAACATTTAACAATAATCTTATTTATGGAAAATATGTTATTAAGGGAGCATTTTTTCACATACTCCCTTTATACTATGGCTATAACTTTTAAATTGATATTTAAATTGTTATTTTAGTGATTTAGAATGTTTATGTACCGTTACAATTTGTAACACTACAAAGTCCACGGTAACAAAAGAACCTATTTGTATACATCATTTACTAAAATGTATGGTTTATAGAATAAGAGTAAACAGTAATAACATTTTACTTGGGTTTAGCTCAACAAATATAACTGCAGAAGGAAAGATTAAAATACTCTTCTGCTTTTATGTTGTACTCTGTTTTTCATTCCCTCTTGGCTCCCCAGTAAAGGGCCTCCACAGATTTACAGTAGGATATATAAGTATGGTCCTATTATTCAAGGAAGAAAAGACAACCTCTCATTCATTCAGGGCAAATAGCAATGCCAAAAGCACAAATTACACCTAATTACAGGGTATAACTTTGTCATCTTTCTTTTCATAATCTAGCCATTTGCACACTTTGATTTTTGACTTCCATTTGGGTTTACATCAAAGCTTTGTCATCACTTATCTGTTCCCACAGACATTTTTACCTGAGGCAATTAAAAAAAAAAAGCCTTTGCATTCTTGCTTTACTCCAAGAAAGCTTTAGTCTTCATAGAGCGTACAGTTTCATGCTTATTAAACTTTTGTATGTTGCTGTAAAGTTTATTGCCTTTGGCATAAGTTTTAAGTGGACTTTCATTAAACCCAATACATAGAAAACAAACTGGCAGGACACTCCAGTAAGTTCCAATTATACCCATTGTTAATGTCATAATATTTTTCCTCTTTTTCACAAAAATTATCATTATGAATATAGACAGCTTGAAATAAAAGAAAGCAATACCAACTTAATTTTTTCAACTATTAAGGATTCTTACAGCAAATTAAAAGCTCCATCTTATTAATGTTTTTAAATACAGTATTCATTGATATGCCATGGAAAAAGAGTTCTACATCTAATAAAATTGAAAATTCACTTCCCAAGTGATTTTATTTCTAGTTGACTATTATACATGATGGTCCTTGATTTTATTTAAAATTTGTAACCAACTATTTTAGTTGGGTTGTAGTCACACAATACAAAATATGAGTTCAAAATATGAATTTAAATAATATGAAAGGAAAATAAACCATCTTTGGTACTCTTCTAGAATTTAAAAAATGCCTACATACAATATATTACTGGTATTAAACTCAAAGGTTTCTGAAAAATAATTTATTAAATAATACTTTACAGCGACGTTTAAAAACCTCAATAAGCTGACTCACCAAAATAAAACCATGAGAAGCTTGTGGCAATTGGCCCTATATTCATCGCAACTGTTGCATCCAAGCTCTCTTGGCTCATGAATTTTGTAAATTATCCCTTGCTTCCCTAACTTTATGGGTAACTCTTTCAGGAGCAGTTACTACAAATTCCTCTGACATGACCCATATTTTCCTGATTCTACTTCCTTATTTTCCAGAGCAGTTCACAAGTTTCCTTGGCTTTGTTTTTTAATGGAAGAAAGTGTGGAACTAGGCTATAGCCTGTCTCTAAGATTAATTATACTCTCTGCTTTTACAACTCTTTACAACAGAAGTATCCTTGCCCTAAGAAAATCTAACCTTTTTACTTCTGATTTTGATACCATGTAACTTTCCTTCTCAAAGAAGGCAACCCTCTTCTGCAATAATTTTTCCTTGTTATTACATAGTTTTATCAGCACTCAAATATCCTTCATCTTTTCTTCTAGAATAAAAATAAAACCATTCCTTGGCCTCAAAATCTGCCCATGTGTGCCCTAAACATCCTTTACAGCAACTATTGTAGAAAGAAGTTCACTCACTTTCTTTGCTTCTTTTATTTTTTTTTTCTCTCTCTCATTGAGTTTATTGGTACATTTTGGGTATACAGTATAGTTACATTCATCATTGAAATCTTGTACCTTTACATGACAGGTCTTGGTTCTTATTTTTTTCCCCTTGTCCTTGCCCTCCCTTCACCCCCTCCTCCCTTCCCTATTTACAAATACTTTATTTCCATTTTTTCATATTTTTTCTTTTCCCTTATTTCCTTTCCTCTACCTTTCCCACTTCCCCTACACCTTTAGCCCTTTTCTTCCTATTTCACATTGTCAATTATATCATTAGGATCTTATATACCATTATAGTTTTTCACACCAGAGAAACTATTCACTATGTTAACAGAGTTAAGGACAAAAACCACATGATCCTCTCAATAGATGCAGAAAAGGCATTTGACAAAATTCAACATCCATTCATTTTAAAAACCCTGCAAAAAATTGGAATAGATGGTCTTTATCTCAACTTAATAAAGGCTATCTATGAAAAACCAACAGCCAACATCATATTAAATGACCAAAAACTGAAAACCTTCATGTTAAAGTCAGGAACAAGACAAGGATGCTTACTATCAACACTCCTCTTCAATATAGTTCTGGAAACATTGGCCATAACAATTAGACAAGAGAAAGAAATTAAAGCAATAAAGTTAGAAAAGGAAGAAGTTAAACTGTCATTATTTGCTGACGATATGGTACTCTACATTGAAGACCCAAAAAACTCCACCAAAAGACTTTTAGACTTAATTGACACTTTTAGCAGAATAGCTGCATACAAGGTCAACACTCAAAAATCAATAGCCTTCTTGTACACAAATAACAGACTCACTGAGAGAGAAATTAGGGAAACAATTCCTTTCACGATAGCATCCAAAAAAATGAAGTATCTAGGAATCAATCTAACGAAGGAAGAAGACCTCTACACTGAAAACTAAAGCACTCTGAAAAAAGAGATCGAAGAGGATATCAAAAAATGGAAAGATATCCCCTGCTCCTGGGTAGGAAGAATCAACATAGTGAAAATGGCCATACTACCAAAAAAAACTGCTATACAGATTCAATGCAATGCCGATCTTTGCTGCTTTTCTTTACGGCCTTTCCTCAAAACATTCCAATTGGGTTTCCATCACTAATATTTCATGGCGACTGTTATGTCAAGATCATTAACAACATCCCTACTGCCATATCCAAAGCTCAGCTTGCTGTTTTCACCCTCTCAGTGGCAGCAGACATAAGTGAGCACTTCTGTATTCTTGAGGCTTTCTCGTGACTACATGGTGATGCCATACATAACACTTTGCTCCTTATCTAAAGCTTTGTGGTTAGACAAAGGTCCTCTTTAAAGAATTGAAAAACTGACTTATGAAATTTTTACTCTATTTACCATAAGGATGCTACAGCCTCCTCTTTATGAACAGAAATGCTATTTTAGTCACAGAATCAGTCATACTTCTGAGCAACTAGCTATTAGGAAGCATGTAATTGATCTGTTTTCCCTTTTTGAACTTATATAAGTTTATTATTCACTTTAAGCATATTACAGGACCTTATAGATTATATTTCAATATTCGTTATGACTTGTATTATACTCTAATTTTCCCATTTTTCTCTCCATTCAAAAGGTGAAAGCTGCAGTGGCATTTTGTAAGTGACCTTTAATCTTTCCAGCACCAAGGTCAACATTAATAAACATTTAAACAGTATATGGGAAATGACAGTATTAACATTACAAGGGATGTTTCCTTCTGTCTTTCTAGAAGTCTCTTTTCTAGGGATTTCCTTCCCTTTTTCCCATTATTTGTCTGACATTTCAGAGACTATATTTACTCTACAGCAGTTATCAATGTATTATACTAATACACACACTTTTTAATGCTTATATAATATGATATGGTGGGATGCTTAATAAGTAGTTTTGAAGATGTGATACTTTCAGATACCTATCTGACATTTCTATTGATGACAAAGTCAGTTACTGTGATACCATAGTAGCTTTTTGCCTACAATCCTAATTAAAGAAAAATTTAAATTACAGGCCAATGGAAACAAAATGTAATTTTTTTCTAAGTTCATGGACCCCTTGCATCTTATGCCTGCAGTGGGGGCAGGAAGAAGGTCCAGGAGGCTTCAGAACTTCTGCAAACGTTTCCTACTGTCCCCAGGTTGAAAATTCTGTCACATGGCTTAAGGTGATTTAATGATCTGACTCCAGTCACCACTCACACCAATTTTGCAATTCAGTCTGCCGAGTAAAACTCTTCCAGACCTCTGACAAGATAATGCTTTGTTGCAACACCTCTCCCCTCCATGTAGCAAATGCCCTATCGTCCTTCAGGTGACGATTTCTTATGATTTATTCAGGAAATCAGGACTGTGGGAGGTGCTGCTCCAGCACATTCTGAAGGCATCCAGCACTTACACTTAGCACAGTACTCAGCACATTGCTTTCAACTGTCCACTGTAAGCGCATAAACTGTCTATAATCCCCACTCCTTGCATACAGCCTGGTACACAGTAGGATTCCAGTAACTGGAAGGAAGATAGGACAGTCTATCCTCAATTCTTGATTGACCCTCACAAATGCAAGCTGTTGATTACAATGAAAACCAGAAAAATACAGAATTCCATTAATATAAATTCACCATTGTATTGGAAAGTTCATTTAACATGATGACTATGAAGGAAAGACATTTTCACTATAAGTATAGGTACATAGGTGATACTAAGTTGAATAACTATATTAATGCAAAAAATAAATTGAATTGAGATGAGAAATTACTAATTACAAACCAAAATTCTGGTACCTATCTCAGAAATTCTCCATTATTTTGCACATGCTCCCACGGAATTTTTCTTTCTTTTTTTTTTGGTGGTAACAGGGATTGAACTCAGGACCTTGTGCTTAAGAGGCAGGCACCACACCACTGAGCTAAATCCCCGGCCCTCCCACAGATGATTAACAGGCCCTCTTCTTAGAGAAATATACCAAAATCACTACAGTGGACAAAATTTTCAAGCTATAGCTATATCAAATACACCAGTATTCAGCTACTGTTGCTGAAATGTCCACTGTGGTAGGAAAAGGATGATAACCAGTCCACAACAGAGCAAAGAGAAGTATCAAACAACCTGATAAACAACTGATAATCAAAATGCTATCTATACTATAAAATTAAAAGGCTGAAAGTTACAAAGTTGCAGGGGAAGGAGACTGACAGTTTAGGAAAAAAATCTAAAATATCACAGCGAAGTGTTTACCAACAAGTCAGAAAGCTAGAACAAAACAAGACAGATGAAGTTAAGTCGGAGTCTATAAGTTGTTAAGGGTGGAAGGAAATGGACGCAACTTTTGCTCTGAGGAAAGCAACTGAGACCCTTCGACTGGAAGATATTTGAGTAATGATATATATGTCAAACTATTTCTAGGGGCTTGAACCACAAAGTTGAAAAATGGAGGACTGACTGGGCATGTAGTTCAGCAGCAAAGCACTTGCCTAGCATGTGTGAGGCCCTAGGTTCAATTGCCAGTACCAGAAAAAGAGGGTACATTTTATTCTAGACAGACTAAACACTGATGATTTCTGAAGTGGGTAATCCTTGTGTGGTTAAAGTGATACTGTGGGAAAGACTAACCAAAGGGTCCTAAATAGTATAGATTACGAGGTGTTGAAAATGGCTGCAGAGAAACCAATGATGAATGACAAAATGAACAGGTGATGCGATATTAACCAAGAAAAGTGCTATGAAACACTAAAAGATCAGAAATTGTGGGGATGGAGTAAAGTTATTGCATGTATTATCTATGCATCATGTTAATACAAACAAAAACATCATTTGACGATAATTTTAATTTACAAGGCCCACTTTCCTTTTTGTTGTATTTGAATGTTCCTTGAGTTTTGCTCTAGAAAGGCCTAACGCAATCTAACAAGTTTAAAAAAAAAAAGCTTAATTTCCAAAAACCACATATACTAAAATATCTTTACAATATTTTTATAGTACTCTTTCAAATGTTTTACATAGCAGTATTACTTAAGTAGGACTTTGACTTTTATATTTAACGGAGGTTGTAGGAGAAATGTTTGTTCAGCACTTAGGGTCCACTATTAAAGTGTAAATCAAGCAATAACGTACCTCAGAACTGATAATTAAATGTGGTAACTATCAAGGGGTTGTTATGGTTGATTCTTCGTGACTGAAAAGTTATTAGGACAATTCCACCATATCATACAGTAGCTGTCGTAAAACTTTTAGTTATAAAGGTTAAGGGATGTCCGAGTAAATAAGGGACGCACCACCGGCAGATCAGGATGTCACTATACTAACCAGGGTGCCGGTAGTGAGGAATCGTGACTAAGAGCCTTGAATTCCGACACACCCACACTCACCACCACCGCATTCACGGGGTGGGTGTGCGGCCCGAGGGCTTCAGCCTCCGCGGGACTCTCCCAGGGGCGCCGAGTCTCCTGGCCCAGGCCTCCAAAGCTTAGGCTCGTGGGGACGGTCCACCCCCGGGGTCCCCAGACTCTCCCGCTCCAGCCCCCTCCCCGCCGAGAGGCGTCCGAGGAGGGCGGAGCCTGGACCGACTCGCCAAAAGGGCCGGTCCCGTACCTGTGCGGAGGAAGGGAGGCTGCGTTCGCGCGCCGTGACATTCATGCGGCCGTGATGCCAGGCCGCTCCTGCCCCTGCCAGGGCCACGCCGGCCAGTGCCGCCGCCGTAGGACCCGGGCTCGACACGGCCCGTCGGCTGACAGCAAGCCCGCGCCGCAGTCTTCCGCCCCACACCGCCAGCCGGGCGGTAGCGCCTGCAGCCGCCGCCATCTTTACGGAAGTGCCAGAGTGCAGCGCTCCGCCCCCTCTCCCCTCCCTTGACCTGAAAGCAGCCTGGCTATCGCGAGACCTCGTGGCCTCCACCTTGCCTCCGCGTCTCTGTGCTGTGCGAGGTCCTTAGCGCAAAGGGCAGTCCCAAGCGATTGGGGTTGGATTGGATGGAACTGTGTGAGAATAGCGCAGACAGATCTCCCTGATCCACGCAAGTGCCTATATTCCTAGGCAGCTCTGACTGCAGGAGTAGACTAAGAGGAGAAGGAGCAAGGGCCAAGGGTAGATAATAAAGTGAGCCAAATTAAATAGATTTACAGGACAGTTTCGTTTGCAGAACTCGAAGATAGCAGTGAGTATTTGATCAAGAGTCTTGGCGTCTTTCATTCGCCCAAGAGGACATGTGTTGTTCTATGTCTAAGGAAATCCAGTGTGTGGTGGGTCCGCGGAAGCTGGAGAGAACAGCACTGCGGTCTGAGACAGGCACTTATGGCAAAATAGGTGTTAGTTGTGATTCACAGCATGGTCTTTTTTTGTTTTGTTTTTTGAGACAGGGTCTCACTATGTAGTTGAGATTGACCTGGAACTCACTTTGTAGCCCAGGCTGGTCTCGAACTCACAGCGATCCTCCTGCCTCAGCCTCCCAAGTGCTGGGATTACAGGCGTGCGCCACCAAACCCAGTGGCATGGTTTTAATACCTAGTAGAATACCATCCCGAGGTGGCTGAGTTGTGACACCGAAAAAGTCTACACTTTCACATCCTTATATTTGCTCTAAAAACAAGTCTTTCTACATTAAGAATTTATAAACAAAACTTTCTTTCATTTATATAAACCTCAGGTATCTTTTCACAAGCAGTGTAAAATAACACCAACTTGCCTAGCACCTGGTAAACTATTCTTTTTTAAAAAAAGTATTGTTCTACTTATCCCTCTTTTGCAGCCAAGAAAAAAATTTGATTAATTAATTAATTTGTTCTTTTCCTGGCATTTATTATACATATACCTAGTATTTTTTTTTCTTTTTTCTGAGAGAAAGTCTTCCCCAGTGAACCTTCTCAGGTAGGATATAGACACAAAGTCACTGTGAAGACCTCCAAGTTTGAATTCTACTTTATCAGAATGATAACTGTGATTTGGGATAAGTTAATCTCTCCAAGTTTCAATAGTTCTCATCTATAAACAACCTTCTTTCTTCAGTTTGGCATAAGGAGATTAAATGGAATCATTTATGTGAAGTAACTAGCCTGGCACATGGTGGCCTCAAACAATTGAGAATTTTTCTTCATCAAGATTTGGTCTAGCTTTTACTTTGTGATTACAAATGAATTTGGTTGAGGGGCTGGGGATTTAGCTCAGTGGTTTCACTGTGTGCCTTGTAAGCACAAGGACCTGAGTTCAATACCCATGTGGGGGGGGGGGGGGGGGAAGAAACAGGAAAAACAAATGAACCTGACTGAATGTTTGTGATTCTAGACCTTTCATCCTTCTTGACTTGAGACTTCCTGTTTTTTTATATATCTACTCTGATCACGTGGACCTCTGTTTTATTTTCATCTGGGCCTGGGATTTAGCTCAGTGGTGCTGCCACTTGCTTCGCAAGAGCAAAATCCCGAGTTTGATCCTGGTACCAAAAGAAAAAAATAGTTTTAGCCTATTGGGGCTGGAATTTGGCTTAGTGGTTCTGCCACCTGCCTCGAAAGTGCAAGGGCCCAAGTTCGAAACCTGGTACCCACCCACAAAATGTTTTCACCTCTGCTAATCTTTGTAGTTTTGGCATATGTTCTGCTTTTCTAGATTATTGAAGTTGAGCTTGTTTCTACTGGCTGGTAATTATAGAATTTCTAGGATATGTTTGTTTCCATATATCTTATCTTTTAGCTTATTCTTGGTATAGAGAAACCATAATCTTTGTCAGTCTTCTTCCAATTATCCAATTCACACCATTCCTCTACCTAGTAATAAAACTCAGCATTTATAATCATGGCCCCAAACCCCAAATTGGTGCATATGTCTTATTCAATCATTTGGCATATTTTAAAATATTCCATTTCTCCTACAGTTTGACATCCTTGTGGATGAGAATCTTATTTTTCTTTGTTGAGCCATATGCAGAAAGTAAATATCTGGCACACATTAGACATTCAGTGAATAAGAAAATGAACATGTAGCACAAAGGAAATTCTAAGCTACCCTTTTCTAAGTTTTGGGAATCAACCATACAGGAATACATTGCTTTTTTTTTTTTTTTGCAATTACTTTTTCAAGACAAGAGTCTCATTTTAAATTGTTGTTTTTTCTTTTCTTTTTTGCTGAAAATCTGAACCTATTTGGAAAACTGTTCCTTGTAATTAGTTTGTTTTCATGTTATATGCCAGGCTTCTAGAAGTCCCACTTGAGATTTAATGTATTCAGACTTTTCTCTAGCTGGCTAACCATTCAATATATAAGCTCTTCCCTGGCAGCTGCTGACATTTGTCTAAGTACATGGACTATATCAGTCATCTTGTATGCTGGTTTTATCCATTTCTTCTTCACCAGCTGAAGAGCAAGTCCTAGGATGGGATGTATTTTCAACCAGGTACTTTATGCAACAGTCTCCAAATAAGGAACTACTGCTTTTCAAGCTCTAAGACCTTGGCTATTTCAGATGATAATTGAAGAAAAACAGAATGAAAATAAGGATAGTTTCAAAATATCATTCTTTTTATTTCCATTTTTTAATTTTGGAACAGGGTTTTGATAAATCACTTAAGTTTCCCAGGCTGGGCTTGAACCTGTGATCTTCTTGTCTCAGCATCTCATAATACTGGGATATAGACATGTGCCACTATGCCTGGCATTCTTAATTCACTAACTCTGTTCTTTTTTCTCTGAAGGAGAGGCTGTTATAGTTTAGATTTAAAATGCCTTCCAAAAGTCTTATGTGTTCAGAAGTGGGGCTTTTGGATCATGTAGGCACTGTATTCATTGGTGGATCAATAGTTCATAGGCAAGTATGCATTAGGAGGTATGGCCTGGTTAAAAGAAATGGGTCAATGGCGATGTGCACCTCTCTTCTCTCTCAACTTCTCTGCCCCCACAGGTTGAGCAGCTTTCCTTCACCATACCCCTCCACTGTGCTGTTTCTCTCTAGAAGCCAGCCACATGTGGACTGAATGTTCTGAAACCGCAAGAGAAACCTCTCCTCCTTTAAGTTGGTGGGATTGGGTATTTTGTCTCAGTGAGAGGAAAGTGACTATACAGTGACAAAAGTGATATGGCGGAAAAACTGTCCTCAAAGAGCTTTATTTTCATAAGAAATACTAGGCCTGAATTTCAAAACCATGCCAGATAGTTTTTAACCATTGAATTGCATGGAGGGAGAAGGTGTGGTGGGCTGAGCTGTAGAGAAAGTATGTAGAGAATGGGGAGATGTGATGTGGATCTTGGTGGTGTTTGAGGGAGGCCCTCTAAGATAGGAGGAGGGGTAGGGCTGAGAATGTGGAGAGGTTGAGATACAGTGCATGTTTACCAGGCATGGAGCAGAAGAGATGATTTGGGCCTGGCCTAGAATGTCTTGGTGACCAGGTGATTTCCATAGTATCTACAGGCATGTGCCACTTAAAAATGAGATATTCTGCTGGGCATGGTGGCACACATCTATAATTCCAGAACTCTGAGGGGCTGAGGCAGGAGGATCACAAATTCAAGCTCAGTCTGTGGCAAAACAATCCCCCAAAACAAACAAAAAACCTCTACAAAAACAAAACAAAACAAAACAAAAAAAGGCTGGGGATATAGTGTAATGTGAAAGCTCTGGATTCAATTCCTAGTACTACTGTGGGGGGTAGTTCTGAAAAAATGCATTGTTAGGCAATTTTGTTAAGAGAACATCACAGGATGCTAGATGGTGTAACCTACTACACACTGGGCTGTATGGTACAGCCTGTTGTGTGTAGGGCCACAACGATCAAAGTGTTATTTTCTCCTGTTCTTGATTTAATCTCATGATGTAACCATGAGATGTCTGAGGCTCCTTCCAGCAGAAACTGAGACACACGGTTTACAGTAGCTTTTAAAAATATAATAGCAGGAGGACCGGGGATTTAACTCAGTGGTTCCACCGCCTGCCTTGCAAGTGCAAGGTCCTGAGTTCAATCCCTGGTACAAAACCGAAAAATAGTAGGAGTACATGTTAAAATAACAATTAAAATATAATACAGTAGATACGTAAGCCATAATGCTGTTACTTAGCATCATTATCAAGTGTTATAATTATGTAATGATATGTGCCATACCTTTTATACGATGGGCGGTACAGGAGGTTTGTTTATACCAGCATCAACATGAGTGTGTGACTAATGTGTTATAGTACAACAAAAGTTGGCCGTGGTAGCACTAGGTGATGGGAATTTTTCATCTCAGTTATAGTTTTATAGGACCACTGTTGAATACACTGTGTGGTACATGACTGTACTGTGTGTCAGCCCTCTTGACCCTTTACACATCACTTCTTGAACCCATGACTATGACTCCTTTCCCGCTCTTCCCCCATTTTGTGGCTGATCTCCTCCTCTACACTCAGACTCTTGGTCCCATGTTTGTTTTCTGCCTGCCCAGACTTTCTCTTGACCTTTTCCACCCACAATCCACGGGTTTCTCTATATTATCTTCCTTCCTCCTGACAACCAACACTTTCATTTCCTGTAGAGTGCTGGTCTTAAGCAAAAAAGATCAATTACTTCTCCCTAAAGACAGTATTGTATTTTAGAATATTTATTGTATTTTAGTTATGAACTCAAATGCATCTTTGATCTTACCATGTGTGGGAAAGAATAATAGAAATTGTGATCTAATTTTCAAAGACTGTTTACTGTTATATTATGGATGAATGTGCATTGATTGTGTTTTTGGTGAGAAAAAATGGGGGCATCTAAATGATAAGTTAAAGGCATTGGATTCAGTCCTATATTAATGGTAAGTGAATGGGCATTATAAGGAGCCATTGCTTGGAATAGACAGGTTGAACTATATTTATGGTGGATAACTGTGTAGTGGAGGTATGAATCACTCTCAGAGGTCATAGATGAGTCAAAAGAATTGCTAACTACTGTATGTCTTTCTGTGCAGTTTGGGACTGTGTGTAAATATATCGGGTTTATGATTGATACTAGCATGTGTAGAAATAAGTCAAGATGATATCTTTGACAGTGAGACAGTACTGCTCAGAGCAGCCTTTTTTGTGTCTTTCAGACCCTCCTCTGGTTCTCATTCCCTTCCTATTATCCCTATTTACACTCTCATTACTTTGTGCTGTGATGATGGCAAGCATCTCTTAACACATGCCTTTGCTTCCAGTCTTTCTCTCCTCCAAAGCATTCCATAGATTGATGTGAGGTCGATCTTCCTAAAACATTTCTTTCACCATACATCCATTAGCTGTGTGATTTAACTTAGGCATCTGTCTCCTTGTCAAAAAATGAGGAGATTGGTTTTAGTTTATTTTCCCAGTTCCCAAATTCTTATTCCTTGCCACTCCAAGGTGACTTTTTTGTTTTTCATTTGACAAACTGTATTGAGTGAGAAATATATGTCAGGCATGGTACCACAGCTCGGAAATGCAAAGAAAAATAAGACTGCACTCCCTTTGAGATGCCCAGGCCAGGGCTGTGGCCTTACATGTGGGATAGTGCTCCCACTGCTTAAAGCTTTTAAAATAGGTAGTCTCTATTTATGTATGTTTATTTAGTTCTTAAATCTGTAGATTTACAACTAAATCTTTAAAAACACATAGTAAAACTTTAAAGTGTGATTTAAAAATGAAATAACTTTCACAAAAATTTAAATTATATCATCAAAGGTGCAGTGTATGTTTTGCTCTCTCTAAAAATATTAATGCTGTTTCAGTATTATCAATTGTTCAGTTGACTTAGAAAATTCTGATTTAAGTTTTCTGAGTTAGAGACACAAAGATATTATTATGAAGAATGGTTATAACACAAGGTATATAATACAAAACACATTAACCCAATTAGAAGTGACTATATCATTAGCTAAAGTAATAGGATCATCATGCTGTGTATTTTTCAGCTTTTAATTATGAAAAAATTCTAAGCATAATCAAAATTAGAGAGTAAAATGTTGAGCATCTACATACTATACATCTAAGCTGATTTCCAAAATTACTAGTGCAATCTCATTTCATCTATTCCTACTCCTTTCCCTCATTTTGCATTTTTTGGTTTTTTGTTTTGTTTTGTTTTTTGAGACAGGGTCTCACTATGTAGTGAGACTGACCTGGAACTCACTGTGTAGCCCAGGCTGGTCTGGAACTCACAGCGATTCTCCTGCCTCAGCCTCCCGAGTTCTAGGATTACAGGCCTGTGCCACCATGCCCAGCTTCATTTTGCATTTTAAAAAAAATGAGGATTCAAAAAATTAGGTACTGGGCTGGGGATTTAACTCAGTGATGCCAATTTTTGACTTGGATCTCTATATTTAGTTGGTCTGATTATTTTTGAGTTCTTTATATATTCTAGATAGTAGACCTTTGTCTGAGGTGCAGCTGGTAAAAATTTTTTCCCACATTGTATTTTTCTCTTAGCTCTGTTGGTGCTTTTTTTTGCAGGGCAGAAGCTTTTTAATATGATGAGATCCCAGTTGTTGATTCTTTGTGCTAGTTACTGTGCTGCTGAGGTTTTGTTCATAAAGTCTTTTCCTATGCCAATGTCATCAAGAGTTCTACCTAATTTATCTTCCAGCATGTTTAGCATTTAGTTTTAATATTTAGATTTTTAATCCACTTCAGTTTTAGTTTAGTGCATAGTGAAATACAGGAGTCTAGTTTTAATCTTTGACAGGTTGAAATCCAGCTTTTCCAACACCATTAATTAAGGATGCTATCTTTCTTCCAGTGAGGATGGTTGGTTCTTTTGTCAAAGATGAGGTAGCTGAGTATCTGGGAGTTGTTTCTGCATCTTCTAATCTTTTCCACTGATCCTCAGCTCTGTATCTTTGCCAGTAGCATGCTGTTTTTATTTCATTGGTTTTGTAGAATAGTTTCAAGTTGGATATTGTGATACCACCTGTCATGTCTCTGTTGCCTAGAATTGTATATACTATTTTAGGTCTCTTCTGGTTCCAAATGAATTTTTGTATTATTTTCTTTAGTTCTGTGAAATATACTGTTGGGATTTCAACTGGGATGGCATTGAATCTATATACCAGTTTTGAAAGTATAGCCACTTTCACTATGTTGATTCTTCCAACCCAGCAGCAAGGGATATCTTTCCATTTTCTTTTATCCTCTTAGATCTGTAGTGCTGTAGTTTTCGATTTAGAGGTATTTTGCTTCCTTTTTGAGGTGGATTCATAGATATTTCATTTTTTTGGATGGTATTGTGAAAGGAATTGTTTCCCTAATGTCTCTCTCAGTGAGTCTCTTGTTTGTGTACAAGAAGACTATTGATTTTTGAGTGTTGATCTTGTATCCAGCTACTTTACTGAATCTATCAATTGCTTCTAGAAGTTTTTGGCAGAGTTTTTTGGGTCTGCTATGTAGAGTATCATATCATCAGCAAATAATATAATGACATTTTAACTTCTTCTTTTCCTTTTTCCCTTTATTTCTTTCTCTTGTCTAATTGCTGTGGCTCAAGTTTCCAAAACTGTATTGAACAAGAAGGGTGATAGTGGACATCGCTGTCTTGTTTCTGATTTTAACATGAAGGTTTTCAGTTTTTGAACATGTAGTATGATGTTGGCTGTTGGTTTTTCATATATAGCCTTTATCAGGTGAGATAATGACCATCTATTCATTTTCTATAGGGTTTTTATCATGAAGGGCATTGAATTTTGTCAAATGCTTTTTCTGCATTTATTGAGATGATCATGTGGTTTTTGTCCTTGGCTCTGTTAATATAGTGTATTACATTTATCGATTTATGTATGTTGAACCATCCCTGGATCCCTGGGATAAATCTCACTTGGTCAGGTTGTATGATTTTCTTCATGACTCTCTGTATTCTGTTTGCCAGTATCTTATTGAGGATTTTTACATCTGTGTTCATTAGGGAGAGTGGCCTGTAGTTTACTTTTTTGGTTGGGTCTTTCTCTGTTGTTGGAATCAAAGTAAAACTTGCTTCCAGGAGTGAATTTGGAAGTATTGCTTCCCTTTCAATTTCATTGAAGAGTTTAAAGAGTGATGGCAATAGTTCTCTAAGTGCCTTGTAGAATTCAGCAGTGAATCCATCAGGACCTGGGCTTTACTTTTTTGGTAAACTTTTAATTACATTTTCAATTTCACTGATTGTAATTGGTGTGTTTCAATTTTTATATCTTCATTCAACTTTGGTAATTCATAAGTATCTAGGAATCTGTCCATTTTTTCTGTGTTTTCCATTTTATTTGAGTACAGTTTCTTGAAGTAGGTATTGATAATCCTCTTGATTTTGTCTGTATTTGTTGTGACTTCATCTTTCTTATTCCTAATTGCATGGATTTGAGGCTTTTCTTTCCTTTCCTTTTTTGACTAAGGGTTTATGGATTTTATTTATTCTTTCAAAAAACTGACTCTATAATTCATTGATTTTTTTTGGTAGCATTCCCTTAGTCACCATTGCATTGATTTCTTCTCTGATCTTTATACTTTCCTCCCTTGTATGAACACTGGATTTGTCTTGCTCTTCTTTTTCTAGGAGTTTGAGGTTCAGCATTTAGTTGTTTATTTGAGCTCTCCCTGTTTTCCTAGTATGGCCATTCACTTTTAAGAATTTCCCTCATAGAATTGCTTTCGTTGTTCCCCATAGATTCCTGTATGTTGTACTAACATTATTGTTTAATTGTAGAAACTGTCTAATTTCTTCTTTAATTTCCTCTGTGATCCATTGGTTGTTCAGGAGAGTTTTACTCAATTTCCATTTGTTTGTGGAGTTCTTAGGTTTCTTATGCTATTGTTCCTCAATTTAATTGCATTGTGGTCTGATAATATACTGGGGATATCCTATATGCCAATCAACAGATAAATGAATAAAGAAAATGTGACATTTACACACAATGGTCTATACTCTCCCTTAAAGAAGGATAAATTTGAGTCATTTGTAGGAAAATAGTTGTGCCATGAGACTATAATATTACGTAAAATAAATCAGATACACAATAAACATCACATGGTTTCTCTTATATGAGTAACCCAGAATATAAATAAAAAACAAAGTAAAAGACAATAGGAGATAGGGGAGGGAGAAAGAAAAGGGGATGAAAAAATTGAGATGTATTATGTACATGTACTGACTCTCCATAATGACTATAATTACTATGTAATACAAACATGTACTAATGAAAAATAAAAACTGAAAAAGTACTTTTGGTATGATTGGTTGATAAAGGTGTTAATATATGTAATGATTTAAAGTATTAAATTTAAATGGAATTAGATGAGAAAATGGAATAGGAGAACTTAGGAAAAGGGTCATTATGCTTTTAAACAATTAAAGATCAGAAACAGTAGAGATATGGTATAATTTTATGATGTACATATATTTTGTTACAGAATAAGATTTTCTATACTTCAGTTCAAAGGATTTCTGTATATATTGTAACTTTTAATAAAAATCTTTCCCTCTTTCTTTCTTTCATTAGTCTGGAACGTGGGCTCAAGTGATCCTCTTTCCCCAGCCTCCTGAATAACTGGTTCTACAGGTGTGCACCACTATGCTTTGCTGTAAGAAACATTTTATTTTTCACTGAAATGTAGATATTGAGAAGCATAATAAGTTATTGCTTAGGAAGAACACATTTGCCCCTCTGTATCCATGGGATGTAAATCCATGCTAACCAACTGTGGTTCAAAAATATTTGAAAAATACTTCATCTGTAATGAAACTGTGCAGACTTTTTGGACATAATTCCCTAAATAATATAGCATAGCAATTATTTGCGTTATATTAGGTATTAGACATAATTTCAAGAGAGCTTGATATACTGTATATAGGAGGGTATGCATAGATTATATATGCTATTTTATATAAGGGATCTCAGCATAGGCATATTTTGGTATTCAAGATGAATGGATGACCTGGAATTGGTCCTCTATAGATACTGAGGGAGCACTGTGTAGTGTTTACAAAGTTTATTGAATATCTTATAATGAAATAAAAGGAGAAAAAATCAGTGAAATAGTACATGAGACATTTTTATTAAAATAAGACATATTTATTTCTCTTGGGTGCAAATATCAAAATTGTCAAGGCTGCAGAGAAACAGATAATGCACCATGACATTGTGAGTTTTTCAGAGATGATGGCAATGATGAATTACACCTCACTGTAAGTGCAGATATGCCATGGCATTAGCTCTATCTGAAGCTTGCCAGTATTCGGTGAGAAGGCAGCCCTGCATCTTACAGCCACCAGTCCAGGCATATAATGTGGTTGACTAGACCATTTTCATACTTTCCTCATGATTTGTGATGTTCCTCTGGGATGAACTTTGAAAAATCACTATGGCTCTTATATCCTTGTAAGCCAATAACACCTCAAAGGGCTTTCTGCAACTTCAGAAAGATGCACTGTGCTGGAAAGCTGGTTTATTATGGATAGTTAGAAAATACAAGCGTGTGTGTGTGTGTGTGTGTGTGTGTGTGTGTGTGTGTGTGTATGTACATTTGCTTGTGTGAAAAAATAATGATTTACTTGCATTTCTTTCTATAAAGTATCTTTTTGTATGTGGTAAGACAGTGTGCCCAGAAAGATGTGTAGTTCAGGAATAAAGCCTCACTCATCCATGAAGAGTGTATAGGGAGATCTGAAGCATTCTTGGGCGGGGGGGGGAATAAAATGACCCTTTCTTAACATTTCATGGTGCTTCTTACTTTCTGAAGTCTTATCAAAAATGTATATCCTTTTTCTGGCATGTGTGAAATTCTTCCAAAATATTTTCTCCAGAGATTAAAATTCTAAATTTCAGATTGGGTTAAATACATTTTCTAATTTGTCCCGCAGCTGTTGGCGCTTCAGGGGAGTAAAATGAGAATTGCTTTTTAGGGTACATTTCTCAACAGAGCAGTTTTGGAAATGAAACCAAATCTTCAGGCTCCACTTGACATGGGAATTTAAAGTCACGTTTACAGGGCCTCCTGCATTGATATATGAAACACTACAAACGTATTGGGGGAGAGTCAGTTCATAGTGAAGACAGTTTTGTTCCAACAGCTTGTTCAGTAAATAAAAAACAAGAACACAAATTATACCTTATTATCACCTTTCATGATTTTTTATACTTGTGCTTTAACCAAATAACATATTTTGTTGTGTAAAATGTTTCCTCCCTTTTAATTATAGCCAGATTTGCTGCACTGGCAGGGAGAGCTTTTATTATATTTGAAAGTATGTTTGGTATAAGTAGGGGATGTGGGAACAAACTCTTAAAGGAAAAGAAATCATGTTTCTTCTGAGATATGGTGCAGTATTTAAATATAGTCTGTATTCAGTTGCTAGAACATTGAGGGGCTGGAAAAATTTCAGGTATCCTAATTGGGGACAGATCTCCTTTTGATTTTTATGAAATAGTGATTATGAAGTCTCTGAAGTAAAAAAAAATTAACAAAGGTCAAGGGCTTGGGGTATAGTTCAGTGATAGAGTATGTGTTCAATTCTCTGCAACAAAGCAAAGCAGAAAAAAAAAAAGCTTCATATTCACAATAGAACCCACGAAAGAAAGAAAGTGAACAAATAATGTGAGCAAGGAAAAACAGCTCATCTTTTTTGTCTTTGTGTAGAAAGGCCTTTGACTCTAGGCAGTCCTGTGGGGATCACCTTTGTTTTTTCCTCAAATTCGACTTCCTTCTTCTGTTACCTCCCTTTCCAAGTAGCCTGTGTATAATTCCTACAGGGTCTTGTCTGGAGCTTGCAACTAATCCCCAGTAAAGTCTCTATAAAAGGCTCTTTTCAGAAAAGGGTGACTTGCAGTCCCTAATCTTGTTGCTGTGAAGACTCAGGCTCCAGCATCAGCTTAAAGATGGGAGGATTTAGGTTCATTTACAGTCTTGACTGTCAAATATCAGTTCCACATTAATTCCGGAAGTCTTTAAAAATGAAAGAATTTCTCCAATGTCTAAGACAGCTTAAACCTTGACTTTAATCTGGGAAAGCAGTGAAGATGTGAGAGCTAAAAAGAGAATTCCAGGTAACCTTATCATGGCTGAATGCATAATTTCAATGTTAGGCTTTTTTCACATAAAACAGTTATTTGAGGTCCTGTTATTAGTCTTGTGATTCTAAAGAGCTGTGAACTCCAGCTTGGGAGTAACTAGTAGAAAACCCTCATTTTATGCATTCATGAACAGCAATCCAAAAACAAAACAAAACAAATTTAACAAAGTTAATGGCTTGCCCAAAGTTATATCAGTAGATAATGACAGAACCCAAAGTAGAAAATTCAGTCTCAATTTAGTTCTTTCCATAAAGAGCTAAATTCTAAAATTTAATTATAATTACTTAGCTAATTGATGAGCATTTCACAAATAATTTAGATATTCCATAAAATTTAACACCAACTACAGACCAGTCTGTTACTGTCTTTCTAACAAGCACAAATGTTTCTTGAAATCACTGTAGAAACACCCGAGTAACTGAGATCAATGCTTTTTTATACATAACAGGCAAACACATGATCTGGACATCCTGTTCAAATTCAAGCTAAAGTTCCATTGGGATGAGGTGGAGAGTGCATTTCTGAGCTTAAGAGTTGGATGGGCCTGGTGCAAGGACTATATAAAGTAGGGTTTAGATTGATAATTTAGGATTCTAAGTACCCCATGAAAGGCATGTTGTCTGCCTTCAAGAATCTTGCAGTTTATAGCAGCAGATGAAATAATAAGCAAAAGCAGAACAAGTAGATATGTCCTGAATATCTGATTTTATATGAATTTTATTTCTTTGTGTATGATGGATTTTTTACAGAGGGCAGCACCTCATGATTAGTACCTTTTGACATTTTACAGAGCCCAGAAAACTTCTGTCTGTGCATAGTGGCTGACTGACATCATCATTATAAGTCACTGGAAATAGGTGAACATTCCAGGTGAAGCCAGGTTAATTCACCCTTGTGATAGAATTCCTTTCAAATGGCTGCATGGTGCATTTCTTGGAAACTTCATTAATTTATTAAATATTTGCGACTCCACAGGCAGAGTTGGGACAGGCAAGGTCTTCAATGCAGGGAGAGTATGAAGATTTGAAGGACAATGGTTGGTGAGGATGTAGATGAATGTCTATGGACTGTCTCTGGCAACACAAATATGTGAGCAAGAAAGCAAAAAGATACAGAAGTAATGAAAAAGGCTGGTGTTTCCTCAAAAATAGTCTAGAGCTATTCTGTCCAATACACTAGGCACCAGTCTCTTGTGGCTATTTAAATTTCATTAAAAGTAAGTCAGAAATGTAAATCAAGTTCTGTGGTTGCATTTACCACATTTCAAGTGGTGGATAACTATGAGCAGCTAGTTCCCTGGACAGCACAGACATAGCATTTCCATCATTTCAGAAAGTGTTATTGGAAAGAGCTATGCAAGGACCATAGGAGAAAATAAAGCTCAATGCCAGTAGTAAACACAAATCATGAAAAAATGTTTAAGTAGGCAGTGATTGCTCTGCTGACAGTATTTAAACTGGAGGAGAAAGGAAATGGAATGAGCAGGTGTAGACAGAACATGAGGGTGTTCGGGTAAAGAGGAGAAGAAAAGTCTTGTGGACTGTCAGTGAGGGCTGGGGAATGTCCTAGCATCTCAGAGAGCCTTTTGACAATTAATAAATACTCTTTCTGTTGAAAGGCAATACACAAATACTGAAGGGATAAAAAATTCAAGGAAAAGAAAGACGAAACATTATCTGCTCACATTGTAGCCAATTGTTTGAGTTGTTAACATTTGTCATGATCACTGGGCACATACAGTGTACTACGGTGTGCCCTGGGAAGTCAGAGTTCAGAGTTCGAAGTCTCAGTCCTTGGTGGGTTTTCCCTTAGAACTTAACTAATAATTGTTTGCCGAAACCCCCCTCCCCACAATTTCATGGAAACTGCAAATATCCTCTGCAATTTGGGGAGGGGAGGAGGTTTGCAAGTAGTTAGCCAATCCAAGAGGGGTAATCAGTCCTCCTTGCTGTTGATTGGCTGCTGCCCTGTAACCCATCTCTGGCAGATGCATGAGCATTGCTGCAACACAACAGGTTGCTGTACTGCATTTAGCTATCTCGAGTGTTCTTGGTTTTGTTCTTCTTAAGGCCCTAAGATCCCTAAAATGCTGCCAAAAACTGCACCTTCTACGGTTTTATTAATACAGTATTGTATTAAATTAAATTAAATTTATAAGTATTTTCTGACCATATCTGAAATTTGTGGTTTTTCACAATTTGTGGGTGCTCCATGAAGGAAGCCACTGTGAATTTTGGAGGTCTACTGTACTACATTCCCCTGCAGATCCACTTAGGAAACACTTTATTTACCTGAGCATATAGATCTTTCCTGCATTGTGTAGTATATACCTTTACGCACATTTTATGTTCTATACACTACTCCTGGATTTTCTGGCTCTCCTGTGGCAGATGAATGCGCTTGAGTTACTCAGCTCAGTCTTATAGCTCTGTACTCTAGGGATCAGGATCAGAGGTTATATCTTATGACATTTTCTGATAATTTTATCTCTAAACATCTACCAGATGCCAAGCATTGGCTAACTCTTTTACTTTCTTTTCTTCAGTGACAGCTCCTTTGTTCTGGCTGGAACTTCAAACATTAATAAAATAAAATTGCCCAGCCAGAACTTTATTTTACAAAATATTTTCTAAGTAGATCAAACCACACTATTTAGCTAGCCTGGGCAAGTAGATTAGCTTCCATCTCAGGAGGAGAGAACTTTTATAGCTTTCTTTTTGGGTCTAAGATCTCAGATTACTCAACATCCTTTATCCCTGTATCAATTTCCTGGGGCTGCTGTACAATTTCCACAAACTGGGTGGCTTAAAGCAATAGAATTGTCTTATCTCTCAGTTTTGGAGGCTGGAAGTCTGAAACTAAAGTGTGGGCAGAGCCTTGCTCACTCCGAGGATCTCAGGAGAAGCGCTTACCTCTCCCAGCTTCCAGTGTGACTGGTAGCACTGGCTGCTCATGGTAGCAGCTTCCTTGTTGCAGTCTCTGTACCCACCATCACATGGCTGTTTATTTTGTATGTGCATCTGTGTCCAAATATCCTTTATTTTTTTTTCTTGGAAAGACAACAGTCACTGAATTAAGATCCATTTTAATCCCATCTAACCTCATCCTAACTTGACTATACCTGCAAACTTGAAGACATTTGACCCATATCCAAATAAGGTCACATTCAATAGTACTGTGGTCATGATGTAAACATATCTTTTTAGAGGACACAGTGCAACCCACAACAGTCCCCTTGAATCTTTGTTTTTTTTCTGGTTCTGGGGATGGACCCAAGGCCTTGCTCATGTCAGGCAAATGCTCTGTCACTGAATCACATCCTCAGCCATGTGTCTTCTGACCTGTATTCACACAGAGACACAGGCCATTGATTCAAGCCTGGATTCTAGGAATAAGAAGGACTATAGAGAGAGCCTGTGGTTTAACAGGAGACGAAATAACACCACTATGACTCTTGGTCCTTCCATCTCCTCTGAGTAGCAGATGGGATGAGTTTCAAGGGAGATCAAAGACAGCCTGGAGCTGGAGGGCAGAGTAGTGTACACACTGGACACCTAACTGTCTGTAAATCACTTCTAGCCATTTTAAGTTGCTTCTGGTACTTTTCATTTTCTTGCACTGTTCTCTGCCACTTGCTTCTTTTCTCCCTTCCTTCCATTTCCCGGTCTGTCTCTCTGTCATCCTTATTCTTTGAGCCCCAAAGGAAGAAATACATCATATGATCAAAGGACTTCTAAAGGACTTTTGCATATGTTCATTAGGTTATTGCTACTTTATGAAATTCCTCTGCAACCTACATTCAGTGCCCTGAGGCTGAGCTGAGTAGCAGGTTTTGTAAATTTCTTTCTGCCTGATGCCAACCCAGTTTTTCTTGAGCCAGTTTTCTCAAACCCTCCATCCTCTCACTCTTGTAGCATATAGTAGAATATACCGTATGTCATTATTAATAGGATGGACATCTTCAACATTTCCAAAAGGATTTGCTTATGTCATGGGTTAATCTGTTGCTTTCAGTGAGATGTTTCCTCATTTTCACCCCTAGTGCAAAAAGTTATGGGGTAATGGGATTTTGCTAGAATATGCAGATATACAGAAATTACTAGAGCACATTACTGCTTCAAGAAGTTTGCAGTTTAGTGACAGACTCATAACAGTACCTCTGATATAAGGTAAAATGAGATAAATGATGCAAGAGATTGAAAGTGTTTAGGGGAGTACTTGGGGAAGGATGGATTAATTATGATGAGAGTGTCCATAGCTGAGGTAGTGGAGTTTGTGCTGGGAATTTAAGAATTCAGATATACCAACTAGCAGCTACTCCTCAAAGCAACTCAAAGGGTCATAGCTTCTGAGTTACTGAAAAGGTGTTGAGTTTGGTGTTGAGTAGGACATGATTTGGCAGAATACCAACAACTGTTTTGTTCAAGGAATGTGTAGAGGACAATAAGGCTGAAAGAAGTTCTAGGTTTAGTTTTGGATTCTAGGTTGGAGTATTTGGGTTTAGTTCTACATTTGATACAAAATCATTAACATTTCTCCCTGTAGGATCAGAAGATCAGCTAGAAAGCTCTTGGAATGGTCTGAGAGATTGGAAATGAAGACCTGATCTAGGACAAAGGCAGATATGGAGAACAAGGAAGTTTGAAGCACTTGGTAGAGGTGGAATCTAAAGAAGCTGGCAGCTGAGAGATGCTAGAGATGAAGGCAATGTGGAGCAATTAGAATCTTGGCATTGCCAAGCAAAGACAGGCAGTTGAGGAAGCTCATGCAAGGAGAAATTGGGTGAGGGACAGAATAACACTTTTGTTTTGGTTTTATGGTATCTAAAGTATTTTTTAAACATCAATGTAGGGAAGTCTATCAGAGAGTGAAAAAGTGCATGTTTGGAAATTTGGAGAACATACCAGCCCAGGTGTTTGAGCTCAGAGATAAAGACTGTTTACTAAAATAAATTTGACAGAAAAGATTACCAGTCCTTTCTGCACTATAGAAGTACTATATTATGAACAATTAAAGTAAATATATAATAATTGGAGAAACAGAAACAAAAATATTACTATTTACTGAAGGTAACTGTCTAAAGAGGAAAGCATATAAAAATCAGGAAATATTAATTGGGTAAGAAAAGACTTAATTATTTTAGAAAAAGTGTGTATCTTACCCCTCCCCGCCTCCAGGCATAATATAAAGAATTACAGTCCTCCTTCTGTACATGGCTTCCAAAACCATGGGTCACATATATTTGAGAAAATTGTATCTGTGCTGTACATATATGGACTTTTATCCTGGGTACTATTCCCTAAATAATACAGTGTAACAACTGTATACATAGCATCAACAATACAGTAAGTATTACAAGTCATCTGGAGATGATTTCAAGTATGCAGAAGGATGTATGTGGGTTCTGTGCAAATGCTGTGCAGCAGTTTTTTTATATGAGGGCCTTAAACTTCCTTGGGTTTTGCTGTTCGTGAGGGGTCCTGAGACCAAGCTCTATCGGAGACTGAGGGTCAACTGTATTTGTTGAAGGAGCACTTGTCAGGGAAGGTTATGCTCCATAATGGGTCACTGAAAGGTTATAGAATATAATTATACAGAGGCTTTACAATCTTATTTGGATGAGACAATCAGATTATAAGGCTACTTGAGCAATTAATTGGAAATGATTTTTGCCTGCAGTATGTAAGACCTTCCAGTCAAATAAAGGGCATTTTGAGTTTTATTTAATTTGAAGATGATTATGTGAACACTTATAAAAGCTCAACAATGAATGAAGCGAGCTTCCTTTGGAGGCCATAAGCTTCCCACTTAGGAAATGTTAAAAAATATGATTGGGCATTTGTTGTGGATGCTTCCAAAGGCATTCTTACTGTGGATTGAAAGTTGGCCTAGAGGATGTGCTAAGACTGTGTGTGCTTGAGGTTGTTCCTGAGATCTGGAGTCCAAGGTGACAGAAGTGCTGTGTTGTTACTGGCCAGGTCTTGTTCTTTGGTTCCATAGGTGGTTATTAGAGCCCAGTGTTGAAAGGATCATCGGACACTGTGAAGAACCCTACTGGTACACTTTTTTTTTCTTGTGATGCTTAGTTTACAAACATTAAATATTTTTAGTTCCTGAGTATAACATGTTTTAATAGATTTATTTCATTTGAATTTTGAAGGCAGTCACAGAGTTTTATTTAAAAATGATTAATTTTTTAAAAAATATTTTTATTGGTACATTTTAGGTATACAATAGAATTACAGTCATCATTGGGATCTTGTACCTTTACATGGCAAATCTTGGTTCGTATTTTTTCCCATTTCCCTAGCCTCTCTTTCCTTCCACCCTTCCCTATTTACAAAGACTTTGTTTCCATGTTTTTCTTTCCTTTTATTTTTATTTTCCCTTACCTTTCCCCTACCCCTCCCATTTCCCCTGCACCTTTAGACCTTTTCTTCCTATTACAAAATATCAATTATACATTTTTTTTTTTTTTGGTACCGGGGATCAAATTCGGATCCTTGTGCATGTGAGGCAGGCGGGAGAACCACTGAGCTAAATCCCTGGCCCCAATTATACATTTTGATCCTTATATATACTTTTAGTTTATCACCTCAGAGAAACTATATTGTATTTACACATGTATGTCCTGTTAATTTCACTTAAGAGTATGTCCTCAATGTGCATCCACTTAGCTATAAATGACTCTAGTTTCTTATTCTTTATGGCTGACTAGTACTCCATTTTATTAAAAAAAAAAAACCCAAAACAGATCTTCTATATCCAGTCTCCAGTTGATAGGCAATTGAGCTGTTTCCAAGTTTTAGCTATTATAAAGTGTGTTGTTATAAACATGGGTGGTGGCGGAATGGGGAGAAAGGAACCCTTCTTCATTGTTGGTGGGAGTGCAGACTGGTCCAATCACTTGGAAATCAATATAGAGATACCTTAAACAACTAGGATCGGAAGTCTAATTTGACCCAGCTATTCTCCTGCTGGGTATTTTCCCAAAAGAATTAAAAGAATCATACCACAGCGATAAAAGTGATAAATTTTATAATTTTATTTCAAGCCAACTCTTGGAGTTTAAATGAAAAACGTATTAAAATAAGTTTATTTTTCATAGTTGAAGACGGCATCAATATAAAGTACTTAATTAAAAAATTTAAATAAATATTTTACATTGAAATATAAAACTTGCACAAATGTACTATGTATGTCTCAATACATGTACATAAATATTATATATTTTAAAATTGATTATAACAGACAGTTTTGTGTACACCTATATAGTATATTTCATTATTTAACCCACCTACTCTTCATTTAAATTTCAATTTCTTTTCTATGCTCACTATTCTCATAAGTTCTTCTTCCTCTTCTTTTTCTTCTTCTTCCTCTTCCTCTTCCTCTTCTTTCTTCTTCTTCTTTTTTTTTTTGCAGTACCAGGGTTCAAACTCAAGACCTTGGGCTTTCAAGGCAGGCGCTGTGCAGCTAAACTAAATCCCTGGCCCTTCTCATAAATTATTTAAATTGAATATGGCAAAAATGAAAATAGTCTTTGCATATCTTAAATTAAAAAAAAATCTTGGTGTGGTGGTGCATGCCTGTAATATCAGCATTTAGGGAAGCCAAGGCAGGAGAATTTCGACTTTGAGCCCAACCTGGACAATTAAGCAACTAAGACCTTTCCGCAAGATAAAAAATTAAAAAAATAATGTGCTGGAGATACATCTTACTGTAAAAGTTCTGGGTTGATTCCCATTATTTTCAAATAAAAATAAAATAAGTTAAATTTATGGTTCTATTACTTCATAGTCTAGTTTTTTTCCTGAGTCACTTTTACATCTATTTTCTCAACAATAGGTGGCGCTGGCACATAAGCCTCTCCTTCATACTGACCTAACAGTGCTGCTAGGAAGCAGGAGGGAAATGTAATAGTTAAAACACCAGGGTCAGGAATTCAATTCTGATGCACACAGGTATGTTGGGGTGCCAGGCAGTGGGGGAGCCATATGAGTTGGAGAATCTGTTCTTGATCAGGAAGACAATTTGAATTATGAATTTCAGTGCCTAAACACATAGCATAGTTTGATTCTTTGTTGAAGGGAAGGAGAAGAAAAACCAGCTCTCTTGGTAGAATGTCTAAGCAGATCTACCTCATTTCTCAAAATTTATTTCTAAAAAATATAGGATGCCAAGATTTGTCCCTGTACATCCTACTGCAGCGCTTGCAAAGGGAGAAACCTTAGAATGGTGTGGGGAATGAGAGAGAGAAGTTTAGGAACAGGATGACAGATAGTGGAATACTCTAGGTCAGTGGTGGTGAACATGTGCTACAGCAGGCACACAGAGCCCTCTCTGTTGGCACAGAAGCTAAGCTCCCCCAGACTTTGAAAGTGAGAACCTGAAAGTTTCCAAATCTAAAAAATGCATTTAGAAAATTCTACGAAATTTGCAATCCTACAAGCTATCAGGAAATCTACAGGGAATTTTCTAGCATTGTTGCAGCTGCAAAGGGAATTTTAGTAACAGAATTTTACATTTCTGTAAGATGAAGAAAACCTTGTGCTTTCTTACTTCTCCAGATAAAGCCAAATTTGAAGAACTTAATCTTTCCTGCTTACAGTGTTTAAATTTTGAAATTTGGAAATGGAGCTATAAGAATTTTCAAGAAAGCTCTACCTGGAAAAATAAATTCTATGACCCGCATGCAGCACTTGAGAAGATAAGAGAAGACAGTGTGTGATAGGGTGACAAATGATAACATGGTAGGTAGTTTTGAAAAATGAAATCCTTAAAGTGTACAATTCTCTGCCAAATAATTTTAAGTCAAGGAAAGCACTAGGGATTGCTTTTCTTACTTTGTTTGGTTCATCATATGCTTGTGAGTACTGTTTTCAGCTTTGAATTACATTAAATCTGATATAACAAAGACTAACAGGTGACCTGAGAGCTACATGTGTTGCTCTCAAACTAATGAAGTTTGAGCCAATGTTTGACGAATTATCAGCATGCATACAACAGTAAAGATGACATTAATCATGAAAAAGGAGACCAAATGCAAACTTCACCTTTCAGTAAAAAGCTGTCTGTATCATTGAAAGCTCTGTTATTGTGTCTTGTTTTAAGACAGAAAATGTTAATATAGAATTGTTTTTTCTAAACTAAAACCTCAGTATTCAGATTTAAAGTATTGCAGTGTTGGCACTTTCCAGTAAATGAATGGGTTTTGGGTTGCAGTTTGGGCCTTGGTCTCTAAAAGATACAGCAGCTCTGCCTTAGGCATTTGAAACCTTAAAAAAAGGTGTATGCAGATCAATGAAACAGAATAGAAGAAGCAGAACAACTCAAGGCACATACAGCTATTTGAACTTTGAAAAAGGAGCCAAAAACATACATGGCAGGAAAGATAAATAGCCTATTTAATAAATGGTGCTGGGAAAATTGGATAGCCACATGCAGAAGATTGAGTCTAGACTTATATATCTTTTCATATGCTAAACTAAAATCAAAATGGGTGAAATTTTGGTTATTTAATTTAAATGCAAGCTAAAACGACACTGAGTACCATCTTAACCCAGAAAGAATGACTATCATTAAAAAAAATCTAATAATAACAAATGTTGGGAAGGATGTGGGGAAGGAACTCTTCTACATTGTTGATGGGAATGTAGACTATTTTCAACTATTATGGAAATCACTGTGGAGTCTGAGATTCTTCAAAATATTAAAAATAGAAATTTCATCTGACCCAGCTATCTCCCTTCTGGGTATCACTCCCAAAAGGTAAATAGTCATATGACAGGAATACACACATACCCATGTGTATAGCAGTACAAATTATAAAAGTTAGATCTTGGAATTGAGCATATGTCCATCAAAAGATGAATTAATTTGCAAAATGTGGTATTTATACACAATTGAGTACTATGCTGTCATAAAGCAAGATAAACCTGAGGCATTCATAGATAAATGGATGGAACTTGAGAACATAATATTAAGTTAAATGAGTCAGGCACAAGTTCTAATATCACACAGTTTCTCATACACACACACACACACACACACACACACACACAGAAATAAAGAGCAAAGTAGAAGAAAGAGGGAAAATAGAAAGGAGGAGGAGGTTCAAATACTTTCCCAAAATACAATTTCCATTGTTTAAAAATTTCAATATACAGCATGTAATAATTGGTTTTATTTATACTACTAGTTCCTCCTAGTTCATTGAAAAGAATCTTTTGTGTTATTATCTGCTTCTTTCTTACAAGAATCTTTTTTGCTCAGGTATTATATTCTGAGTAACTAGTTTAAAGACCATGATACATACTATAGTAATTATTGTTGTTCTATTATTTGATTATAAAATTGTCTTTTTTCATAAAATAAAAATTTAAAAATGGTTTTGTATTCTCAAATTAATTTTGAGTAGAATATGCACAGGTTATAAGGTATGGTTCAGGTGTTTCTAGACATCATGGTCTTTGAAGTGAAAATATATTCTTTTGAATATATGTACATTATTTGAACATCTTTTTTAAATAAAATATTACTTCTACTTTCCACTTTTATTGCCTATCAAAGCTATGAATATGTATAAAGTTCTATATTTTTAATCAAGTACTTAACATTAGTAATTTCCCTTAGCAATTGAGTAGTTTGTAATCTACCTTTGACACTCATCCATGACATAAAATATGGTGAAAGAGGAAGCATTAAAAGATAACTTTAAGCACCAGATGCTAATCATGTAACATAATAGTGTTTTAAAAACTAGAGCGACTTTTACATCTTTTGTAATATATTTTCCTAAGATTCCTAATCATCCAACTTGGCTGACTCATATAATCATTATCTTCATTTGCATATCTCTCTCGTAGTAGATCCTAAGATATTTAAACTGAATTATTTTCTGTATTTTTCACTGGTAACTTTTTGCTCTATTTTTCTTTTTTTCTCCTTGTAAATTCTCATTACTCTGATATTAACACATCCTATATTGATTTTTGATACTGTTTGGAGTTTGATTGGGAGAAATTCAGTTCCTCTCTTGTCATTAAGAAAACTAATTTTCCAGCCTATTTGCCCATCTGTTGGAAACTGGATAAAGAAACTGTGGTTTTTCTATAAAATGGAATATTACTCAGCCATAAAGAATGAGAAAATAGATTCATTCATAGGAAAATGGATACATATTGAAGATATACTCCTAAGTGAAATAAATAAGTCACACATGTGTAAATACCGAATAGTTTCCCTGGTGTAAATAATCTGCAACAATGCATAAGATTCTAATAAGATTACTGACATTTAGAAATGGGAAGAAAGGAGCTAAAGGTGTAGGGAAGGTGGGATGGGTAGGGGAAGAGTAAAAAGGGAAAAGAAAAAAATGTGAGAGAATGAAAAGATGAAAATAAAGTGTTTGTAGATGGGGAGGGGACGAGGGGGTGAAGGGAGGGCAGAGGTAAGGGGAAAAAATGAGAATCAAGACTTGTCATGTAGAGGTACAAGATCCCAACAATGAATGTAACTGTGCTGTATCCCTAAAATGTACCAATAAACTCAATTAAAGCTGAAAAAAAAGGAAAGAAAACTAGTTTCCTTCCTATGCATTTCTTTCTTACAGAACTTTATTGTGATTTTTCTCCTGAGATGAACCTCTGCTAATCTCACTGTTTCTTGGATTTATATTTCAACAGCATCAGAAGAGAGAGAAGATAAACGTATATGCATAATTTATCTTCTATTACTGGAACTAAAATAATTTTCATAATGAAAACATTAACTTGGAACAGTGGTTCTTTGAATTAGTGGTGTGGATCAGAGCAGCACAAATGCAGACAGATCCCAGCCAGGGCTCTGCCCTGACCCCAGAGGCTTGAGCACACAGGCCAAAGCCAAAGGCCTTCCCAGAAAATAGCTGCACAGGCACACAAGCTTCAGCCAGAGGCCTTCCCCGTAGCATTGATAAGTGCACAAGATCCCAGGGAGCAGTGGGGTGAACCAGAGCAGCATAGCTGCAGGAAGATCCTAGCCAGAGCCCAGCCCTGACCCCAGTGGCTCGGGCACTCATGCCAAAACCAAGAGCCCACCTGGAAAAGAGCTGCACAGGCATACAAGCAACAGCCAGAGGCTTGCTCCAATACCAATGATAAGTGCACAGAGACCCCAGCCAGAAACCTGCTCATATGACAGGAACTGGGGTGCACAGCCCGCAGCCAAAGGTCCTTCTAGACAACAGGTACATAGGGGCCCAAGACAGAGGCACAACTAGATACCATCCCTAGTGTGTACAGGCCCCAGCCAGAAGCCTGCCCAGACAACAGGTCAGTTCAGGGATCCAGAAAGCCACTATTCTGAGCCCAGGAATTGGTGAGCAGCAGAGAAAAGGCCACTGAGTGGCTTGCTGAGAATTGAAGACCACTGGATGAGCAAAAAGTTGCCTCAAGAAAGGCACAGCAGGCCACATTTGTTGGAATGAGAAGACAAACAAGTCTCAAAACCAGAGTTCCATATCACCTAAGGCCACCCCAAGGGGAAATGAGGTGGAACAATCTGATACTCAAACACCTAGACTCCCTGAAATGGCAAAGAAAGAGGATCTGGAAAAAATAAAATAAATAATTTCTCAGCTAAGAGCAGAGGTTGTGTCCATAGTGCAAGACATAATTAATAAATCTAGAGTGGACACAGATAAAAATAGGAGCTTAGGCGCATGATGAAATCTCAACTTAGGAAACAAATGTAATCCATAAAACAGATGCAAACAGATTTCCAGGAGATTAAAAACTCCATTGAAAGTTTATACAGCAGAATGAGCCAATGCAAGGACAGAATTTCAGATATAGAAGATAGGGTTGCAATTAGTGACCAGGAAAAGAAAAATTTCCAAAAATAGCAAGGGACCATGAGAAATCAATCCAGCAGCTGCTAGACAATACAAAGAATAACATAAGACTTATTGGAGTCAATGAAGAAACAGGAATGTGCAGAAGACATAAAAAAAAAAAACTGTTCACAGAAGGAATGGCAGAAAACTTTCCAAGTAGGGAAAAAGAACTTGGCATACAGATAAGTGAGGCATATAGGACTCCAACTACCCATGATCAAAAAAATCTACACATAGGCATATAATAGTTAAGATTCCAGAAACCCAACAGAAGAACAAAATTCTACAAGCACTTAGAGAAAAGAAACAAATCACATACAAAGGAAAGCCCATCAGAGTCACATCAGACTTCTCAACACAAACCCAAGGCAAGAAGAGCTTGGAGTGACCTATTTCAAGCCCTAATAGAAAACAGCCTCTAACCTAGACTGATGTACCCCAAAAAATTATCTTTCAAAATTGATGGAGAAATAAGATACTTTCTTGGCAAAGAGCACCTTGGGTAGCTTATGAATACCAAACCAGCACTCCAAAAATTTTAAATACTATCCTAGGAGAAGACAATGAGGATCACAACCCCAGGAAGCCCAGCAGAATGAATTCATCAGGTACAACAAGAAATTAAATGTAAAGGGGGAGAATCTAACAAAAAGAAAAAAAATCATTAAAAAGATAAGTCAATATATATCAGTTATAACCATCAATTATTTTTTTGGTACCAGAGATCGAACTTGGGTCTGTGTGCTTATGAGGCAGGTGGGAGAACCACTGAGTTAAATCCCTGGCCTGGCCATTAATGTTAATGGTCTCAATTCAGCCATCAGAAGAAATAGACTGGCAGAACGGGTCAAGAAGCAAGATCCAACAATATGTTGCATACAAGAGACACACAATTAAAAAAGAAGCACATAGACTGAAAGTTAAAGGGTGGAAAACAATACTTCACATGACAGGAACCTGAAAAAAAAAAAAGCAGGAGTAGCTAGCCTCTTAGCAGATCAAGTGTATTTCAAACCAACAGAGACAGAGAAAAAGAAGGACACTACATCCTCATAAAGTGAACAATCCAAGAGGAAGAGAACATAGGTATCTATGCACAAAACAGTAGTGCACCCAACTATATAAAACAAACACTAACAGAGAAGAAAAATCAAATATACACTAATACAGTAGTAGTGGGGGAACTCAATACCCCACTGTCAAAGATAGATCAACTAGGCAGAAAATAAACAATGAAATACCACAACTCAATCAAACTCTTAAACAAATGAACTTAACAGATGTTTACAGAGTTTTCCACCCCACAAAATCAGAATTCACATTCTTTTCAGCTGAACATGGGTCATTCTCCAAAATAGACCACATACTCACTCATAGAACATGTTTAAGTAAGTGCAAAGGAATTGAAGCTATCCCTTGTATATTATCAGACCATACTGCAATTAAATTGGAGATCAATAGCAAAAGAAACCTCAAGAATTTCATAATGGGACACAATGAAAGCAGACTTATGAGGGAAATTCATAGCAGTGAATATCATATTAGGAAAACAGACTAAGCTCAATTAAACAACCTGATACTGAACCTCAAGCTTCTAGAAAAAGAAGAGCAAGACAAACCCAAAGCTTATGTAAGGGTGGAAATTATAAAGGTCAGAGCAGAAATCAATGTAATGGAGACTAAGAGAACTATACAAAAAATTCAATGAAGCCAAGATTTGGTTCTTCAAAAGAATAAACAAAATAGACAACCCATTAGCCAACCTTATAAAAAAAAAAAAAGAGGAAAGAAAAGGCCCAAATCCACGCAATTAGGAACGAAAAGGGTGAAGTTATAATTCACCCAGTAGGAATCCATAGGATCATCAGTACCTACTTTGAGAACCTATATGCCAATAAGATGGACAATACAGAAGAAATTCACAGATTCCTAGGTACATATTAATTCACAAAATTGAATGAAGATGACCTAAAAATTCTAAACGACCCCAAATCCATTATGAAATTGAAAATGTAATTAAAAACTTACCAACTAAGAAAAGCCTGGGCCCTGATGGCTTAATTGCTGAATTTACAAGACATTTAGAGAGGAACTACTGCCACTACTGTTTAAACTCTTTAATGAAATTGAAAAGGCAGCAATACTTCCAAATTAATTCCTGGAATCAAGCATCACCATGGTTCCCAAGCAAAAGAAAGAAAGACCCAACAAAAAAAAATAGGCCAATATCACTAATGAACATAAATACAAAAATCCTTAATAAGATACTGGCAAATAGAATGCTGAGGGTCATCAAGAAGATTATACACCCTAACCAAGTTGGATTCATCTCAGGGTTTCAGGGATGGTTCAACATAAGCAAATCAATAAATTTAATACACTATGTTAAAAGAGCCAAGGACAAAAATCATATGATCATTTCAATAGATGCAGAAAAAGCATTCGACAAAATACAACACACATTCATGAAAAAACTCTACAAAAAGTTGGAATAGTCTCTACCTCAATCCAATCAAAGCCATCTATGAAAACTAACAGCCAACATCATACTAAAAAATTTAAATCCTTCACACTATAATCGAGTACAAGACAAGGATTCCACTATCACCACTCCTGTTCAATATAGCTTTGGAAACATTTGCCATAGCAATTGGACAAGAGAAATAAATAAAAGGAATAAAGATAGGAAATGAAGATGTCAAATTGTCATTATTTACAAATGACATGATACTCTATATAGAAGACCCCCAAAACTCCACAGAGGTCTTCCAGACTTCATAAACAAATTCAGTAAAGTAGCTGAATACAAGGTCAACACACAAAAATCAATTCTGCCACCTGCCTTGCAAGCTCAATGTCCTGAGTTAAACAAAAAATCAATAGCTTTCCTGTAAATGAACAACAGACTCACTGAGAGAGAAATGGGGCAAACAATTCCTTTCACAGTGGCATAAAAAAAAATTGAAATATCTAGGAATCAACCTAACAAAATAGATCAAAGACCTCTACTCTGAAAACTACAGCACCCTGAAAAAAGAGATTGAAGATGATATCTGAAAATGGAAAGACATCCCTTGCTCCTGGGTAGGAAGAACCAACATAGTGAAAATGGCAATACTTCCAAAACTGCTATATGAATTCAGTGCAATCCCAATTGAAATCCCAGCAGCATACTTCATGAACCTTAAAACAAATAATACAAAAATTCATTTGGAACCAGAGACCTAGAATAGTATCAGCAGTTCTAGGCAATAGAGACTGACAGGTGGTGTCACAATCCCCAACTTGAAACTATATTGCAAAGCTACTGTGATAAAAACAGCATGGTACTGGCAAAGAAACAGACCAGATGGCCAGTGGAACAGATTAAAAGATGCAGAAACAAGTCCATACACTCAGCCACCTCATGTTTGACAAAGGAGCCTCACAACTTCAATGGAGGAAAGATAGCCTCTTTAATAAATGGTGCTGGAAAAAAGGGTTTCAACTTGCCAAAGATTAAAACTGGACCTATATCTCTCACGATGCACTAAACTAAACTCGAAATAGATTAAAGATCTAAATATTAAAAGAGAAACACTAAACTGGCTAGAGGAGAGGTTAGGTAGCACTCTTGAAGACATTGCTGTAAGAAAAGATTTTATGAACAAAACCTCTGTTGCCTGTTAACTAATACAACCAATCAACAAGTGGGATCTCTTCTTGTTAAAAAGTTTCTGATTGGAGAAAACTGGTAAGGGCTGTCCAGCCATGCAGGGAGCTCTAACTGCTTCCCCACTCTCCAGCACCCTGGACCTTCATCGGAGAAGACTGGTGAGGACTGCCCAGCCATGCAGTCGCCTCTGCATCACTCCCCTCCTCTCCCCTGACCCATGCTCTCGGGCCTCCTGGTTGTTCCAGTACCTGGATCCACACTGCAGAGGCACAGGTGGTCATAAAGGCCATTGTACTGATCTTCAGAAGATAGAATGGAACTGAACAACTGCAATAAAAGCACATCAGACCTCTGTAGTTGGTAAGTTGGAGGGATCACCACCTTCCACCAGAACTTGGACAATCTTCAGGGGAAGTGCAGCTGGAACCTGCAGTAGAAGCTTGTAGAGCTTAAACCTGCAGGAGGTCAGGGAGCTCAACTTGGGCCTTGAAGACAGAATTCAGCCTGAATCTCAGGGGTCTGCCATTGGCTAGCTGAGGCTTATTTCTGCACATTGCTGCCCACATTGTCGATTGTGACAGTAGAGATATACCCTGAAAGTGGCTCTTCAAATTTTTTTCTTTTCCTCTTATTTTTAATTTTAATTTAAAAATTTTTATTTTTTTCCATTCTTAAAATTCTTCCTTTTTCTTTCCTCTTTTTCCTGCTCAGTCTCTTGCTCCCCCACATTACTCTTCATCTCCCTTTTTGTTCCTGTTCCTACCCTATTTTGGAGTTCTTGTTTCTTTTTCTTTTCTTCTCTTTTTTTCCCTTTGCTTGGTTGTCATTAGTTTCAAAGGAAAGTGAGTACAATTTATAGCTTCCCTCTTACTGTTAAGTTGTTTTATTCTTATCTATGTTCTTGCACTCTGTCTTTCCCTCTTGTCTTCAACAATTTCCTAGAGTTTGCATAATCTTCCTGTGTCCTTTGGCTTCATTTGAAACATTCTCCTATTCTTTTACCTATCTATTCCTCTCCTCCCAACTCCTTCTAAGTCCCCATCTGAAGGGTAAAGTTGCTATATTGAAGCGTTTATTCATTAAAACATACTTTGGGCTGGTACTGGATTTTTATTTAACTCACATGGCTAAAGGTGATAGACTAATAACTATCACAAATGGTCAATTTCTAAGCTGTGCTTGATGCTATTGTGTTGCTGATTATAGCAATTCAGCTAAAAGGTTGAGATTGATTTAGTGATGTCTTTCCTGATATTATAAAAATGAGAGTGTCTCTGAGTTATTAGAGACTAAAAAACCTAAAGAGCAGCAATATCAGGAAGATCAAAGAAATAACCCAAAAGTTAAACCAATGGTAGCAGCAATAACAAAAATAAAAATGAGAAAGCACTTCAGCAAGGTTCAAAGACAGACTTCCAGTTCATGAACAACAAATTCTAAGGGAACTGAGGTGGAAAAGTCTGACAATCAACCACCAGGACTCAATAATGAAATACAGAAATGAACAAGTTTTTAAACAAATGGACTTAATAGATGTCTATAGAGTGTTCCACCCCACAAAATCAGAATATACATTCTTTTTGGCTACACATGGTTCATTCTCCAAGATAGACCACATACTAGCTCATAGAACAGGTTTAAATAAATGCAAAGGAATCTAAGTTATCTGCAGTATATTATCAGACCATATTGCAATTAAGTTGGAGATCAACAGCACAAGAAGCCATAAGAACTCCACAAACACAAGGAAATTGAACAGCACTCTCCTGAACAATCAGTGGGTCACAGAGGAAATCAAAGAAGAAATTAGTTTTTACAAACAAATGATAATGCCAATACAACACACAGGAATCTATGGGATACAATGAAAGCAGTTCTACCTGGAAAATTCATAGCAGTGAATCCCGACACTAGGAAAACAGAGCAAGCTTAAATAAAAAACATAATGATGAATCTTAGGCTCCTAGGAAAAGGACAGTAAGGAAAACCCAAAGTTCCTACAAGGCAGGAAACTATAAAGATCAGAGCAGGAATCAATGCAATGGAAACTAAGAAAATGACATAAAAAAATCAATGTATTGAAGAGTTGGTTTTTTTAAAGAATGACGAATAAATAAAATCAATAAATCCTTAGCTAACCTTGTTGAAAAAAGAAAGAAAAGGCTCAGATCTATGTAATTAGGAATGAAAAAGGTGAAGTCACAACACATCCAGCAGAAATCCAGAGGATCATCAATACCTACTTGGAGAACTTGTATGCTAATAAAATGGAAAACACAGAAGAAATGGACAGATTTCTAGATACTTATGAATTAACAAACTTGAACAAAGAAGATAAAAAACTCTAAAAACCCCAATTACAATCAGTGAAGTTGAAAATGTAATTAAAAGTTTACCAATGAAGAAAAGCCCAGGTCCTGATGGCTTCACTGTTGAATTCTATAAGACATTTAGAGAAGAACTAATGCCACTACTCTTTAAACTTTTCAGTGAAATTGAAAGGGAAGCAGTACTTCCTCATTCATTCCTGGAAGCAAGGATTACTTTGTTTCCAAAACCAGGGAAAGACCAACTAAAAAAGGGAACTCTAGGACAATCTCCTTAAGGAATAGAGATGCAAAAATCCTCAATAAGATACTGGCAAACAGAATACAGAGTGTCATCAAGAAAATCATACACCCTGACCAAGTCAGATTTCTGACAGGGATGCAAGGATGGTTTGACATACATAAATCAATAAATGTAATACACTATATTAACAGAGTCAAGGACCAAAACCCTATGAATATCTCCATAGATGCAGAAAAAGCATTCGACAAAATTCAACACCCATTCATGATAAAAACCCTGCAGAAAATTGGAATAGATGGTCTTTATCTCAACTTGATAAAGGCTACCTATGAAAAACCAGCAGCCAACATCATATTAAATGGCCAAACACTGAAAACTTTCATCTTAAATGGCCACAAACTGAAAACCAGCATCCTCCGATGACCTACCTTCTAGGCCAGACAATCTTGTGCTTGTCTTGGGCCAAGGCTGGTCCTTCTCACCTGCACTCCTGCATCCAGCATGCTGAAGAAGGGCTGCTCAGATTATCCCATCATGTGGCACAGGCCATTTCCTCTGCCTGAGACATTTGTGCCTTAAATCAGGAACAAGACAACAATGTCCACTATGACCACTCCTGTTCAATATGGTTTTGGAAACATTAGCCAGAGCAATTAGACAAGAGAAAGGAATAATGATAGGAAAGGAAGAAGTTAAAATGTCATTATTTGCTGATGATATGATACTCTACATAGAAGACCCAAAAAACTCTGCCAAAAGACTTCTAGACTTAACACTTTCCACAGAGTAGCTGGATACAAGGTCAACACTCAAAAATCAATAGCCTTCTTGCATACAAATAACAGGCTCACTGAGAGAGAAATTAAGGAAACAATTTCTTTCACAATAGCATCCCCAAAAATGAAGTATCTAGGAATCAATCTAACGAAGGAAGAAGAAGACCTCTACAGTGAAAACTAAAGCACTCTGAAAAAATAGATCAAAGAGGATATCAGAGAATGGAAAGATCTCCCCTGCTCCTGGGTAGGAAGAATCAACATAGTGAAAGTGGCCATTCTACAAAAGCTGCTCTGCACATGCAATGAATCACCATTGAAATTCCAGTGGTATATCTCACAGAACTAGAGGAAACAATCCAAAAATTCATTTGGAACCAGAGGAGACCTAGAACAGCAAAAGCCATTCTAGGCAATAGAGACATGACAGGGGGTATCACAATCCCCAGCTTGAAACTGTACTACAAAGCCACTGTGATAAAAATAGCATTGTACTGGCAAAGAAAAAGACCTGAGGATCTGTGGAATAGATTGGAAGATACAGAAAGAACTCCAGACATACTCAGCTACTTCATCTTTGACAAAGGAGCCAACCATCCTCAGTGGAGCAACGATAGCCTTTTTAATAAATGTTGTTGGAAAAACTGGATTTGAACCTGCCAATGACTAAAAATAGAGCCATATTAAAAAAATAGAGCCATATCTTTCACTATGCTGTAAACTAAAATCCAAGTGGATTAAAGATCTAAATATTAAAACATAAACTCTAAACTTGCAGGAAGGTAAGTCAGGCAGAATGCTCAAAGACATTGGCACAGGAAAAGACCATATGAACAAATCCTCAGTAGCATGGGAACTAGCACAAAGAATCAACCACTGGGATCTCATTTTATTAAAAAGCTACTGGGCCCGGGATTTAGCTCAGTGGTTCCACCACCTGCCTTGTAAGCACAAGGACCCAAGTTGAATCTCCGATACCCCCCCCAAAAAAAAGCTTCTGCACTGCAAAAGAAACCACAAACAGAGCTAAGAGATTACCTACAGTGTGGGAAAAAAATTTTTACCAGGTGCTCTTCGGACAAAGGATTATTATCTAGAATATATGAAGCACTCCAAGAAGTCAGGCCCCCTGATTCAAAGATATAAAAGATTTTCAAAAATGGGCATCTGAAATGAACACACATTTCTCAGACAAAGAAGTGAAAGCAAATAAATATTTGAAAAAAATGTTCAAGATCCCTGGTCCTTTGAGAGATGCAGATGAAAACAACACTGAGATTCCACCTCACCCCAGAAAGAATGGCTGCTAACAAGAAATCAACCAATAACAAATGTTGGCGGGGTTGTGGGGAGAAAGGAACCCTTCTCCATTGTTGGTGGGAGTGCACACTGGTGTGACTACTGTGGAAATCATTATGGAGGCACCCCCAAAGAACGAGGATTGTAAATCCCATTTGACCCAGCTATTCCCCTGCTGAGTATTTTCCCCAAAGAATTAAAAGAATCATACCACAGTGATATATGGGCACCTATGTTTATAACAGCATATTTTGCAATAGCTAAAACATGGAAACAGCCCATTTTCCCATCAGTTGGAGACCGGATAAAAAAGATGTGGTTTTTATATAAAATGCAATACTGCTCAGCCTTAAAGAATGAGAAACCAGAATCATTCATAGGAAAATGAATGCATACTGAGGCCACACTCTTAAGTGAAATAAATAAGACACACATGTGTAAATACCAAGTAGTTTCTCTGGTGTGAAAAACTAAAAGTGTAAATAAGATCCAATTTTATAATTGATAATGTGAAGTAGGAAGAAAAGTGCTAAAGGTGTAGAGGAAATGGGAAGGGAAAGGAAAAGGAAATAGGGAAAAGAAAAAATATGAGACAAGGAAAAAATGGAAACAAAGTCTTTGTAAATGGGGGTGGTGGAGGGGGTGAAGGATGTTAGTGGTATGGTGACAAAATGAGAACCATGGTCTGTCATGTAAAGGTACAGTATCCCAATGATGAATGTAACTGTACTGTATGCTTTAAAAGTACCAATAAACTCAAGAAGATAAAATAAATCAAGAAAAGGAAAAAATGGAAACAAAGTCTTTGTAAATAGGGAAGGGTGGAGGTGTTGAAGAGAGGGCAAGGGAATGGAGAAAAAATAAGAACCAAGATTTATCATGTAAAGGTACAAGTTCCCAATGAGGAATGTAACTGTTTTGTATATTTAAAATATACCAATAAACTTTATGAAGAAAATGTACATATATAAAAAGCAAGTAAATGATGTTGGCATTAAGAAAGTAAAAAAATACCAGCCTAAGTCCTATGAATGAAAGAGGGAGAATTCAACACATTTTTCTCACAGTAAGAGAAAGGACAAGTTGATCAGACAAAAACAATAGCCACTGTATCTACAGATGACTCAAATGACACAACTAGCAAGTGGATTTATTGGATGCATGCAATAATTGAAGCACAAATATGATACTTACCCCCCAAAAGGGAATATAAAGCAAGTCTCTACATTTTTAAAAACTATCACACAAACCATATTCTCTAAATTTGAGACAATACAATAAAAAAAATTGTTTGTCATGGATCAGGTGAAGGAAGGTGTCCAGCATTATTTCTGTTTCCTCTATTCTGTTTGATTGGTCTGCATGTCTGTTTTTGTACCAGTACCAATGTGTTTTTAATCACTGTGGCTTTTTAATACAACCTTAAATTTGAAATTGATAGCTCTTGCTTTGACCCTTTTAGCCAGGACAGCTTTTGCTCTTCTGAGTTTTTGTTCCATGTAAATTTTGGATTGTTTCCTCTCTATCTATGATGAATGCTATTAGCATTTTGATTGAGATTACATGTCAGTTTTGGAAGTATGGCAATTTTGAGAATATTGTGTTTACCTATCCAGGAACAGAGGCTATCTTTCCATTTTCTGATGTTTTCTTTATCTCCTTTTTCACAGTACTGTAGTTTTTGTTATAGATGGTTTTCACTTTCTTTGTTATGTAAATTCCTAAAAACTTAATTTATCTTGAAACTATTGTATGTGATTCTGTTTTCCTAATTTCTTTCATGGTAAATTCATTCTTGGTGTACAGAAACAGTTTATTTTTATCTGTTGATTTTGTATCCTGCTATAGTGCTGAATTTATTAGTTCTAGGAGTCTTTTAGTAGAATTTTTTTGAAAATTTGGAATTTATTGAAAGTTTTCTCTGTAAAGAAGCATGCCATGGCTGGGCATGGTGGCACATGCCTGTATTCCCAGCACTTGGGAGGCTGAGGCAGGAGGATCACTGTGAGCTCAAGACCAGCCTTGGCTGTATAGTGAGTTCCCAGTCAGTCTCACCTACATAGTAGTTGAGAAAATGAGAAAATGAAAAAATAGAAATAAAGTATTTGTAAATATGGAAGGGAGGAGGGGTAAAGTGAGGGCAGGGATAAGGGGGAAAAATGAGAACCAAGACCTGTCATGTAAAGGTACAAGATCCCAATGATGAATGTAACTGTATTGTATACCTAAAATGTACCAATAAACTCAATGAGAAAAAAAAATATGGAAGGAGTCACATTTGGAGTAAAACCCCAGGCTGTTTGTCATTTTACAACAACTGTGGGTTTTTCATGGGGTCAGTGCTGCCAGCCCAGTCTTTATTTCTCCCTGGAGTGGGCAACCCTCCCTAAGCTCACCTTGTATCTTTTGAGACAAGTTTGTCTTCCTTGAAGCTGGGGTGAGCTTATCAGACTGCTTTGTTCTTTTCTCTGTGTTGTGCTCTGTTTCTCCATCTTCTTTGTAGTTCATTTGCCTGTTAGTTTCCTGCTAATTCCTGGAGATCTACTTCTTTTTTTCTTCACTGTTATTGTTTTCCAGGTGTCCCAATTCCAGGTCCTAGAGAGGCTATATTTTACTGCTGGTCTTTATCTGCCATTTTTAATCCCTCTCCTTACATGTTTTCAAATATAACATTTCTGTTATCCATTTATATATATTAAAAATTCCAAGCCAGGGGTGGTGGTGCACACCTATAATCCCAGCACTCGGGAGGCTGAGGCAGGAGGATCACTGTGAGCTCAAGACCAGCCTTGGCTGTATAGTGAGTTCCCGGTCAGTCTCAACTACATAGTAAGACCCTGTCTCAAAAAACAAAACAAAACAAAAACCAAAAAGAAGCAAAAATTTCCATTATGATATCTTTGGCCTCTTTTTCAGAAGTTTTAACATTTCCAAAAAAAACAGACTTAAGTTTATCAATTTTTTTTATTGTATTGTCTCAAATTTAGAGAATATGGTTTGTGTGATAGTTTTTAAAAATGTAGAGACTTGCTTTATATTCCCTTTTGGGGGGTAAGTATCATATTTGTGCTTCAATTATTGCATGCATCCAATAAATCCACTTGCTAGTTGTGTCATTTGAGTCATCTGTAGATACAGTGGCTATTGTTTTTGTCTGATCAACTTGTCCTTTCTCTTACTGTGAGAAAAATGTGTTGAATTCTCCCTCTTTCATTCATAGGACTTAGGCTGGTATTTTTTTACTTTCTTAATGCCAACATCATTTACTTGCTTTTTATATATGTACATTTTCTTCATAAAGTTTATTGGTATATTTTAAATATACAAAACAGTTACATTCCTCATTGGGAACTTGTACCTTTACATGATAAATCTTGGTTCTTATTTTTTCTCCATTCCCTTGCCCTCTCTTCAACACCTCCACCCTTCCCTATTTACAAAGACTTTGTTTCCATTTTTTCCTTTTCTTGATTTATTTTATCTTCTTGAGTTTATTGGTACTTTTAAAGCATACAGTACAGTTACATTCATCATTGGGATACTGTACCTTTACATGACAGACCATGGTTCTCATTTTGTCACCATACCACTAACATCCTTCACCCCCTCCACCACCCCCATTTACAAAGACTTTGTTTCCATTTTTTCCTTGTCTCATATTTTTTCTTTTCCCTATTTCCTTTTCCTTTCCCTTCCCATTTCCTCTACACCTTTAGCACTTTTCTTCCTACTTCACATTATCAATTATAAAATTGGATCTTATTTACACTTTTAGTTTTTCACACCAGAGAAACTACTTGGTATTTACACATGTGTGTCTTATTTATTTCACTTAAGAGTGTGGCCTCAGTATGCATTCATTTTCCTATGAATGATTCTGGTTTCTCATTCTTTAAGGCTGAGCAGTATTGCATTTTATATAAAAACCACATCTTTTTTATCCGGTCTCCAACTGATGGGAAAATGGGCTGTTTCCATGTTTTAGCTATTGCAAAATATGCTGTTATAAACATAGGTGCCCATATATCACTGTGGTATGATTCTTTTAATTCTTTGGGGAAAATACTCAGCAGGGGAATAGCTGGGTCAAATGGGATTTACAATCCTCGTTCTTTGGGGGTGCCTCCATAATGATTTCCACAGTAGTCACACCAGTGTGCACTCCCACCAACAATGGAGAAGGGTTCCTTTCTCCCCACAACCCCGCCAACATTTGTTATTGGTTGATTTCTTGTTAGCAGCCATTCTTTCTGGGGTGAGGTGGAATCTCAGTGTTGTTTTCATCTGCATCTCTCAAAGGACCAGGGATCTTGAACATTTTTTTCAAATATTTATTTGCTTTCACTTCTTTGTCTGAGAAATGTGTGTTCATTTCAGATGCCCATTTTTGAAAATCTTTTATATCTTTGAATCAGGGGGCCTGACTTCTTGGAGTGCTTCATATATTCTAGATAATAATCCTTTGTCCGAAGAGCACCTGGTAAAAATTTTTTTCCCACACTGTAGGTAATCTCTTAGCTCTGTTTGTGGTTTCTTTTGCAGTGCAGAAGCTTTTTTTTGGGGGGGGTATCGGAGATTCAACTTGGGTCCTTGTGCTTACAAGGCAGGTGGTGGAACCACTGAGCTAAATCCCGGGCCCAGTAGCTTTTTAATAAAATGAGATCCCAGTGGTTGATTCTTTGTGCTAGTTCCCATGCTACTGAGGATTTGTTCATATGGTCTTTTCCTGTGCCAATGTCTTTGAGCATTCTGCCTGACTTACCTTCCTGCAAGTTTAGAGTTTATGTTTTAATATTTAGATCTTTAATCCACTTGGATTTTAGTTTACAGCATAGTGAAAGATATGGCTCTATTTTTTTAATATGGCTCTATTTTTAGTCATTGGCAGGTTCAAATCCAGTTTTTCCAACAACATTTATTAAAAAGGCTATCGTTGCTCCACTGAGGATGGTTGGCTCCTTTGTCAAAGATGAAGTAGCTGAGTATGTCTGGAGTTCTTTCTGTATCTTCCAATCTATTCCACAGATCCTCAGGTCTTTTTCTTTGCCAGTACAATGCTATTTTTATCACAGTGGCTTTGTAGTACAGTTTCAAGCTGGGGATTGTGATACCCCCTGTCATGTCTCTATTGCCTAGAATGGCTTTTGCTGTTCTAGGTCTCCTCTGGTTCCAAATGAATTTTTGGATTGTTTCCTCTAGTTCTGTGAGATATACCACTGGAATTTCAATGGTGATTCATTGCATGTGCAGAGCAGCTTTTGTAGAATGGCCACTTTCACTATGTTGATTCTTCCTACCCAGGAGCAGGGGAGATCTTTCCATTCTCTGATATCCTCTTTGATCTATTTTTTCAGAGTGCTTTAGTTTTCACTGTAGAGGTCTTCTTCTTCCTTCGTTAGATTGATTCCTAGATACTTCATTTTTGGGGATGCTATTGTGAAAGAAATTGTTTCCTTAATTTCTCTCTCAGTGAGCCTGTTATTTGTATGCAAGAAGGCTATTGATTTTTGAGTGTTGACCTTGTATCCAGCTACTCTGTGGAAAGTGTTAAGTCTAGAAGTCTTTTGGCAGAGTTTTTTGGGTCTTCTATGTAGAGTATCATATCATCAGCAAATAATGACATTTTAACTTCTTCCTTTCCTATCATTATTCCTTTCTCTTGTCTAATTGCTCTGGCTAATGTTTCCAAAACCATATTGAACAGGAGTGGTCATAGTGGACATTGTTGTCTTGTTCCTGATTTAAGGCACAAATGTCTCAGGCAGAGGAAATGGCCTGTGCCACATGATGGGATAATCTGAGCAGCCCTTCTTCAGCATGCTGGATGCAGGAGTGCAGGTGAGAAGGACCAGCCTTGGCCCAAGACAAGCACAAGATTGTCTGGCCTAGAAGGTAGGTCATCGGAGGATGCTGGTTTTCAGTTTGTGGCCATTTAAGATGAAAGTTTTCAGTGTTTGGCCATTTAATATGATGTTGGCTGCTGGTTTTTCATAGGTAGCCTTTATCAAGTTGAGATAAAGACCATCTATTCCAATTTTCTGCAGGGTTTTTATCATGAATGGGTGTTGAATTTTGTCGAATGCTTTTTCTGCATCTATGGAGATATTCATAGGGTTTTGGTCCTTGACTCTGTTAATATAGTGTATTACATTTATTGATTTATGTATGTCAAACCATCCTTGCATCCCTGTCAGAAATCTGACTTGGTCAGGGTGTATGATTTTCTTGATGACACTCTGTATTCTGTTTGCCAGTATCTTATTGAGGATTTTTGCATCTCTATTCCTTAAGGAGATTGTCCTAGAGTTCCCTTTTTTAGTTGGTCTTTCCCTGGTTTTGGAAACAAAGTAATCCTTGCTTCCAGGAATGAATGAGGAAGTACTGCTTCCCTTTCAATTTCACTGAAAAGTTTAAAGAGTAGTGGCATTAGTTCTTCTCTAAATGTCTTATAGAATTCAACAGTGAAGCCATCAGGACCTGGGCTTTTCTTCATTGGTAAACTTTTAATTACATTTTCAACTTCACTGATTGTAATTGGGGTTTTTAGAGTTTTTTATCTTCTTTGTTCAAGTTTGTTAATTCATAAGTATCTAGAAATCTGTCCATTTCTTCTGTGTTTTCCATTTTATTAGCATACAAGTTCTCCAAGTAGGTATTGATGATCCTCTGGATTTCTGCTGGATGTGTTGTGACTTCACCTTTTTCATTCCTAATTACATAGATCTGAGCCTTTTCTTTCTTTTTTCAACAAGGTTAGCTAAGGATTTATTGATTTTATTTATTCGTCATTCTTTAAAAAAACCAACTCTTCAATACATTGATTTTTTTATGTCATTTTCTTAGTTTCCATTGCATTGATTCCTGCTCTGATCTTTATAGTTTCCTGCCTTGTAGGAACTTTGGGTTTTCCTTACTGTCCTTTTCCTAGGAGCCTAAGATTCATCATTATGTTTTTTATTTAAGCTTGCTCTGTTTTCCTAGTGTCGGGATTCACTGCTATGAATTTTCCAGGTAGAACTGCTTTCATTGTATCCCATAGATTCCTGTGTGTTGTATTGGCATTATCATTTGTTTGTAAAAACTAATTTCTTCTTTGATTTCCTCTGTGACCCACTGATTGTTCAGGAGAGTGCTGTTCAATTTCCTTGTGTTTGTGGAGTTCTTATGGCTTCTTGTGCTGTTGATCTCCAACTTAATTGCAATATGGTCTGATAATATACTGCAGATAACTTAGATTCCTTTGCATTTATTTAAACCTGTTCTATGAGCTAGTATGTGGTCTATCTTGGAGAATGAACCATGTGTAGCCAAAAAGAATGTATATTCTGATTTTGTGGGGTGGAACACTCTATAGACATCTATTAAGTCCATTTGTTTAAAAACTTGTTCATTTCTGTATTTCATTATTGATTTTTTTTGTCTAGATGATTTGTTTATTTGTGACTTGGGGTATTTAGGTCTCCCACTATAATTCTATTAGTGATTATTTGGCTTTTCATGTCCCTTAATATTTGTTTTATATAGTTGGGGGCATTAATATTCTGTTCATATATATTTATGATTGTCCTCTCTTCCTCTTGGAATGTTCCCTTTACAAGGATATAGTGGCCTTCTTTGTCTCAATCAGTTTGGGTTTGAAATTTACTTTGTCTGAGAGTAAGATAGCTACCCCTGCTTTTTTCTGAGCTTCTGTCACATGGAGCACTGTTTTCCATCCTCTCACTTTCAGTCTATGAGTTTCTTTTTGAACTAGGTGTGTTTCTTGTATACAACATATTATTGTGTTTTGCTTCTTAATGTATTCTGCCAGTCTATTTCTTTTGATTGGTGAATTGAGGCCGTTGACATTGGTGGTTATAAATGATTTGCATTGACTTATCATTGTCATGCTATTGTCCTGTTCTTGGCTCTTTTTAATTTTTCCCCCTCTCTCTTTAGTTTCTTGCCTTGCCTAATTGGTTTGCTCTGTTGGGTCTCATGATTTTGTGAACTTCATTGTCTTTTTCTAGGATATTGTTTAGAATTGTTTGTAGTGCTGGTTTGGTGCTCATGAAGTTTCTCAGGTGTTCTTTGTCATGGAAATGTCTTATTCCCCATCCATTTTAAAAGATAGTTTTGCAGGATACATCCATCAAGGTTGGAGGTTCTTTTCTTTTAGGACCTGAAATACCTCCTTCCAGGCTCTCCTTGACTTGTGGATTTGTGTTGAAAAGTCTTCTGTGATTCTGATGGGGTTTCCTTTGCATTTGATTGGTTTCTTTTCTCTTACTGCTTGAAGTATTTTGTTCTTCTGTTGGGTTTCTGGGATCTTGATTATTATATGTCTAGGTGTAGATTTTTTTTAGATCATGGCTAGTTGGAGTTCTATATGCCTCACTTATCTGTGTGTCAAATTCTTCCCCTCTGTTTGGGAAGTTTTCTGTCATTAATTCTGTGTACAGATTTTTTAAGTCATTTGTATTTTCTCTTGCTACTTCACGGATTCCTATCAGCCTTATGTTATTCTTCTTTGCATCATCTAGGAGTTGGATCACTTTCTCATGATCCGTTACTATTTTTAAAAGATCTCTCTTTTCATGGTCACTGACTGAGATACTATCTTCTATATCTGAAATTCTAACTTCTCCTTCGCTCATTCTGCTATGAATGCTTGCTTTAGTGTGTTTAATCTCCTGGACATCTGTTTGAATCTGCTTCATGGATTCCATTCATTTCCTATGTTGGGCATTCATGGTTTCTATTTCTTTTGTACGCTGGGCATTCATGGATTTTATCATGGTCCTGCGCTCATCTACTTTTTTTTGTCTGTTTCTGTTCTAGAGTCTCTAACCATGTCTTTAATTGTGTGTGCCATCTCTCTAGTTATCTGCAAAATTATTTGTTTTGAATTTTTCTAGAGCCTGATTGACCTGTTTTGTTAGTTCCTCTGCTGTGGGTTCAGGGTATCGTCGTGGTTCACTGTCAGAGTTTTCGAACTCTTTTGCCCTAGAGTTTGTTATTGGTGAATTGGAAGTCTGTATTTGTGTCTTGCTTAAGTGTTTATTCATTTTTATTTTTTATTTTGGTGGTGTCCTTAGTTTATTTCCTGGGTTATTACTTAAGTCTACCTGATATAGGTGTGCTTTAGCTTTTGATTCTCTAATGACTCATAGACATTCTCATTTTCATAATATCAGAAAGGACAACTCATTAAATCAATCACAGCCCTTTAGCCCAGTTGATACAATCAGATAGGCAATAGGATCAAACACAACTTACAAATTGACCATTTGTGGTAGTCATTAATCTATTGCCTTTAAACCGTATGAAGTAAATAAAATTCAAGGAGCAGCCCAAAAATATGTTTACAGTGAATAAACTCTTCAATATACCATCTTTACCCTTTAGGATGGGAGAATAGACAGAGTTAGGATGAGAGAAGTAGATAAGTGCAAGTGTTAGAGAAAGTTTCAAGTGAAGCCAGAGGACACAGGATGACCACACAAACTTTATGAAGCTGTTGAAGACAAGAGGGAAAGAATGAATGAAAGAGTAAGGATAAGAATATAACAACTTAACAGTAATAGGGGCTCACTTTCCTTTGAAACTATTGACACTTGAGTGAAGGAAAATGAGAGAAGAAAAGAACATAAAAAAGAAGAAAAAATGACAAAAGAATAAATCTGAGTTAGTGCAGGAAGAAGAATAGAAAGGGAGATGAAGAATAATATGGGGGAACAAGAGACTGATTTGGAATAAGAAGAGAAAAGAAAGAACTTGCTGAGTGGAATGAGGAAAAGAAAGAAGAAAAATGAATTTGAAAGGCCCCTTTCAGACTATATCTCTGCTGTCAGAATAGACAATGTGCACAGCCATGTGCAGAACTAAGTCCTTTAGTCTCAGGTAGCCAATGGCTGACCCCTGAGATTCTGGCTGAATCTGGGCTGCAAGGCCCAAATCAAGCTCCCTGACCTTCTGTAGGGTTGAACTCTGCAATGTTCTACTATAGGTTCCCTCTGCCCTTTCTCTGAAGATATTCAAAGTTCTGAAGGATGGTGGTGCTCTCTCTGACTTACTAACTATGGAGAGCTGGTGTGCCTTTATTGCAGTTGTTCACTTCTGTTCTATCTTCTGGAGCTCAGAAAAATGAACTTTATGACCACCTGTGCCTATGCAGAGTGGATCCAAGAACTGGAACAATCAGGAGGCCTGAGAGTGGGGGGGGCGATATTGCAGAGGTTCCCTCTTGTTTGCCTTGCAAACCAGTCCTCACCAGTTGGCTTGAGGCAGGCCAGAGTGAGAAGGGATCTCTGCACAGCTGTTGCAGACCTCCACTTTCCACCTTCTGCTGGATGCAGGCTGGGGCTAGGGCGTGGTGTGACTGTTCTTTAGGTTTCGAGTCACTAATGACTCAGAGACACTCTCATTTTCATAATATCAAAAAGGACAACTCATTAAATCAATCACAACCCTTTAGCCTAAATGATACAATGAGCACACAATAGCATCAAGCAAAGCTTAAAAATTGACTATTTGTGGTAGTTTTTAAGCTATCACCTTTAAACCATGTGAATTAAATCAAAATCAAGGAGCAGCCCGAAATATGTTTATAGTGAATAAACTCTTCTATATAGCAACTTTACCCTTTAGGATGGGGACTTAGATGGAGCTAGGAAGAGAGGAATAGAAAGGTAGAAGAATAGGAGATTGTTTCAAATGATGCCAGAGGACACAGGATGATCACACAAACTCTAGGAAACTGTTGAAGATAAGAGGGAAAGACAGAGTTCCAGAACAAAGACAAGAATAGAACAATTTAGCAGTAGTCAGGAAGCTATAAATTGTACCCACTTTCCATTGAAACTAATGATCATAGTGTGAAGAATAAAGAGAGAAGGGAAGAAAAAGAAAGAGGAAATCCAAATTAGGCTAGGAACAGAACAAAAATGGAGATGAAGAATAACATGGGGGAGCAAGAGACTGAGCAGGAAAAAGAAGAAAGAAAAGAGGAAGAATTTGCAGAATGGGAAAAATAAAAATTTAAAACTAAAAATTAAAAATTAAACATAGGAGAAGAAAGAAAGAAAAAAATATGAAAAGCCTCTTTCAGTGTATATATCTGCTGTGACATTAGTCAATGTGGGTGGCAATGTGCAGAACTAAGTCAATTTGTCTCAGCTAGCCAATGGTAGACCCCTGAGATTCAGAATTAATTCTGGTTGCAAGGCCCAAATTAGGCTTTTTTTTTTTTAAACTCTGCAAGGTTTTACTGCAGGTTCCAACTGCCCTTCCCTTGAAGATAGTCCAAATTCTGCTGGAAGGTGGTGATCCCCAAAATTTACCAACTGCAGAGGTCTGATGTGCCTTTATTGCTGTTGCTCACTTCTGTTGTATCTTCTGGGGCTGAGTGATATGGCCTTTATGACCACCTGCATCTCTGCAGTGTGGATCCAGGTACTGGCACAGCCAGGAGGTCCAAAAGCTGCGGGGAGGAAAGTTGCAGAGGCCCCCACCTGTCTGGGAGGCGGGCAGCTCTCACCGGTTTGCTCTGATGGAGGCCTGGGCTACTGGAGTTGGAGGAGTAGCCATCAGTTCCCCATGCTGCTGGGTCATGAGTGACATTTTTTACTTTTCTTATATTTTTTCCTTTCCTTTCCCCTATCCTCCCACTTCCTTATTCCATTTAGACCTTTTCTCCCTATTTCACAAGATCAATTGTACATTTTGATCCTCATTTACACTTTCAGTTTTTCACACCAGGGAGACTATTTCGTATTTATACATGTGTGTCCTATTTATTTCACTTAAGAATATGGCCACAGTGCACACCATTTGCTATAAATGTCACTAGTTTTTCATTCTTTGTGGTTGAGTAGTACTCCATTTAACCAAAAAAAACCCACATCTTCTTTATCCAGTCTCCAGTTGATGGGCAACTGGGCTTTTTCCAAACTGTAGTTATTACAGACAGTGCTGCTATAAACATGGGTGCATGTATATCACTGTGGTATAATCCTTTTAATTTTTTGGGGGGAGAACCCAGCAGAGGGATAGCTGGATCAAATGGGACCTCTAACTCTAGTTTTTGGAGGTATCTCCATATTGATTTCCACAGTTCTTGTACCAGTCTGCACTCTTACCAACAGTAGAGAATGGTTCCTTTTTCCCTACAGCCCTGCCTGCATTTGTTGTTGGTTTATTTCATAATAGCAGCCATTCTTTCTGGGGTGAGGTTGAATCTCAATGTTGTTTTCCTCTGCATCTCTTGAATGACCAGTGATGTTGAACATTTGCTTCATGTTTATTAGCTGTTTTCACTTCTTTGTCTGAGAAATGTCTGTTCATTTTAGATACCCATTTTTTTTCTTTTTATTGAGTTTATTGGTACAATCTAGGCATACAATACAATTACATTCATCATTGGGATTCTGTACCTTTACATAATAGGTCTTGATTCTCATTTTTTTCCCTTGTCCCTGCACTCCCTTCATCCCCTCCTCCCCTCCCCATTTACAAACACTTTATTTCCAATTTTTCAGTTTCTCATATTTTTTTTCCTTTCCTTATTACCTTTCCTGCACCCTTCCCACTTTCCCTACACCTTTAGCCCTTTACTTCCTATTTCACATTATTAATTATCTCATTAGGATCCTGTGTACTATTATAGTTTTTCACACCAAAGAAACTATTCGGTATTTCAGTTAAAGAAATCTCTGTATGAACATTAAAAATAGGGAATCCTAAAATAAAACTAAAAAGGAAAGTAAAAGAGAAAAGGCAATGATGTAACATTAAAATAATCCTTAATTCTGGAGATGAAAATGGTCCCTGAACATATTTAAATTGCTTCTTGCTCTTATAGTCTTATCTTATTCTTTTTTTCATTATTTAAAGAATACTTTATTAGTTTCTGTAATCAAACCCACGTAGATATGACCTTACA
>NW_022900950.1:26346547-26400696 GCF_012274545.1 Fukomys damarensis
ACCCCTGTTTTTTTCTGGGCTCCTGTCACATGGAGAATAGTTTTCTATCTTTTCACTTTCAGTCTATGGGCTTCTTTTTGCACTAGATGTGTTTCTTGTTATACAACATATTGTTGGATTTTGCTTCTTATTCCATTTTGCCAGTCTATTTCTCTTGATTGGTGAGTTGAGGCCATTGACATTGCTAGTTATAAGTGATATGTACTGACTTACTATTGACATGTTATTGGCCTTTTGTTGACTCTTTTTACTTTTTCACCTTCTCCTTTTAATTTCTTGCCTTGCCTATTCGATTTGCTCTGTTGGGCCTCATAGTGTTGTTGCCTTCATTGTCTTTTTTCTAGGATCTTGTTTAGAATTCCTTGTAGTGCTGGTTTGGTATTCATGTAGTTTCTCAGGTGTTCTTTGTAATGGAAGTGTCATATTTCCCCATCCATTTTGAAAGAGAGTTTTGCAGGATACATCAGTCTAGGTTGGAGGTTGTTCTCTTTTAGTACTTGAAATGTCTCATTCCAGGCTCTCCTTGCCCCAAGTGTTTGCGTTGAAAAGTCTGCTGTGATTCTGATGGGCTTTCCTTTGTATGTGATTTGTTTCTTTTCTCTTACTGCTTGTAGTATTTTGTTCTTCTGTTGGGTTTCTGGGATCTTGATTATTATATGTCTAGGTGTAGATTTTTTTTGATTGTAGCTAGTTGGGGTCCTATATGCCTCAGTTATCTGAATGTCAAATTCTTCCCCTCTTTTGGAAAGTTTTCTGTCATTAATTTTTTGAACAGCTTTTTAAAGTCCTTTGTATTTTCTCCTGCTACTTCATGGATTCCTATCAGTCTTATGTTATTCTTCTTTGCATCATCTAGCAGTTGTTGGATCGATTTCTCATGATCCCTTACTGTTTTTAAGAGACCTCTCTTTTCATGGTCACTGACTGCAATCTTATCTTCTATATCTGAGAGCCTATCTTTGCATTCATTTATTCTGTTGTGTACACTTTCAGTAGAGTGTTTAATCTCCTGGATATCTGTTTGAATCTGTTTTATGGATTCCATTTCTTTCCTATGTTGGGCATTTATTTTTTCCATTTCTTTCTTATGCTGGGCCTTCATGGCTTCTATCATGGTCCTGAGCTCATCTATTTTTCTGTCAGTTTCTGCTCTAGAGTCTCGAATCGTGACTTCCATTTTGCTCACTATCTCTATGGTTATCTGGGAAATTATTTCTGTTTTGAATTTTTCTAGAGCCTAATTGATCTGTTTTGTTATTTCCTGTGCTTTGAGTTCAGGGTGTCCTGGTGGTTCACTATCGGCCTTTTCATCCTCATTTGCCCTACTGTTTGCCATTGGTGAACTGGAAGTCTGTCCTTGTGTCTTGCTTAAGTGTTTTCTCATTTTTATTTTTGTTGTCATACTGTCCTTGGTTTAATCTCTGGATTATCACCCAAATCTTCCTGACATAGTTGTGCCCTAGCTTCTGTGTCTCTAACAACCCACAGACATTCTCACTTCATAACATCAGAGAAAACAGCTCATCAAATCAACTGCAATGCTTTACCCCAAGTGATACAATCAGTAACACATTAAGATCAAGCACAACTTGGACACTGACCACCTGTGGTAGTCACTAGTCTATCACCCTTAAATCATTTGAATTAAATTGAAATCAAGAAGCAGTCCAGAACATGTCTTCACAGCACTTGAGCGATGGCTGCTAGGTTGGGAGCAGGTGTGGCTCTCCTTCCCACAGTGGATTGGGGCCCAGCCTACCTCCCAGTGCTTGAGCGATGGCAGCTGGGTTGGGAGCAGGTGTGGTTCTCCTTCCCGTGGTGGATCAGGGCCCAGGCTTCCTCCTGGTGCTTGAGCGATGGCCCAGATACCAATTTTTGAATCAGGTATTTAGATTTTGGAAGTCTGGTTTTTTAAAGTTCTTTATATATTCTAGATAGTAGTCCTTTGTCTGAGAAACAGTTGATAAATTTTTTTCCCACATTGTAGGTTGTCTTTTAGCTCTGTTGGTGATTTCTGTTGCAGTGCAGAATCTTTTTAGTAAGATGAGATCCAAGTTGTTGATTTTTGGTGCTAGTTCCTGTGCTACTGAGATTTTGTGCATAAAATCTTTTCCTATATCAATGTCTTTGAGAGTTGTACCTATCTTCCAGTAAGTTTAGTTTTTCACTTTAATATTTAGATTTTTAATCCACTTCCATTTTAGTTTCATGTGTGGTCAAAGATAGGGGTCTAATGTTAATTTTGGCAGGTTGAAATCCAGTTTTTCCAACACAATTTATTAAAGATGCTATGTTCCCTCCAGTGAGGGTATTTGGCTCCTTTGTCAAAGATGAGGTAGCTGAGTACCTCAGGAATTGTTTCTGCATCTTCTAATCTTTTCCACTGGTCTTGGGTCTGTGCCAATACTATGCTGTTTTTATCACAGTAGCTGTGTAGTAGTTTGAAGTTGGGATTGTGATACCACCTGTCATGTATGTGTTGCCTAGAATTGCTTATACTATTCCAGGTCTTTTCTGGTTCCAAACAAATTTTTAGATTATTTGCTCTAGTTCTGTGAAATACAATGTTAGGATTCCAGTCAGGGTTGCATTGAATCTATATAGCAGTTTTGGAAGTACGACCATTTTTACTATATTTGTTCTTTCTACACAGGAGCAAGGGATGTCTTTCCATTTTCTGATATCCTCTTCTATGTCTTTTTTCAGAGTGCTGCAGTTTTCCATGTACAGGTCTTTTGCTTCCTTAACTAGACTGATTCCTAGATATTCTCTTTGTTTCAATGCTATTGTGAAAGGAATTGTTTCCCTAATTTCTCTTTCAGTAAGCCTATTTGTGTACAAGAAGGCTATTGATTTTTGAGGGTTAATCTTGAATCTAGCTACTCTGCTGAATGTTTCAGTTAAGTCTAGAAGTCTTTTGGTGGAGTTTTTTGGGTCTTCTATGTAAAGTGTCATGTCATCAGCAAATAATGACAGCATAAATTATTATTATTATTTTTTAGGGCTCTCGAGACAAGCACATCTGTTTTATTTGTTTATTTTTTAAAAATTTTAAATTGAATTTATTGGTACATTCTAGGTAGAGAGTACAGTTACATTCATTACTGGGATCTTGTACCTTTACATGACAGGTCTTGGTTCTTATATTTTCCCCTTGTCCCCACCCTCCCTTTATCCCCTCCTCTCCTCCCCACCTACCAAGTTTAATTCCATTTTTACATTTTGTCATATTTTTTTATCCCTTCCCCTTATTCCCCTTCCCCTACCCTTCCCACTGTCCCTACACCTTTAGCCCCTTTCTTCCTATTTCACATTGCTAATTATCCCATTAGGATCTTAGTACTATTTTAGTTTTTCACACCAGAGAAACTATTCAGTATTTACACATGTGTGAGTTATGTATGTCACATAGGAGTATATCCTCAAAATGTATCCATTTACCTATGAATGAATCTACTTTCTTATTCTTTATGGCTGAGTAGTATTCCATTTTATAGAAAAAGCACATCTTCTTTATCCAGTTTCCAGTTGATGGGCAGATGGGCTGTTTCCAAGTTTTAGCTATTACAAACTGTGTTACTATAAACAGGCACGCATATGTCACTGTGATATGATTCTTTTAATTCTTTTGGAAAGATACCCAGCAGAGGGATGGCTGGGTCCAATGGAACCTCTAGTCCCAGTTCTCTGAGGTATCTCCATATTGATTTCCACAGTGATTGCTCCAATCTGCATTCCCACCAACAATGGAGAAGGGTTCCTTTCTCCCCACAACCCCTCCAACATTTGTTATTGTGTGATTTCTTGATAGCAGCCATTCTTTGTGGGGTGAGGTGGAATCTCTGTTGTTTTCATCTGCATCTCTTGAATGACTAGTGATGTGGAACATTTTTTCATATATTTACTTGCTGCTTTTACTTCATTGTCTGAGAAATGTCTGTTCATTTCAGATGCCCATTTTTGAATTGGGTCTTTATATTTGGGGGAGCTGATTGTTTTGAGTTCTTTATATATTCTAGATAATATTCCTTTGTCTGAGAAGCAGCTGGTAAAATTTTTTTCCCACATTTTAGGTTGTCTCTTAGTTCTGTTGATGGTTTCTTCTGCAGTGCAGAAGCTTTTTAAGAAGATGAGATCCCTCTTGTTGATTCTTTCTGCTGCTTCCCATGCAACTGAGGATTTGTTCATAAAGTCTTTTCCTATGCTAATGTCTTCAAGAGTTCTGCCTAACTTATCTTCCAGCAAGTTTAGTGTTTCTTTTTTTTATATGTAGATCTTTAATCCACTTGGATTTTAATTTAGTGTATGGTGAGACATAAGGGTCTAGTTTTAATCTTTCACAGGTTGAGATCCAGTTTTTACAACACCATTTATTAAAGAGGCTATCTTTCCTCCAGTGGGGATGGTCAGCTCCTTTGTAAAAGAAGAGGTAGTTGAGTACATCTGAAGTTGTTTTTGTGTCTTCCAGTCTGTTCCACTGATCCTCAGGCCTGCTTCTTTGCCAGTAGCATTCTGTTTTTATCACAGTGGCTTTGTAGTATAGTTTCAAATTGGGAATTGTTATACCCGCTGCCATGTATCTGTTGCCTAGGATGGCTTTTGCTATTCTAGGTCTCTTGTGGTTCCAAATGAATTTTTGGATTCTTCTTTCTAGTTCTGTGAAGTACAGTATTGGAATTTCAATTGGCATTGCATTAAATCTGTACAGCAATTTTGGCAGTATGGCCATTTTCATTATGTTGATTCTTCCTACCCAGGAGCAGGGGATGTCTTTCCATTTTCTTATATCCTCTTCGATCTCTTTTTTCAGAGTGCTGTAGTTTTCAGTGTAGAGGCCTTTTGCTTCTTTTGTTAGGTTGATTCCTAGATATTTCATTTTTTTTGGATGATATTGTGAAAGGAATTGTTTCCCTAATTTCTCTCTCAGTGAGTCTGTTATTTTGTACAAGAAGGCTATTGATTTTTGTGTGTTGACCTTGTATCCAGCTACTTTGCTAAAAGTGTCAAGTAAGTCTAGAAGTCTTTTGGTGGTTTTTGGGGTCTTCAATGCAGAGTGTCATATCGTCAGCAAATAATGACAGTTTAGCTTCTTCCTTTTCTAACTTTATTGCTTTAATTTCTTTTTCTTGTCTAATTGCTATGGCTAATGTTTCCAGAATTATATCAAAGAGGAGTGGTGATAGTGGGCATCCTTGTCTTGTTCCTGATTTTAACGTGAAGGTTTTCAGTTTTTGGCCATTTAATATGATGTTGGCTGTTGGTTTTTCATAGATAGCCTTTATTAAGTTGAGATATGGGCTGACTATTCCAATGTTTTGTAGGGTTTTTATCATGAATGGGTGTTGAATTTTGTCAAATGCTTTTTCTGCATCAATCGAGAGGACATGTGGTTTTTGTACTTGACTTTTTTAATGTAGTGTATTACATTTATTGATTTACTTATGTTGAAGCATCCTTGCATCCCTGGAATAAATCAAACTTGGTCTGGATATATGATCTTCTTGATGATCCTCTGTATTCTGTTTGTTAATATCTTATTAAGGATTTTTGCATCTGTATTCATTAAGGAGATTGGCCTGCAGTTTTCTTTTTTAGTTGCGTCTTTCCCTGGTTTGGGAATCAAAGTGATACTTGCCTCCAGGAATGAATTTTGAAGTATTGCTTCCCTTTCAATTTCATTGAAAAGTTTGAAGAATAATGGCAGTAGTTCTTTACTACATGTCTTGTAAAATTCAGCTATGAATCCATCAGGACCTGGGCTTTTCTTTGTTGGTAAGTTTTTAATTACATTTTTTTCAATTTCTCTGATTGTAATTGGGGTGTTTAAAATGTTTTTATCATCCTTGTTCAACTTTGGTAATTCATAAGTATCTACAAATCTGTCCATTTCTTCTGTGTTTTCCATTTTATTAGAGTACAAGTTCTCAAAGTAGGTATTAATGATCCTCTGGATTTCTGTTGGATCTGTTGTGACTTTGCCTTTTTCTTTTCTGATTGCATGGATCTGAGCCTTTTCTTTCTTTGTTTTGACAAGGTTTGCTAAGGGTTTATCAATTTTATTTATTCTTTCAAAAAACTAACTCTTTGATTCATTTATTTTTTGTATCATTTTCTTAGTTTCCATTGCATTGATTTCTGCTCTAATTTTTATAATTTCCTCTCTTGTTCAAGGTTTTTCTTGCTCTTGTTTTTCTAGGAGTCTAAGTTTCATCATTAGGTTATTCATTTGAACTTGTTCTATTTTCCTGGTGTGGGCATTCAGTGCTATAAATTTTCCATGTAGAACTGCTTTCATTGCGTCCCATAGATTCCTGTATTTTGTATTGGCATTTTTGTTTATTTGTAAAAACTGTCTGATTTCTTCTTTAATTTCCTCTGTGATCCATTGATTGTTCAGGAGAGTGTTGTTCAATTTCCATGTGTTTGTGAAGTTCCTACGGTTTCTTATGCTATCGATCTCCAGCTTTATTGCACTGTGATCTGATAATATGCAGGGAATAACTTCGATTCTTTTGCATTTATTCAAATGGGTTTTGTGAGCTAGTATGTGGTCTATCTTGGAGAATTATCACCATAAATTCTTTTCCTATCTTTATTCCTTTTATTTCTTTGTCTTTTCTAATTGCTGTGGCTAATGTTTCTATATTGAACAGTCATGATGATAGTGGACATCCTTGTTTTGTTCCTGATTTTAGCAAGAAGGTTTCTGTTTTTGACCATTTAGTATGATGTTGGCTGTTAGTTTTTCATAGATAGCCTTTATCAAGTTAAGATAAAGACCATCTATTCCAATTTTCGGCAGGGTTTTATCATGAATGTTTGTTGGATTTTGTTGAATACTTTTTCTGCATCTATTGAGATGATCATGTGGTTTTTGTTCTTGGCTCTGTTAATGTAGTTTATTACATTTATTGAATTATGTATTTTGAACCATCCTTGGATCCTTGGGATAAATCTGACTTGGTCAGGGTGTATGATTTTCTTGATGACTCTCTGTATTCTGTTTGCCAGTATCTTATTAAGAATTTTTGCATCTATATTCATTAGGGAGAGAGGCCTGTAGTTTGCTTTTTGGTTGGGCCTTTCTGTGCTTTTGGAATCAAAGTAACTCTTGCTTCCAGGAATGAATTTGGAAGTATTGCTTCCCTTTCAATTTAATTGAAGTGTGTACAGAGTAAAAACAGTAATACTCTAAGTGTCTTGTAGAATTCAGAAGTGAAGCCATCAGTACTGTGCTTTACTTTTTGGTAAAATTTTATTATGTTTTCAATTTCAATGACTGTAATCGGGGTGTTTAGAATTTGTATATCTCCTTCATTCAACATTGGTAATTTATATGTATCTAGGAATATGTCCATTTCTTCTGTTTTACTTTTTATTAGAGTACAGTTTCTCTAAGTAGGTATTGATAATCCTCTGTATTTCTGATGGATCTGTTTTGACTTTACCTATTTCATTCCTAATTGCATGGATTTGGGCCTTTGCTTTCCTTTTTTGATAAGGTTGGCTAAGGAATTAAGGATTTTATTTATTCTTTCAAAACTGACTCTACAATTCTTGGAGTTTTTTGTATAATTCTCTTTGTTTCTATTGCATTGATTTCTGCTCTGTTCTTTATAATTTCCTCCTTAGTATGAGCATTGGATTTGTCTTGCTCCTTTTTTCTTCCTAGGAGCTTGAGGTCTAACATTAGGGTGTTTATTTGAGTTCCCTCTGTTTTCCTAGTATGGGCATTCACTGCTTTGAATTTCCCTCATAGAACTGCATTCCTTGTATGACATTGATTCCTGTATGTTGTACTGGCATTATCATTTAATTGTAGAAACTGTCTAATTTCTTTAATTTTCTTTGTGATCCATTGGTTGTTCAGGAGAGTGTTACTCAATTTCCATGTGCTTGTGAAGTTCTTGTGGTTTCTTATGCTATTGATCTTCAGCTTAATTGCACTATGCTCTGATAACATACTGAGGGTAACTTCGATTTCTTTGCGTTCACTTAAGATATCCTGTATGAACTAGCATGTGGTCTATTTTGGCGAATGATCCACGTGGAGTCAAAAAGAATGCACATTCTGGTTTTGTGGGGTGGAACACTCTGTAGACATCAATTAAGTCCATTTGTTTAAAGGCTTGGTTCAATTCTAGCATTTTGTTGTTGATGTTTTGTCTAGATAACATGTCTTTTTGTGACATTGGGGTACTGATGTCTCCCACTACAATTGTATTAGTGCTTATTTGGTTTTTCATGTCCATTCATATTTGTTTTATATAGATGGGGGCATTAGTACTTGCTGCATTTATTTAAGATTGTCATCTCTTCCTCTTGGATTGTTCCCTTTACAAGGTTGTAGTGACCTTCTTTGTGTCTCTTAATTAGTTTTGATTTGAAATCTACTTTATCTGCAAATAATATAGCTACCCCTTCTTTTTTCTGAGTTCCTGTTGCACGGAGAACTATTTTCCATTCTTTTAGTTTCAATCTATGGATTTCTTTTTGAATTAGGTGTGTTTCTTATATAAGGCCTATTGCTGGATTTTGCTTCTTAATCCATTCTGCCTGTCAATTTCTTTTGATTGGTGAATTGAGGCCATTAACATTGTAGGTTATAACTGATATGTATTGACTTATCCTTGCCATATTATTTTCCTGTTGTTGGCTCTTTTATATTTTATTTTTCCCCATCTCCCTTTAATTTCTTGCCTTGCCTGATGGCTTAGCTCTATTGGGCTTCATGGAGTTGTGACCTTCATTGTCTTTTTCTAGGATATTGTTTAGAATTCCTTAGAGTGCTGGTTTGGTATTCATGACATTTCTCAGGTGTTCTTTGACATGCAAGCATCTTATTTCCCCACCAGTTTTGAAAGATAGTTTTGCAGGATACATCATTCTAGGCTGGAGGTTTTTCTCTTAGGACTTGAAATACTCCACTCCAGTCTCTCCTTGGGCTGAGGATTTCTGTTTAAAAGTCTTCTGTGATTCTTCTGGGCTCTCCTTTGTGATTTGTTTCTTTTCTCTAACTGTGTGTAGTATTTTGTTCTTCTGCTGGGTTTCTGGGAAATTGACTATTATAAGACTAGGTGTAGATTTTATTTAGTCATGGCTAGTTGAAGCCATATATGCTTCACTTATCTGTATGTCAAATTCTTTTGCTTTGTTTGGGAAGTTCTCTGTCATTAATTCTGTGAACATTTTTTGAAAATTTCACTTGTATCTTCTACTTTTTCATGAACTCCTATCAGTTTTAGATTATTCTTTGCATTATCTAGGAGCTGCTGGATCAATTTCTGGTTGTCCCTTACAATTTTTAAGAGATCTGCCTTTTCATGGCCTCTAACCACAGTTCTGTCTTTTATATCTGATATTGTGTCTTCACATTGGCTCATTCTGTTATTATTTTTATTTTTGGTACAGGAGATTGAACTCAGAACCTTGTGCTTGTGAGGCTGGTGGCAGAACCACTGAGCTAGATTCCCTGGCCCCTTCGTATTGGCTCATTCTGCTGCAAATACTTTTAGTAGAGTTTTTAATCTCCTGGATATCTGTTTGATATGTTTCATGAATTCCACTTTTATCCTATGTTGGGCATTCGTGGTTTCCATTTCTGTCCTATGCTGGTCATTCATGGCTTCCATCATGGTCCTGAGCTCATCTGTTGTTCTGTCTGTTTCTGTTCTAGAGTCTCTAATGTCTTTCACTGTTCTCACTATCTTTGTGGTTATCTGCAAAATTATTTGTGTTTTGAATTTTTCTAGAGCTTTGTTCATCTGTTTTGTTACTTCCTGTCCTATGAGTTCAGTGCATCCAGGTGGTTGATGATCAGATTTTCCCTTCTCTTCCCTTCCTTTCCCTTCCCTCCCCTCCCCTTCCCTTCCCTTCCCTTCCCTTCCCTTCCCTTCCCTTCGCTTCGCTTCCCTTCCCTTCCCTTCTTTTCCCCAGAATTTGTCTTTGGTGAGCTGGAAGTCTGGCTTTGCTCCTAGCTTAGGTGTCTTCTCACCTATTTTTGTTTCTATTTTTGTTGTTGGTACTGTTTTTTGCTTAATTCCTGGGTTGATACTTCAATATTGCTCATTGTATCTTCGTTGCTTGCATTTAGAATCCTTATGGAATTATTGCTTCTTAGAGGTGTCTTTCAGATATAGCTAGTCTTTAGATTTTGAGCCTCTCTAATGGCTGTTAGGCAATCTCCTTTTCAGTATACCAGGAAGGACAACTGATTAGATCAATCACATCATCTTAGCCCAAATGATACAAACAGCAACAACATCAGCATCAAGCACAGTTTAGAGAATGACAATTTATGGTAGCTCTTAATCTATCATTTTTAACTGTGAATTAAATCAAAATTGAGAACCAGACCAAAATATGTTTGTAGTGAATAGTCTTCAATATAGCAAATTTACACTTTGATATGAAGATTTAGAAGGAGGTTGGGAGGGATGGATAGATAGGTAGAAGAATAGGGAAGGGTTAAAAGTGAGGACAGAGGACACAGAAAGATCAGGCAAACTCTAGGAAATTGTTAAAGACAAGAGGAAAAATCAGAATGAGAGAACAAAAACAAGTATAGAACAAAGTAACAGCAATAGGGAAGCTAGAAATTGTATTGACTTTCCTATAAAACTAATGACAATCAAGAGAAGGAAAAAGGGAGAAGAGAAGGAAAAGGGAGAAGAAAAGGAAGAGAATGAAAAAAGAAATCTGGATTAAGACAAGAAGAGGAACAAACAGGAGGAAAGATGAAAAACAGAGTGGGGGTGAAAGAGAGAATAAGTAAGGATAAAGAAGAAAAAAGGAGAAAAACAAATTTGAAGTGAATAAATAAAGATTAAAAACAAGTGAAAAAATAACTGAAAAAATGTGACTCCTTCAGTGTATGTCACTGCTGTCACAATAGACAACGTGGGAAGCTAATATGCCAATTAGCCTCAGCCAGCCAGCAGTAGTTCACTGAGATTTAGGGTGATTTCTGGCAGCAAGTCCCATGTTGCGCTCCCTGACCTCCTACTGTATTGAACTCTGCAAGGTTCTACTGCAGGTTCCAGCTGCCCTTTCTCTGATGATAATTCAGGTTCCAATTTGATTGGTAATCCCTCCAAATTACCACCTATGGTGGTCTGGTGTACCTTTAATTTAGTTTATTTTTTCCCCATACCCCTGCCCTCCCTTCACCTCTTCCTCTCTCCCATATTTAAAAAAAACTTTGTTTTCATTTTTTCCTTATGTCATATTTTTTCTTTTCCCTTATTTCCTTTCCCCTACCCTTCCAACATCCCCTACATCTTTAGCCCTTTTCTTCCTAGTTCCCATTATCAGTTATACAATTTGGATCTTATTTACACTTTTAGTTTTTCATACCAAAGAAACTATCAGGTATTTACACATGTGTTTCTTTCACTTAAGAGTATGGCCTCAATATGCATCCATTTTCACTGGATAAAGAAGATGTGGTTTTTCTAAACTACAGCACTCTGAAAAAAGAAATCGAAGAGGATATAAAAAAATGGAAAGATATCCCCTGCTCCTGGGTAGGAAGAAGCAACATAGTGAAAAAGGCCATACTACCAAAACTGCTATATACATTCAATGCAATGCCAATTGAAATTCCAACACTATATTTCACAGAACTAGAAAAAAGAATCCAAAAATTCATTTGGAACCACAAGAGACCTAGAATAGCAAAAGCCATTATAGGCAACAGTCACATGGCACCAGGTGTAACAATTCCCAATTTGAAACTATACTACAAAGCCACTGTGATAAAAACAGCATGGTACTGGCAAAGAAATAGGCCTGAGGATCAATGGAACAGACTGGAAGACACAAAAACAAATGCAGATGTACTCAGCTACCTCATCTTCGACAAAGGAGCTCACCATCCTCAGTGGAGGAAAGATAGCCTCTTTAATAAATGGTGTTGGAAAAACTGGATATCAACCTGTCACAGATTAAAATTAGACCCTTATCTTTCGCCATGCACTAAATTAAAATCCAAATGGATTAAAGATCTAAATATTAAAACAGAAACATTAAACTTGCTGGAAAGTAAGTTAGGCAGAACTCTGGAAGACATTGGTATAGGAAAAGACTTTATGAACAAATCCTCAGTAGCACGGGAACTAGCAGAAAGAATCAACAACTGGGATCTCATCTTACTAAAAAGCTTCTGTACTTCAAAAGAAACCATTAGCAGAACTAAGAGACAATCTACAATGTGGGAAAAAATTTTTACCAGCTGTACCTCAGACAAAGGACTATTATCAAGGATATATAAAGAACTCAAAACAATCAGTCCCCCCAAATATAAAGACCCGATCCAAAAATGGGCATCCGAAATGAACAGACATTTCTCATACAAAGAAGTGAAAGCAGCAAGAAAATATATGAAAAAATGTTCCACATCACTGGTCATTCGAGAGATGCAGATGAAAACAACACTGAGATTCCACCTCACCCCACAAAGAATGGCTGCTATCAAGAAATCACACAATAACAAATGTTGGCGGGGTTGTGGGGAGAAAGGAACCCTCCTCCATTGTTGGTGGGAGTGCAGACTAGTGCAACCACTATGGAAATCAATATGGAGATACCTCAAAGAGCTTGGACTGGAGGTTCCATTTGACCCAGCCATCCCTCTGTTGGGTATCTTTCCAAGAGAACTAAAAGAATCATATCACAGAGAAGTATGTGCACCCATGTTTATAGCGGCACAGTTTGTAATAGCTAAATCTTGGAAACAACCTATTTGCCCATCCGTTGGACTCTGTATAAAGAAGTTGTGGTTTTTCTATAAAATGGAATATTACTCAGCCATAAAGAGTGAGAGAATAGATTCATTCATAGGAAAATGGATACATATTGAAGATATACTCCTAAGTGAAATAAATAAGTCACACATGTAAATACCACAAATAGTTTCCCTGGTGTGAATATTCTGCAACAATGCATAAGATTCTAATAAGATTACTGACATTTAGAAATGGGAGGAAAGGAGCTAAAGGTGTAGGGAAGGTGTGATACGTAGGGGAAGAACAAAAAGGGAAAAGAAAAAAATGTGAGAGAATGAAAAGATGAAAATAAAGTGTTTGTAGATGGGGAGGGGAGGAGGGGGTGAAGGGAGGGCAGAGGTAAGGAGAAAAAAATGAGAATCAAGACTTGCCATGTAAAGGTACATGATCCCAACAATGAATGTAACTGTACTGTATCCCTAAAATGTACCAATAAACTCAATTAAAAAAAAAATGATGTGGTTTTTCTATAAATGGAATACTACTCAGCCATAAAGAATGAGAAAGTAGATTCATTCATAGGTAAATGGGTACATTGTGAGGATATACTCCTAAGTGAAATACATAAGTCACACGTATGTAAATACTGAATAGTTTCTCTCTTGTGAAAAACTAAAATAGTACTCAAGATCCTAATGGGACAATTAGCAACATGAAATAGGATGAAAAGGACCAAAGGTGTAGGGACAGTGAGAAGGATAGGGAAAGGGGAATAAGGGAAGAGGAAAAAAATATGAGAAAATGTAAAAATGGAATTAAAGTGTTTGAAAGGGGGGAGGGGAGGAGGGGTTAAGGGAGGGTGGGACAAGGAGAAAAAATGAGAACCAAGACATGTCATGTAAAGGTACAAGATCCCAGTAATGAATGTAACTGTACTGTCTACCTAGAATGTACCAATAAATTCAATTTAAATTAAAAAATATGCATCCATTTTCCTATGAATGACTCTGGTTTTTCATTCTTTATGGTTGAGTAGTATTCTGCTTTATAGAAAAAACACATCTTCTTTGTCCAGTCACCAACTGATGTGCAAATGAACTGTTTCCAAGTTTTAGCTATTACAAACTGTGCTGCTATAAACATGGGTGCCCATATATATCTGTGGTATGATTCTTTTAATTATTTTGGAAAGATAACCAGCAGAGGGATAGCTGGGTCAAATGGAACCTCTAATCCTAGTTCTTTGAGATATCGCCATATTGATTTCCACAGTGGTTGCAGCAGTCTGCACTCCCACCACCAACAAAGAAGGGTTCCTTTGTTCCCGCATCCCCACCAACATTTGTTATTGGTTGATTTCTTTTTTTCCCCCAATTTTTTTATTCAGCTTTAATTGAGTTTATTGGTACATTTTAGGAATACAGTACAGTTACATTAATTGTTGAGATCTTGTACCTCTACATGCCAAGTCTTGATTCTCATTTTTTCCCCTTACATTGGTTGATTTCTTGATAGTAGCCATTCTTTCTGGGGTGAGGTGAAATCTCAGTGTTGTTTTCATCTGCATGACTTGAATGACCAGTGATGTTGAACATTTTTTCATATATTTATTTGCTGCTTTTACTTGTTTGAGAAATGTGTGTTCATTTCAGATGCCCATTTTTGAATTGGGTCTTTACATTGGGGAGCCTGATTTTTTTCAGTTCTTTATATATTCTAGATAATATATAAATATATTTGTCTGAGGAACAGTTGGTGAAATTTTTTTCCCCATATTGTCAGTTGTCTCTTAGCTCTGTTGGTGGTTTCTTTTGTAGTACAGAAGCTCTTCAATAAGATGAGATCCCAGTTGTTGATTCTTTGTGCTAGTTCCCATGCTACTGAGGATTTCTTCATGAAGTCTTTTCCTATGGCAATATCTTCAAGAATTCTGCCTAACTTATTTTCCAGCAAGTTTATTTTATTTATTTATTTATTTATTTATTTTTTAGTTTTTGAGACAGAGTCTCACTATGTAGTTGAGACTGACCTGGAACTCACTATGTAGCCCAGGCTGGAACTTCAACCGCAGTGATCCTCCTGCCTCAGCCTCCTGAGTGCTGGAATTATAGGCATGCGCCACCATGCCTGGCTTCTTCCAGCAATTTTAGAGTTTTTTGTTTTAATATTCAGATCTTTAATCCACTTGAATTTTAGTTTAGTGCGTGGTGAAAGATAAGAATCTAGTTTTAACCTTTGGCAGGTTAAAATCCAGTTTTTCCAACACAATTTATTAAGGAAGCCATCTTTCCTCCACTGAGGATGGTTGGTTCCTTTGTCAAAGATGAGGTAGCTGAGTACCTTGGGAGTTGTTTTTGTATCTTCCAATCTTTTCTACTGTTCCTTGGGTCTTTTTCTATGCCAGTATCATGCCTTTTTTGTTACAGTGGCTTTGTAGTATAGTTTCAAATTGAGGATTGTGATACACCCTGTCATATCTCTGTTGCCTAGAATGGCTTTTGCTATTCTAGGTCTCTTCTGGTTCCAAATGAATTTTTCGATTATTTTCTCTAGTTCTGTGAAATATACCATTGGAATTTCAATTGGGATTGCATTGAATTTGTAAAGCAATTTTGGTAGTATGGCCATTTTCACTATATTGGTTCTTCCTACCCAGGAGCAGGGGATATCTTTCCATTTTCTGATATCCTCTTCTATCTCTTTTTTCAGGGTGCTGTAGTTTTCAGTGTGGAGGTGTTTTGCTTCCTTCATTAGATTGATTCCTAGGTATTTTATTTTTTTGATGCTATTGTGAAAGGAACTGTTTCTGTAATTTCTCTCTTAATGATTCTGTTATTTGTGTAGAAGAGGGCTATTGATTTTTGAGAGTTGACTATGTATCCAGCTATTCTGCTTAAAGTGTTAATTAAGTCTAGAAGTCTTTTGGCAGTTTTTTGGGCCTTCTATGTAGAGTATCATATCATCAGCAAATAATGACAGTTTAACTTCTTCCTTTCCTATCTTTATTGCTTTAATTTCTTTCTCTTGTCTAATTGCTGTGCTTAATATTTCCAGAGCTATATTGTGTTTTCTCTTTATTTATTTATTTTTTTGGTACCGGGGGTTGAACTCGGGTCCTTGCACTTGCAAGGCAGGCCACCGAACCACTGAGCTAAATCCCCGGCCCTCCAGAGCTATAATGTGATGTGCCTTTATTATATAGATTTTGTTAATGTTTCATTGGGCTTCAATTTTTATCAAGGAGCCTCGTAGAAGCCCTCTCCCTGTTGTTCACTTCTACTCTATCTTCTGCATCCCAGAACAATGGCCTTTATGACCCCCTGGGCCTCTGCATTGTGGATCCATGTACTGGTACAGGTTGGAGACCAGTGGTGGTGGGTGAATGTGGTAGAATGTTGGATGGTGTTGCATGTGCTGGTAGCTCAGCTCCTCAGAAGCCCAGGGAGTGGTCTGTTTGTTACATTTTGGGGTCTGTAAGTCTCAAACTTGTAGTTATATGGATTTTTTCCCATCTCTTTACTTTTAAACTTTTCATGGTACATATGCTTTGTTTTGATTTTTGTGAGCAGCTTATGGCTGAGTTTTGCCTGCATTTTGTCAGAGAATTTAATGTGAATACAGATATATTTCAGGTAATTTCAATAATCTCACTTGATGCTATTTGTCCAGATTTTCCTATGCTTTTACCTCTTCTCATTTGCTGGTGAAGTCATATCTATAAGCCTTCCCATTTCAAGACAAAATATCTGAGCCCTGTAGTTTAAAGGATGAGAGGTTTAATTTTCCTTATGGTTTGTGGGGTTTCAGTCCATGGCCATCTGGCTCTAATGTGGAGATGTAATAGAGTGGCAAGGCAGAGAAAAGATGCTTAACTCATAGTGGCCATGAAGCAAGGGAATAGTTCCACAGAGGACTGAGAACTCTTACATGGACCCCAGCATCATGCCTCTCTGACCCACCCAGAAACATCTAAATGCATGTTTCACTAATTGCTGATTGTTCTCAACCCAATCAAGTTGAAGATCCTTCTTAGCTGTCCAGGTCCCTGATTCCACAGAGTGGCAGGTTAGATTATGTAAGAGGCACTCTTATTCAGGAACAAATAAATTCTCCATAAAATACAATTAATATTTTTGTTTAATCAATGTGCTGCTTTTAATATCTGTGAATTCTTTAGTTCTGAAAAATTCTGTCATTATCTCTTCAACTATTGTCTCTAATCAATTCTATTATCTCCTTGTGTTAGAGTTTTAGTTTTCATTAACTTGTGTTTTTTATATTTCTTTCAAATTTTCTGTTTTCTTTCCCCTTCATGCTACATTCTGTGTAATTTCCTCAGATCAACCCTCCAGTTTACTGATTTTCCTTCAGGTATACTCTGCTGTTTAATCCATTTTTAAAATTTAACAATTGTTATTTTTCATATGTAAGTTAAAATGTTTTATTTTAAAAATTTCCTATTGATTGCTAACTTTTGTGATTCTGTTTAAATATTATGCATAATTATTTTACAGTCTATATGTTGAGTGCCAAGGGTTATGTGAGACTCAAGTTACCCTTGTCACCCTGCTCATATTTAAGTGGCCAGACCTAGTTATGTCACCTCCTTAGGTGCAAGAGAGCTTGGAAATAGTCTAATATATTCAGGAAGGAAAAGAGAAGTAGATTGTGGTAAGCCCTAAGCCATGTATGGTCTATCTAGTGAGCCAAATCAGCCACATTTGAAAGCCCAGTGCAAATGTACACTTGTAGTTTATGCACAATTTATTTGTTCCTTGTTGAGAGGCCTCTCAGACTATCTCGCCTGACATTTTGAGAGATTGGAAGATCCCATATCATTCTTCTATTGCGCTAGGAGTTGAGAGCCAACAGATGGTACAAATCTTTCTTTGAGTTTTTTTAAAAAAATACTTACTTGACATTTTATGAGATGCAGGGAATAAGGAAACACAACCTAATTATATTTATTGATACTCTTTTGAGTTTGATGAAATGCAATATAGTGGATTTGAGCTTAGATAGAGATAGTTCAGGGTAGAGTATATAAATTGGAAGGTACTTGGAAAAATATGGGTCAAACAGGAATGGGAAAAGCAAATGATGTTTGGAAAAATTAATTAGGCACACATACTGTCATTCACTAGTAATTCTTTGATGCAATTGAGCATTTTCAAATTTGTCTCTGATGAATATCCATAATGGCACTTAGGTGAAATTATTAATTCTAGAAGGTTAAGGATATGTAACATTAGTGGAGTTCATTCCTTTTATTTATTTATTATTAGTTCCTTTAAATTCTTATTAAAATTATTAATTTCCTTACTTCTTCTATTCACTTTTTAAACATGGTGTTATGATATGGAAACTTATATATTTTTTTCTCTGTGACTTGAAATAAGCTGAATTAAGCACAACAAAACATGTCAAGATTAATAAAGTTAATTGAAATCTCTCTCTATCTATCTATCTATCTATATATATATATATACATATTTTTTTTGTACTAGGGATCAAACTTGGGCTCTTGCGCTTGTGAGGCAGGTGGCAGAATCACTGAGCCAAATCCCCTGCCCAACAAAGTTAATCGATATATTTTCCTCCAGATTCCAGTAAGATTTATTAGGCTCTCTGTGTATGGCTAATGTGAGCTGCAGAGCTTTGAATAATTGCTATGTACACAGCTGGAAGAAACAAGTTCAATAGGAAAGAAATCTCTTACGTCACAACACTATTAAGGAAACAAATAAAGAATTACTAGTGTTTAAATCTATTTTCAGGATTTTAAAATTATATATTACATGAAAAATGCTAAACTTAGAGAAGCTTATTGAGTGTCTAGTTTCTTTGTCTGAGCAGCTGCCAAGGGCTAATGATTATAATTAGTATTATTATTGCTAATAATAATAATTAATAGGAAAGCCTACCTTAAAATGTGATGCTTTTAAAAATAATATTGAAGATGACAGAGCATGTATCATTTTTTCCCTCCATAAAGTTTAAGATTGTAAAACTACATCATAATTATTGTTTCCTACAAAACACATCCTATTTTAACTGGTATTATTTCCTCTAGCCAAGACAGTTGAAGAAAATACTTACGAAAAACACATCAAACTCTTTGGGAGAAAAGATGGTATCTAAAGAGAGGAAAAAGTACTACTAGTATTATCTTAATATTTTACTAATGACAACAGAGAAAGACCTGTGTCTTCATATTATATACAATAATATAAATGCCTTTGAATTCTCTAGAAGTTTATCTTCAAATAACTATTTAATTGACTTCAGAATTTTAAAATACTATTTTATGTGACAAATTTTGGTATGGGATTCTGCACATTTCTGAAATACTGAAAATCAGAATGAAAAAGTGTTTTTTAAATCAGATAAATATGGCACAATAAAAGCTAACATAAGTGCTACCACACAAAGGCCAGCCCCATAAAACACAAAACATGTCTGTGCCTGTTTCACCTTTCCACTAGGAGGAAGTCACTTTGTTTGACTGCTTGGACTGAGGCTCAGAGAAGTTAAGCAAGTGGCCAAGAACAGCAGCAGTTCAGCTGCCTTCCTCTTCCTTTTTCTTTTTTCCTGTTGGAGTCCAGGGCATGGCAGCCTCTAGACCAGTGTTGTACCTCTGAGGTACACTCCCCTGCAGCCTTTCTTGTTAAATCTAATATTGTGCTACTATCTAAGATAGATATTATTGAACTATACTATTAATATATGTCTCTTTCAAAAAGCAAACATCGGGCAGGGGATTTAGCTCAGCGGTTCGGTGGCCTGCCTCGCATGCACAAGTGACCCGAGTTCAATCCCCGGTACCAAAAAAAAAAAAAAAAGCAAACATCCCAATTAATCAATTTTTAGTGAGATAATAGGTGAAAATTGAAATTTCTTTTTCATCTCGGTTCCTTTTTAAAAGAAATTCTATAAATTTAAATCTGGAAGAAAACTTTAAAATCATTTACTCTAATTTTATACAGGAAATAAAATGAACCCAGAGACTTGAAGTTTTTGTGTTGGATGCAGCAATAGAAGTAGGTCTATTTAAGTATTATCTTCTAGATAAAGATTTTACCCTTACTGAAAAATTACAAGAAACTTTATTGCTGTAATTCACCAATAGTGCTCCATCTTCAGCCCCTGGACAGATGCTGTGCCTTGGGATTTGACAGTGTCTGTGGTAATGAAAACAATGTCCCATGGATTGCTGAGTGTCACCTGAACCAGTGGAGGGGAAGTCTTTGTAATCAAGAGATGTGTTATTATTTGTTTCTGTTGCTGACACTGTCAGGCATAAGACCCCCGCCTTCAGAAAAGCCTTTCTGTCTACAAAGTCTTCTGCATGGGGAGCTTTAAAATTTACTACTAGCTGGTTCCTTCCACAGAGTTTCTGCTTCTGGTTGTCTTGGGTGTTATCCAAGCAACCGTAGTCTTCAGAAGTCTGCAGGTGGTTCTGTTGTGTAGTCAAGGAGGGTTCTGAACCATCACTACACCAGCGGCTCTGAAAAAGAGGTCCTCATACTACAGCCTGAGTGTCATTTGGTAGAATGGTAGAGAGGTACATTCTTGGGCTCCAGGGCAGAAACACTGAGTCAGGGATTCTAGGTTGGGACCCAGCAGCCTGCATTTAGCAAACCCTCCAGATATGGTTTGATGAGCACTGAAGATTAGGTGCAGCTGTGTTAGGTGAATGCACCTACTGCAGCCACCCCCATCCTTTTTCCCTCTTCTGGCCTCTTATCTTCCTTGGTTGGCAAGGGGAAACCTTTTATGATTGCACCCACAATTCCTCTTGCCACTTGCCATTCCCTTTTGCATGTTAATGCCTGTATGACAGTCTTGGCTACTACTTGCTGCTAGCTAAATTTACATGTCACTGTCATACCTTATTAAGAACCATCTTATGCTCTTGAGAAGCTGGGCAAGGCTCTGAGAATGCAATAGTCCAAAGAGGAGAACTTTCAATCAAAGTTCACTCAGACAGTAAAGCGGCTTCAACAGAGCATAATACATGGTATGAAAAACTCTTGCCCTAGCATGTTTTCCAAACACAAGAACAGCACCATTATTGCTCTCAGGACAATGATCACAAGCCTCACCCATACCAAGATTTCTTTCCCACATAATTCATGTACAGTGTTTAATAAAGGGAAGGGCCAGATCATTAGATGTATAAAATGAGGCTATGATGGCTTCAGTATGTCTATCCTGAAAGGGAAAGGACCCAAAGGGAGCCCAGCAGGACTCCGTATAAGCCAGAATGGTTGCAGATCTTTTTAAAAGTGCAGAGGAGCATTTATAAGCTCCTTAGTGAGTTCACAGGGCAATAGTAACTTACAGGTAGATGTGCTAAACTAATCCAAGAACTTGAATTACAAAGACAATTCAGTTATGATGTCCTTGGCTATCAGGGTACATATTCTCTTGTGCTATAATTAGGAGAGTGAATATTTTTTGAAATGTCCCCAGTATTTGTGACTGATTTGGTGAAAGCTGGTTGGAAGGGGTAGTGTTGGTCCTCTCCACAAGAGGGCACCTATATTCCTAGTTTGTATATATATATATTTTAAATCTGGAAGCAACAATTTCTATTTTTCATCTTGCCACAAATTAAACAGAAGAGTGATTTATGCTTTGCTGTTTGTGGAGTTGATTTCATGTAGTTTTGACAGCTCTATTACATTCCAAACAGTTATAGCTTTTTCTTTCAGGATTTTGGAATATGAGGTTAAAACACTAGAAAAACATGGGCTGTTTCTGCTAACAGCATCCTTACAATATATGAGCTCTGTGCTGTTTGGTTTATCTGTAAAAAATCTTCTTCATTAGTGCCTATGAACAAAATCTGTCAGTAATATCATCGTCTCCAAAAATGCTTCTGCATGTTTGAAAGAATATTTACATAACACAGAAAACAAGTGGTTGATTCATTTAAAGTCATGATACATTTTATTATTACAGCGCTATGGAGACATCTCCATGAACAAGTGCAGACAGGAGTAACCAGGCACCTTTGCAGATGGTACCCAGGAACAAGAAAGGGGCTGTCTGTTCCGGGTCTGGGGCTGGCCCAGGGAAGAGTGGATGAAGAAACTTGAAGGCCAGAAAATGGTGGCTTCTGAACTTTCATGAACTTCACAGTGAATAATGAATGAGGCAGAAGAGAGCATGGCAGCAGAAAAGATTTTTTAATGGCACTGGAAAAAAGTATTTGAAAATCAGACCTTGGGTCCCCGAGCTCTGGAGTACTGTACAATTCATTGGTTTGTGAAGGCATCATCTGAGAGAAGTTTTTTTTTTTGTTTTTGTATGTGCTTTCTGTGTTTCTGGGAAATTCCCATTCTTCCTCCCAGGCTCTTTTTCTGCCTCCACAAACTGTTTGTTCCCAAAATGAATGTGACATGGGGAGAGGGGACATCAGTTAGGATTTCTACTCTATAGACAATTTTCCGTAAAGATGAGAGTCATTTTAACAATTTAGAGAGCAATGATTTTGGTTTACTTTGCTGCAAAAGTCTCTTTCCTCACCTCTTTGGAAAAAATATGAAAGAGTTCAATTTCTCTGCTACTCTGTTCTGTGCAAGCATTTTCTCTGAAAGTCTTATAGGTAGCTAAGAATGCTCAGCCTTTCAATTAGCATGGCTGGTGTCCACATGGCTGATTTGGTGGGCAGCCCGGCTGGGAGATGGGAGGGTCTGGGGTTTATTTCTGAGGATGTAATCAACAGAGATCATGAATGAGAAGGGAGCTGGGCAGCCCTGAAAGTTTCTAGCTTGCTCCACGTTGGTCATTATCCCGGGGTAATTGGCGTTGAGAGGGGAGGACTTCTAATGAGCTGCTCCTCTCCCTAATGGTGGGAGCCTGGGAATTAGTGCAGCGCCTGCTGTTCTACGAGTGAACCCAGGCTGGAGCTTCCCGCAGTCCCTCCAGGAAGTGTTCGGCAACTGCCTGACGGTAGCCTGGCTAATGGCACCAATTACAGAACGGCCTTTTCAGTGAGACCGTGGGCATCAGTTAGAGACTAATCTCATTGAGCAACCACGGCACTGCCGCTGTGGCCATTCCAGGACTGGCCTGCAGCGCTGCGGGGGCTCAAGTGGCTTTCAGGTCTCTTGGAGGTCGTGGAGTTTCTGAGATGCAGCGAAGGAGTGAACCATTGCTGTGTGCAGAACCAGACGGAGAAGAGCAGGCAAGAGAGCAGCAAGGGCCTTGTGTCCTCGTGGAAGGCACTGCAGGGACCAGGTACCACACAGAGGGCAGAAGAGCCTTGATCCTCCCCGGGCTCCTCCAACTCACAACGACAACTGCAAACTCTTCGGGAGGAAAAGCGAGGGACAACAGATGGAAGAGAGGGCTCCAGGTGGGAGTTCACAAGGAGGGCTGGATTCACTCCAGCGGTAAGAGCTGTATGATGCCATACATAAAATAATTCGTGGGACTGGTGATGTAGCTTAGTGGTAGAGCACTTGGCCAGTGTTTGCCAGGCCCTGGGTTTCATCCCCAGCACTACTAGGAAAAAATATCTCTTCAGATGGTGATGGGTGTGCCTATCACCCAATCTTATTCATGCACATTGTATGCAAGTATTAAAATGTCAGAGTGCCCATAAATATGTACAATTCTTATGTGGCAATTAAAATTAAAGATATGTTAAAAATTACCAGAATCAGTTTGCTATCTCACATTTTAATAGCATAAGTATGATGGCCCAGGTAGTGTCAGCCCCTGCCTAGTAAAGCACCATGAGAACACATAGTGACCCATAGGGACAGAATTTGGCTTTCCCTCATGGGTTGGAATGATCAGCCTTGCCCCATCATGATAGTGCCAAATGGATCCTAGGACTTGGAATCAGGGCATCCAAGAGGTACCCCATATGCAAAATGCAAGAGGCCCTCTCTCAGGGCTCTATCTGCATAGGTCAGCACAGTGAGGGAGGGCCTCTTAAATCCTGCATCCTAGGTGTTTCACCTGCCTTATACGGATCTTGGCTTTAAAAGAACCCTGCCCTTTTCAATCAGAAGAATTCTTTCTCTAAATGATGTCACTAATATATTGCTAAATTTGGTATAACACGAATAGACCATTTTCTGTGTAGATACGAGCATTGAATGAGTTGCAGAACAGGGCCCCTTGCATACTAGGCAACTATTGTACCTTTGAGCTACATCCACAGCCTGTAAGATATTTCTGAATATAAAATCCATGGAAGGAAATGATATTTAAAACAACTGGGTAGACTCAGAAGTAAGTAAGTAGTTTTTAATTTTAAAATTGTACTTTTAAGAAAATTGTAGCTTCAGGACACTAGGGTAAGTCCTTTTCCACCATTATTTTTTTTCCTTGAGCATAACTGACTCTGTTTTAGCTTTTTGAAATTTGCATACATAGAATTGCAGTTGATTTATCACACTGGATGAGTGAGGATGGAGAGTGTGAGCTGATCACAAATCATTTCATGTCCTAAGTTTCTCTGTCTCTGCCTCTCTTCTCTTTCATGCTGGAGATGGATGGAAACCTGTGCCTTGTGCATGCTAGGCAAGTGCTGTACCACTAACCTACACTTCAGCTTAATACCCTAAGCTTTAAAGAGAGCTCTTGCTGTCATTTTAGAGTGAATCACTTGTCTCACCCATAGCATTCAGATATAAAAATTGCACATAAATGTAATTTCACTAGAAAAATGATCCCTTATTCAGTCAAAACAAGGAGCCAGTACTCAATTTACACATGACCAATTGAACATATATTATTTGTGCATGAAAATAAATGTAGATGCAAAAAGGGAGCTGCCTTTGAAGCTATTGGGAGCAGTTCCTTGGTATGCTGGAGTAATGATGCTAATCATGTTAGGTTCTGTAGCATTCACTCTCTGTTTTGGCTTGAGTATAAAGAGGAGGAGGTGAAAAGGAAAACAGTGGGCTTCATCCTGTTGAAGAGAGGGAGCTTCCTACAGAACTGACTGTATTTCACCCTTCTAATTCAGAGTTTAGAGATAGCAGGCAGTTTACAAAGCACTCATTTCTGGGTTGAAATATGAGTTGTAGTTTCCCACTCATTAAACATTTGCTGTATATTTAAGACACTTTGCCTAAGAGTTGGTGAAGTGCTTGTAAAACAGTGGTTGTTGAGGGGAGTTTTAAAATGCTTTGTGGAATTCATTTCGTCTTGTTATTCTCCAAAGAGGAAGGGAGTTCTCTTAAGATGGTAGTAGTTACCTGAAGTGATTTCTAAATCAGAACTAGATGTAGGAAACAAAATCATTCCTTGTGTATGATGTTTGAGTAAAGAAGCAAGTTACTCTCCTTGGAACCTCAACCAACTCCTTTCTTTTGGAGAAATAGAAATAATTCAATGGACTTAGTAAACATTCTTATCCTACATTGATTGACTCCACAGAATGGAGTTTGATCCATAATTTCATGGTAGCCATGAGAGCTGATGGGTGAAGTGTGGTCCTTGGTCCACAGAAAACCCCAGGCATATGAGCAAGATGGTGACCCTGGCAGCCACTAGGCTGTGGAGACAATGTGCCACTTACTGGGGCGAACAAACAGCCAGCAGTTTCCACATGCCCATCAGGAGATATGAAAAACTGTATATGTTTTTTAATTTAGTGCATTTTTACTGCTCAATAAATGTTTAATAATAATAATCACATTTTTATTAGACACTGCACATTTATGAGCAAGCTTGGTGGTCTCTTTGGATCTCTGCCAAGGTCTAATGGAGCTTTCGTAGTTGTTCAGAGTCCTCATTCAGGTTTCTCTCTCTCTCTCTCTCTCTCTCTCTCTCTCTCTTTCTCTCTTTTGCATAATCTGAGGAAGGACAGCATACCTACCTAGAATAAAAATAAAGCAGAAGTAAAAGAGGTATCTTTTATTTTAACTGAGAGTCAGTCTACCCCAGCTTCTCCAAGCCAAGGACATTATTCTAGAAATCACAGTTCCTTATAAGAAAATTGAATACAAGATAATCACTCACAAAGGAGAATAAAAACATTAGCATTAACCTCTAGTCCAAATATTGGTTTCTGATCCAAGCCTCAATATTCATTGACTGAGAAGGCCCAGTGAAGCCTTACTTATCACTAATGGCACATCTGGAGCTTGGCATAAGAACACTGCACTGCTTTTTTAGAAACCAGAAATGAAACATGGTTGGAGACAGAGTTATGGCCATAACATCAAGGCTCATGAATATAAAATTCCTTGAGTGAGAAAAGCTTGGAAAGTAGCCACACAATTGTTTTATAGGACTCGAAAGCTTTTCTTCTTGTATTTAGGCAGATAGCTTATAAGATATCCCTACAGCTAGCCCAATTGTGGCCAGGAAGAGAAGAGTTAATTTTTTGGCAGAAAATCTTAGTCAGATATAATCAGACTTGGGATATAGAAGTGTGAAAGAGGAACAGTCATTCATTCAGTCAACAAATCTTTCCTGAGCACTTGATGTGGATACTGGAGACTTGGACGTATCAGTGACTAGAACAAAGACACAGCATTAGCAGAGGTTACACTTGGGTCATGGTGGGGAATATGTTTGATAGAATAGGAAGTTACAGGAAACAATAGGGATGTATAGTTATAAGGAATCCAAAATATAGTTTAAGGGTGAAAGGTGAGGAAAATGAAAATGAAATAAGGAAATCAGTATTGCTTTGCTTGGGAAGACACAGTTAAAGTAAGGCTTACTGATAGTTTTCAAATATATGAAGAATTGTATCTGGGGATCTCTCTAAGAATAGTACAAAATGAACTAAGCTAAATGGTGGCAAGGCAATCTAAACTCAAACACATGAAAGAGTGATTACAGGAATCAGAATGTCAGTGGAAGGGAGACAATGAGATAAATGACAGTAATCTTCTTCCCTGAAACCAGAAGGACTGGCTTCTCCAGAGAAACAGAAATGCAGGTTGAGTATCTCTTATTTGAAATTCTTGGGCCCAAAAGTCTTTCTTTCATATTTCAGAATATTTACATATAGGTAATGAGACAGCTTGGGGATGTAAACACAAAAGTATAAACACAAAATTCATTTGTTTCCTGGTAACCTTACATGTATAGTTTGAAGCTACTTTTTAAGCAAATATTTTAATAATTTCATGCATGAAATAAAGTCTCATGGTGTGGAATTTTTCACTGTGGCATCATTTTGGTGCTCAAAAAAGTATACTTTAGAGCAGTTTGGATTTCACATTTTTGGATTAGGGATGTGCAACCTATATACACAGAGAGACACCTTGTGAATATGGAGCCTGAGAAGTTCCAGGATCTTCAGCTGGCAGGCTTGAGACCTAAAAGAGCTTCAGCCCGATTGTGCAGGGCTGAGAACCAGGATAGCTGATGAAGTTTTAGTGTGAGTTGTAGGGCAGAAGACTGATGACTCAATTCAGACTGCCAGACAGGGAAAGAGAATTTTTTTATTCTCAGCTTCTAATTCTCTTCAGGCCTTCAGTGGGCAGGGTGGAGACCACAACATCAGGGAAGGCTGTGTGCTTTCCCCAGTGCACTAATTTGCATGTTAACCTCATCCAGAAATACCTTGCAAACACAGCCCAAATAATGTGTGGCCAAATAGCCGGGTGCCTCATGCCCAGTCAAGTTCACACAGAATTAACCATACTACTCATGAAGAACCATTAAGCTTTACCTTTAAAACTCGAAATAGCTGTAAACTTATTTAATATAAATAAATAAATAATATGTCATTGTCTTAGAAAAATAAGCAGATACTAAGCTAAGAATGGTCCTGTGCATCTAGAGAACAAAAGATCCAGCGTGCAGTATTGACTTTTTAAAAGTAAGCCATGTAACAATTTGCCCCTATTTAAATAAACAACCTTATGCATGTATATTGGTATTGAGAAGAAAAGGTTTAGAAGGATGCACACCAGATATAGGTGAGTACCACTGAGAGGGTGAGTGAACTTGCTTATTTTTAAGCATTTCTTCATTAAGTTTATCGGTACCTTTTAGGTATACAATACAGTTACATTCATCATTGGGAACTTGTACTTTTACATGATGTATCCTGGTTCTTATTTTTTCCCCATTCCTCTGCCCTGCCTTCATCCTTCCCTATTCACAAAGACTTTGTTTCCATTTTCCCAATTCTTATATTTTTCCTTTCCTCTACCCCTCCCACTTCCTCTACCCCATTTAGACCTTTACTTCCTAATTCACACTATCAATAGTACACTTTTTTGTTTTGTTTTGTTTTTTTGTTTTTTGAGACAGGGTCTCACTATGTAGTTGAGATTGACCTGAAACTCACTATGTAGCCCAGGCTGGTCTCAAACTCACAGCAATCCTCCTGCCTCAGCCTCCTGAGTGCTGGGATTTCAGGCGTGCACCACCATGCCCACATCAATTGTACATTTTTGATCCTTATTTATATTTTCAGTTTTTCACACCAGGGAAACTATCTAGTATTTACACATGTGTGTCCTATTTATTTCACTTAAGTGTGTGGCCTCCATATGCATCCATTTGGCTATGAATGTCTCTCATTCTTTATGGCTGAGTAGTATTTCATTTTATAAAAGAATGCATATCTTCTTTATCCATCTCCAGTTGTTGGGCAAATGGGTTGTTTCCAAGCTTTAGCTATTACAAACTGTGCTGTGATAAACATGAGTTTGCATATATAACTGGGTTTGATTCTTTTAGTTTTTTGAGGAAGATACCCATCAGAGGCTAGCTGGATCAAATGGGACCTATAATTCTAGTTTATTGAAGTATCTCCATATTGATTTCCAAAGTGGTTGCATTAGTCTACACTCCCACCAACAATGGAGAAGGGTTCCTTTCTCCCTACAACCAGATTTGATAGTAGCAGCCATTCTTTCTGGGGGGTGGTAGAATCTCAGTGTTGTTTTCATCTGCATCTCTTGAATGATCAGTGATATCAAAGATTTTTTCATGTTTATTTGCTGCTTTTACTTCTTTGAGAAATGTCTGTACATTTCAGATGCCCATTTTTGAATCAGATCTTTGTATTTAGGGGGTCTGATTTTTTAAGTTCTTTATATATTCTAAATAGTAGTCCTTTGTCTGAGAAACAGCTGATAAAAATTTTTTCCCACATTGTGGGTTGTCCCTTAGCTCTGTTGGTGGCTTCTCTTGCAGTGCAGAAGCTTTTTAATAAGATTAGATCCCAGTTGTTGATTCTTGGTGTTAATTCCCATGCTACTGAGATTTTGTGAATAAAATCTTTTCCTATGCCAATTATCTCTGAGAGTTCTACCTAACTTATCTTCCAGCAAATTTAGTGTTTCTGTTTTAATATTTAGATTTTTAACCCACTTTGATTTTAGTTTAGCTCATGGTGAAAGATAGGGGTCTAGTTTTAATCTTTGGCTGGTTGAAGTCTAATTTTTCCAACACCATGTATTTTTTATTAGTTTTCATTTTTTTAGATTTGGTATTGAACCTGGGACCTTGTGGCTGTGAGGCATGTAGCGAAACCACTGAGCTAAATCCCGGCCCCCAACACCATTTATCAAAGAGGCTGTCTTTACTCTAGTGAAGATGGTTGTCTCCTTTGTCAAAGATGAGGTAGCTGAGTATCGAAGGAGTTGTTTCTGCATCTTCTGTTCTTTTCCACTGATACTCAGGTCTGTTTCTTTGCTAGTAGCATGCTGTTTTTATTACAGCGGCTTTGTAGTTTATAGTTTCAAGGTGGATATCGTGATACTACCTGTCACATCTCTACTGCCTACAATTGCTTATATGATTCTAGGTCTCTTTTGATTCCAAATGAATTTTTGGATTGCTCTAGTTCTGTGGAATATACTGTTGGGATTTCAATCAGGATGGCATTGAATCTATGTAGCAGTTTTGGAAGTATGGCCATTTGCATTATGTTCGTTCTTTCTACCCAGGAGCAAGGGATGTCTTTCCATTTTCTATATCCTCTTCTATCCCTTTTTTCAGTGTGCTGTGGCTTTCAATATACAGGTCTTTTGCTTCCTTCATTAGACTGATTCCTAAATATTCCATTTGTTTGATGCTATTGTGAAAGGAATTGTTTCCCTAATTTCTCTCTCAGTGAGTCTGTTATTTGTGTACAAGAAAGCTACTGACTTTTGAATGTTGATCTTGTATCCAGCTACTGTGCTGAAAGTGTCAATTAAGTCTAAAAGTCTTTTAGCAGAGTTTTTTGGGTCATCTATGTAAAGTATGATATCAGCAAATAATGACATTTAAAAATTCTTCTTTTCCTATGTTTATTCCTTTTGTTTCTTGTCTTGTGTAATTGATGTGGCTAATGTTTCTAGAACTATATTGAACAGAAGTGGTGATACTGGACATCCTTGTCTTGTTCTTGATTTTAGCATGAAAGTTTTCAGTTTTTGACCACATATTATGTTGTTGGCTGTTGATTTTTTATAGTATGGACTTCACTAGGTTGAGACAAAGACCATCTATTCCACTTCTCTGTAGGGTGTTTATCATGAATCTGTGTTGGATTTTGTCAAATGCTTTTTTTTGCATCTATTTAGATCATCACTTGTATTTTGTCCTTGGCTCTGTTAATAAATTGTATTACATTTGTTGATTTATGTATGTTGAACCATCCTTGGATCCCTGGGATAAATCTGACTTGTTCAAAGTGTCTGATCTTCTTGATGACTCTCTGTATTCTGTTTAACTGCTATTTATTGACTCATCCTTGTCATTTTCCTGTTGTTGGCTCTTTTATTTTTTATCTTCACCTCTCTCCCTTTAATTTTTTGCCTTGTCCAATGGTTTTGCTCTGTTGGGCCTCATGAAGTTGTGACCTTCATTGTCTTTTTCTAGGATATTTTTTAGGATATTTTTCTAGGCTATTGTCTAGAATTGCTTGGAGTGCTGGTTTGGTATTCATGAAGTTTCTCAGGTGTTCTTTGACATGGAAGTGTCAATCAATTTTGAGAGATAGTTTTGTAGGATAAATCAATCTAGGTTGTAGATTTTCTCTTAGGACTTGAAATACCTCACTCAAGGCTCTTCTTGGGTAAAGGATTTGTGTTGAAAAGTCTGCTGTCTGCTGTGATTCTGTTGAGCTTTACTTTGTGATTTTTTTTTTTTTTTTTTGCTTTTCTCTGCTTGTAATATTTTATTTTTCTATTGGGTTTCTGGGAGATTGACTATTATATATCTAGATATAGATTTTATTTGATCATGGCTAGTTGAAGTCCTATATGCCTCACTTATCTATGTCAAATTCATTTGCTCTGTTTGGGAAGTTTTCTGTCATTGATTCTGTGAATAATTTTTTAAATAATGTCATTTGTACTTTCTCCTGATTTTTTGTGAATTCCTGTTAGTCTTATGTTATTCTTCTTTGCATTATCTAGGAGCTGCTGAATCAATTTCCCATGGTTCCTTACTATCTTTAAAAGACCTCTCTTTTCATAGTCCCCAACCACAATTCTATCTTCTATATCTGATATTCTGTCTTAACATTGGCTCATTCTGCTGTGAATACTTTCACTAGAGCTTTTAATCTCCTGGATATCTGAATCTGTTTCATGAATTCCATTTTTTCCTATTTTGGATATTCATGGTTTCCATTTGTTTCCTATGCTGGGCATTCATGGCTTCCATCATGATCCTGAGCTCATCCATTTTTTTATCTGTTTCTGTTGTAGAGTCTCTAATGTCTTTCATGTCAAAAGAGGATCCTTTGATAAATTATTGTAAGTTTAAGAAGAATTAATTCAGCCACCTTCCAAATAGAGGTAAAGTATTCTAGTAACTGATTTTGCTAAAGAAAAATTGAAGACAACAAAATAAATTAAAATTAAAATAAACTAAAACTAAAAAAAAAAAACCAACATTTCCAATGATGTTGATTGCTATAGCTATAATAATGCTGTAGTTTCCATGTATTTGGTACATGGTTTGATAAAAGGAATACTACTCAGCTATAAAGAATGAGAAATTAGATTCTATCATAGGAAAATGGATACATATTGAGGATATACTCCTAAGTGAAATAAATAAGTCACACATGTGTAAATACTGAATAATTTCTCTGGTGTGAGAAGCTATAATAGTACATAGATTCTAATGAGATAATTGACCATGTGAAATAGGAAGAAAAGGGCTAAAGATGTAGGGAAAATGGGAAGGGTAGGGGAAAGGTAATAAGGGAAAAGAAAAAAATATGACAAAATGAAAAAATGGAAATAAAGTGTTTGTAAATGGGGAGGGAAGGAGCAGGTGAAGGGAGGGCAAGGACAAGGGGAAATAAATGAGAACCAAGACCTGTCATATAAAGGTACAAGATCCCAATAATGAATGTAATTGTACTGTATACCTAAAATATACCAATAAACTCAAAGAAAAGAAAAAAATGTAAATAAAAAGGATTTCTAGTATTTTTTAATCTAAGGATCTTAATATATTTTATTTTATTTTTTGGTACTGAGGATCAAACTCAGGACATTGCACTTGCAAAGGCAGATGTGGTACCACTGAGCTAAATCTACAGCCCTTAACATATTTTATAGGATTTTTTTCTTATAATGGTTCTACTGGAGTTTGTACTGTCCTTACTCTTCAGAACAAGAGGAATAGACCAAAGTCATATCTGGAAAATGGGAAGCAGTATTTCTTTAGACTTATTTACTGTTTACACATAGTACAAGAAGTATATTTTTATCAATAATATTTCAGCAGTAAGCTGTCATGAGGCGACATTTAAGTGTTTAAGTATTGCTAACAGATAGAATTGATTGTAAATTTGTAACTAAATTTTTAAAGACTGGTTCCAGATATTGATCAAGTTAAAATCAATATTCTGTATTTTTATTTTTTGGTGATTAACTTCAGAAAGACTTTCTCTAATTCAAAACTTTATTTTAAAAGTGAAGAAAAGTAGTTGTGAAACATTGCTTCTGAAATTATAGGCCTGTTAATAAAAGATTCATAGTTTTGGGCTGGGGATTTATCTCAGTGGTGCTACCACCTGTCTCACAAGTGCAAGGTCCTGAGATTGATCCTTGGTACAAAAAAAAAAAAAAAATCATACTTTGCATGTCCAGCATTTAGAAAGAATATCTTTGTGTTTTGGATAGATCTAGATAAGTTAAAAATTTAAGTGAAATTCTAGATCAACATTCTTAGCTACAGGGGAGGGAAATTCTATTGGTAAATCTGAAGTAGTTCCTCTACAACTGTATGTCACTCTACAGATAATCCTGAGGTGTAGCCAAGGCTGAGACATTTCTTGGTCATTCCTTTGTGCTAACACTACACTTTGTTGTTAATTGGTCTTTCTTATGCAATCAGGACTTTCAGCAAAAATAGCAATAGTGAAACACTGTCCCACCAACATTAGTTTGTGCTTTTTCCATTCAAATTTTAGTTGATATCTAAATGTTTATGATTTTTAAAGTATCTGAAATTAAGACTCCATCAGTAATTTAAGATAATTCTAAGTCACTATCTTAGTTTTCTTTAAGTCACACTTTGGATGGGATAATTAAAAAATTTCCTTTTAACCCTATGATTTTTATGGCTTTCCTAAAAGGGGCCCCTGAGCACTGATGGATTCAGATTTCTGAACTGGGATGAGTTACACCTCGGGATTCTACAAGATCTAATGCATATTGGGGCAAAACCCTAGTGGGTGATATTTAAGAAACATTTCCATGCAATATGGAGATACCTCAAAGAACTAGGATTAAAGGTTCCATTTGACCCACCTATCCCTCTGCTGGGTATCTTTCCAAAAGAATTAAAAGAATCATACTACAGTGATATATGCTTACCCATGCTTATAGTGGCACATTTTGTAATAGCTAAAGCTTGGAAACAGTCCAATTGCTCAACAGTTGGAGACTAAAGATGTGGGTTTTCTATAAAATGGAATACTAATCAGACATAAAGAATGAGAAACAAGAGTCATTCATAGGAAAATGGATGCATACTGAGATTATACTCTTAAGTGAAATAAATAAGACACACATGTGTAAATACTGAATAGTTTCTCTGGTGTGAAAACTAAAAGTGTAAAGATCCAACTGGTATAATTGACAATATGAAATAGGAAGAAAAGGGCTAAAGGTGTAGGGGAAATGGGAAGGGTAGGGAAAAGGACATAAGGGAAAATAAAAAAATATAAGAAAACAAAAAAATGGAAAAAAAGTTTTTGTAAATAGGGAAGGGAGGAGGGGGTGAAGGGAGGGCAAGGGTATGGGGAAAAAATGAGAACCAAGACCTATCATGTAAAGATACGAGATCCCAATGATGAACGTAACTCTACTGTATACCTAAAAAGTACCAATAAACTCAATGAGAAAAAAAAGAGAAACATTTCCATGGCACTAATTGATCTTCTACCACACTACAACACAATAATTTAGAATATACCAATGTATATCAAACAGAATTAGTTTGTTTAACCAGTTCTCTATTATTGAACATTAATTTCCAGTTTTAAAATAACTTCTTCTGGTATCTTTTTTTCTCCTTATTGGGTATGTTGTTTAATTTCATGTATCAAATTGACTGAAGCATGGGGTGTCCAGATATTTGACCAAATTTTATTTTGGATATTTCTGAGAGAGTTTTTGGGTGAAATTGCCACTCAAATATGTAACTGACTAAACCAATTGCCTCCTTCATGTGGGTGGGCCTCCTCCAGTCAGCTGCATGCTGGACTAGCACAACACTTGCCCATCACAGAGGAAGAAGGAATTCTCTGGACTGATGGCCACTGGATCAGGACATGTGCTCTTCTTGGATCTACAGCAGCTTCTGCTCTTTGGAGTTGAACTTGGAATTGGTTTAGTACATTTCAGACTGGCTAACCTCCATGACCATGAGCCACTTCTTTATAATAAATTTATTTATGTTTATATCTTTGTAGACACTGTCTTTACATGTACATCTCCTATTGATTCTGTTTCTGTGGACAACCCTGGTTAATGCAGTATGTAATGAAAAACCATGATTTCCAACCTTTCATTCTACTGTGACTTTCTTCATAGATAGAGGTTTTAAGGAACTTGATGAAATTTTTTCATGTCTAAAGAAATGAAATCTGTGACATGCTTGTTCTAGTATGATCTAGACCAGGGGTCTCTGCATAGGCACTGCTGACACTTTGGGTTGGATAACTCTTTATTGTGAACATCATCCTGTGCATTGGAAGGTGCTTAGCACCACATTTGGCCTTGACTCTCTTGACACCATCGAGTTGTGATGGACAAACTTACCTCCAGACATTGCCTGAAGTGCCCTGGGTGCAAAACTGCCCTGACTAAGAACCACTGGTATATGTACATAAGGTGTGAATCAGGATGGTTATGCAAATTAGCAAGAGACTTTAGCCTGAAATTAATTTAAATAGTAGATTGTCCAATAAAAATAAAGTTTAATCAAGGGCAGCAGTTGCAAGGCATTTGGAGCTAGCTACAGTGCAGGAACAGAACTATCTCCACCCTGTACCTTCTGTGTTTGACATTATGGTAAATAGGAAGAACACTTTGCTTTTCCTGGACTTTTTCAACACCATCCTACTCTGGTTTTTACCAGGATTTAAACAAAAGCCCACCCAGAACCAGAACACTACTATTACCCATTGAGATGTCTTCTATGATGGAGCTTTGTCCAGCTGAACAAGCAAGGCTGTTAGGTCTCTCAAGAGGCCTGGTTTGGTGGAGTCTGAACTGAGCTCAAATACTTGTGGCTTTAAGTAAACTAGGCAAGTAGAAGAAAATAAAAGTTGAGTATCTGTGGGGGTCCGTTAGACATGTCCTCCTGGAAAAGGGAAAGCCCTCAGATGGGATTATCATTTTCCATCAGCTCTCTTTAAGGAGGGGAGATTATCCTAGGTAATTCATATGGGCTTCATCCAATCCATCCAAAGTCCTTAAAAGTAGAACTGCTTCTCTGAGGATGAAAAAATGCTATGGGATGGCAGGTGAGCTTCTGACCCAGATCTACTGACCTATAGGTTGTCTCTACAGATTTTAGATTTGACTAGCCAGATCTCAAATGGAGGAAGTCAATTCCTTGCAATAAATTACTTTCCCTTTCATCTCCCTTGTCCTCTCCCTCCCCACCAATCTTCTTCCCTCTCCTCTTTCGGTTTCCCAGTACTCAAGCTGATTTACAACAGAGTAGGAACACTATTGTTTTTCTCAAGCGATGAAGTGAGGACAGGACCCTATCTCATTTATTTTGCTTCCTCCTGGAGGCTGACACATAGCTCTCAACAAATAATATTGAATGAAATCATTGTTAGCAATCATTTCAAATGGTTCTGGAGGAAATTAAACAATATCTTGAATATTTCTGCTAGAAAGTAGGTAATTTATTAGCTTTCAAAATAAAAAAAATTCATTATATAAGTAATAGACTGACACTACTGAAAATCTGGAAAACAAGAACATAAATAAATTTATTATCCTAACAGAATTCATGCTTGGTATTCTAGTGCATTTCCTTCAGCTTTTCCTCTTAAGCCTCTACCCTCTGTGTATGTGGTTTTTGTATAGTGCTATACACAGCATGTTAAAATTATTATTTTTTATTTTCCTTCCTGTTAGTCTTCATAAACTTCTTTTGAGGATGAAGGAGCAACAGATCATGGAAGAGCCTTCCTTTTTATCTTATTCTATATAAAATGGTGTATACAAAGACTCAACATCTGGCTCCACATTTCTCCAGTTAGCATAAACTCAGCGCAGTAAAGCATGCCTTCTTTTTTTCCTTTTAGATACATGATTATTGATGTCTCACTCTTGTTCATGTTTTCAAACTGAGTTTACATTCTCATAGGTTGCTGAGTACAAAGCTGTGGAGTTTTTAGGTGTGGGGTTGGTCACTGGCTGCTATATAATTTTTGTTTTTGCTATACCATTTAAAATCTACATGATCAAATATGTATTGAAGCAGACAGAAGTGCTAGGTCGTCATCCAACCCAAGTGGAAAGGCAAAAAGTAAAATTAATTAAGTTAATTAATTCATTATAGCAGTTGTTCAATTTTCAAGGGTTAATAATGGGCATTGTCAGTCGGATCTTGTAGATTTTTAATTAGGTAGTGATTCCAAATGCACAATTCTTTCCATATTTGGATATATTTAAAGAGGCACTAAGAATTTTCATTGTCTTTTTTGCTGTATGTTCAACATAAGAAAGCAAAACTGTGCCACACTGAAGTAAATAATCCCTAATATCACATTACCATTGGCATTTTAAGCATAACTTCACTTCCTTAGCTTTTGAATATTCCTATATATTGCAAATAAGAATGCCACACAAACAGTAACTGTATATTGTGAGGTAGATGCTGGGCATGGCCATATTTTCCCACTTTACTTTGAGCCTAGACTATTCAATTATTCCTGAGTAAATGCTTATATCTAACTGGATATTAATAGCCTAAATCTAGCTAGTTCATGAATCAGATTCACTGTGCTGTCCTTTCTATTTTCTAAAAAAATTGTTTTAAAGCTGAGGGAAAAGTTTTCAAACTAGACTTTCTGGATCTACTTCACAGGATACCATATATGTTTTTGACCACTGCATCAAAGACCGACTCAGTCATGTAGCAATGACCCTTCCCCAGGAAAACAGCTTTGTTAAATTACAAAAGCCATCTAGAAGATGCTTAAGGAGGTGGCACATTCCCTTCTTTAACAGACTAGCATGGTACACTTGCTGCCTAATTTTGCAATGAAGGGAAGGAGGGAGAGTCAGTTACCTGCAGTTGACCCTTTATACCAGCATGGTTCACAGAATGGATATACCAGAACTTCATTTAGGGTACAGTTTTATTGTGATATAGAAAATATAAAATGTTATGATTTTATGTTTTCTCCAATTGGCACAGGGTAGAAAATGGTGCCAGGGATAATTATTTCATGAGTGATGTGAACTTGCCTTTGTTAGAATTTAAAAAGATGACTCTGTGGTGACTTTAAATCTTGACTTGAGTCTGCATTCATGTAGTCTTATCATCAAAGACATTGAAGACTATGTTATTTGGCCTGGTGAATAGTCACATATTTATTTTAATGTCTTTAAAATGGAAAGAATATAGATACAATATATCTCAATAGAAATGAGAGAAGCCCTCCTGGCTTTCACATGGACAGTTGTGTTCAGTGGTGTAACTGTAGAGATTCCTGCCACAATTGTAGCATCCTCAATTGCGATATGCGAGATCTTTGAAAACTACAAAACACTGAAATACACAGGAGAATGACTATAGATAACAGTTTGTGAAAATTTTTTTTGCATAAAGAAATTATGAATGTTTGAAGAGATAGATATATGTAATATGATTTATCACACAACACATACACACTTTAGCAGTTCACTGTACTAATAAATGTCTGGAACTGATGATCACCACTTTGAGTGCCTCTTGTAATTGAAGAGGCCAAAGGTAACATGTATTAATCTCGTGATGTCTCAATACATTTAGTATTAAAATAGTTATACAAGTTTTTCTTATCCTGAAGTGTGTATACATTTTTGGTGGACTCTCTATATAATTTTATTTTTGTATCAGTTAATATGCATTTAAGTAAAAGTTTATGAAATATTAGGGAGAATTCTTTTCTCATTTTCAGAAATAAAATATGTGGTTTGTACATTTGAATAGAATGTAGCTGGTTGAGGAAGGCCAGTAGACCCACTGTAGCCACCAGAACTGGAGTAGCTACAAAAATCATATTTTTAAAGACATTAGAGAATTATGGAAGAAATGAGTACTAGATGATTAAAATTAGAGAAAAGAGAAAACTCTTCCAAGGAAGGTGATGACTGACAGCTTTGTTTTGGCCCTAGGGATACTTCTTGTTGATCTTGAACACAGATGGAAGATTGAACCTGGAGCCTGCCTTGTGAGAAACAATGACAGCAGCAAAGCTTTCACCAATATGAGATTGCTGGAAATGAATTGGGAACTATTATGGTTTGCATCTAGATGTATCCAGAAAGCCTCATGCCTTTGTAGGTGGGGCTTTTGGGAGTGCCTAGATCATGCGTTATGTGATACTGAATCAGTCCACTGATTGGATTAGCATGGTTCTGGGTGTGGGTGATGAATTTACTGAAGAGGGAAGACTCACTCTGGGTGTGGGTGGTACCAGCCAATAGGCTTGTAGCCTGGATGGGGTAAAAAGGGAAAGAAGAAGGAAGGCTCATTTCTGTTTCTTAGAAAGAGGTCCAGTCTATCTTCTCTTGAGATGTTCATTTTCTGGCTTCCAGTGAAGCCCCTTCTGCCTTGCGCACAGACCCTTCAGCCTCCTGATATGGATTTGCATGGCCCTGTACTCCAGGCCTTTGACCATTGACTGGATCCTTTGGATCTTCATCGTGCAGCCCTTTTGCACTCTTCCATACCTGACTCTGCAATCAGCCATTGTAAGCCTACCTCATAACTTCTTTATATATTTATATATCTTATATTAAATCTTTTTCTCTAGTAAGAACCGACTAAGGCAGATTTTGGTACCAGAGAAGTTGTTGCTGTGACACTACCTGGCCATGTGGTTCGGGTGCCTTTGGAACTGGCTTGTGGGAGGAATTTGGAAAGGTTTACAGATGCCATCTGGAGAAGTAGCTGTGAGCTGAGCTTGATGGGAGATTCTGATCAGAGCTCAGAAGACCAGAGTGCTGAGAGTAATGCACCAGTAAAGGCCGAACTCAGGAGATTTCTGTTGGGAGCAAGGACCGCATTGACAGTTGGACTCCAGGCCATGGGAGTTATGTTTTGGCAGAAAATTTGTCTACATTTTGCTTGTGTCCAGAGACATTGAGAGAGACTGAAATTAAGGGCAATGGACTAACTAATCTGGTGGAAGAAATTTCACAGCAGCCTAATGTTGAGGTGGTGGCATGGCTACTGTTGGGGGCTTTTAGCCAGCTGTACCTTGAGAATCAAGAGAAAATAGCCCAGCAGAATGATTAAAACAGTTTTGAGTTTGGCCAGAAAGGAAGCTCCTATAAATTTGCAGCCTGTAAAGATGGAACAGAGGAGAACTTGGTTGCTGAAAGGAATAACATTAAAAAGCCAAGTATAGTAAAAACTTATAATTCCTTCTGGAAACATGCTTATAATCCAAAACACTTGTTTATCAAAATGAATTTCCCTATAAGAAATAATGGAAACTCAGATGATTTGTCCCACAATCCAAAAATATTCATACATAATGATTATGTACACACAAAATATTAAAGAAAATACAACATATAAAGAAAAAGAAAATTAGCTTGCATTTACCTTTGAAAACCTTTGTGGTTGATGTAAAGGAGACAAGACAGAGGAGGGTTATTATGTAAGATGAATTTACCATCACTAACAGAATCACTGCTCTCTATTGGCTCAATTGAATCTTTTTCTTTTTGTGTGACCTTAATAAGGAACTTATCCAAAGATACTTGCCTTTGCCTCATTTTGAGGATTGTGTGAAAATGTGACATTGAATTCTTGTTAAACAGATTCATTGCTCTCACTGCTACAGCCTTAACTAAGTGGTGCTTTTCTACACAATTTTTCAGTTTCCCTCATTTTACATATCTCCCTAATCTCATTTGAATTGAGGGATTCCTCCACCTTTTTCTCTTCCTCTGCTGTAGATGAGATCTTCTCCATATCTCTTGCATTGCGAGATGATCATCCACAATCTCACATTGAGAGAAGAGGGGAGGGAAGGAGACTGAGAGTGAGAGGGAGCAAGAACAATTGGCTCAGTTCTAATTATGTGGTGTTTAGTGTTATCACTTGTTTATTAAGTTAAAATGTATTTGAAATGTTCACTTATATTGCAGAACCTTCACAGAACAAGTTACTCACAATCTAAGGTTTTACTATACTTTGGATCAGGACAATAGACGAGATGGCCTGAGAGCATCACAAGAACCAGCAGAATTCCACCCTTTTCAGGCTCAGAATTGTAAAAGTGAAAGATTTTGCTTTGAGAAGAGAGCCTGAGAGCAACACTCTCCAGAATGGTGGTAACCTAGGAAATTTGTTCCTCAAGATTGGATTTATCGCACTTAACAATCCAAGCACTTGGCCTCCACAGCTAAGAGAGAAGCCTAGCTGCTGCTCTAGCTGGCAACAGAGCCTGGCATTCTCCACATGATGTGGGGTTTAGGCATATACACAATGCATGGGTTGTCGGGGTCAGGAAGGCTTCTATCCAGATTTCAGAAGAAGTCCTGGGAGGCCAGGCAGTGTGCCCCCTGCAAGGGCAGTGTGTGAATTTGTGAGTGTGAACAGTTCAGTGGAGACTCCAGAAGGTTGAGAAGCCAGGAACATGGATTATCTGAGGAAAGCCACAGAAGTGAGCAAATTTGGCCTAAAAAAGACACCATGAGGGCTTCAAACACCAGTAATGCCACAGGGCTAGTACCGCCCAAGCCTTTTGGAGTTCATATCTTGCCAAAGATTACCCTTCATGCTGGATACGGAACTATGGGATTTAATGATTGTCCTACCGATTTTTGGTCTTACTTTGGCCCCATTCCTTTCTACTCCCTTATTTGTACCTTTTGGAATGAGAGTGCTCATCATGTGCCATTGTATGTTGGAAGAATTTAACTTTCTTTTCATTTTTATAGGTGCTTGTAGCTAAGATTTTAGTTTAAACCCCAGAGGAGAATTTTTACTTGGACTTTTTAGCAATAATGAAACTTTTAGAACCTTAACAACTTTTAGAGATGAACTTTTAGAAATGCATTTTGCATACAGGGATTCTTATGAGTCTTTTGGGGGCAAAGGGCAGACTGCTATGCTTTATATCTAGATATCTCCCCACTCATAGGTGGGGCTTTTGGATGGTTACTGGATCATGAATGTGTGATACTGGATTGTGGGTATAAAAATCAAAGTTTAATATAGTTCTGGTGAGAAGGTCCACCCTGGTACCAGCTAATAGACTTGTATCCCAGATGGAGTAAAAAGAGAAAACAGAAGGAAGGCTGCTTCCTCTTGCCTGCCTTGCCATAGGCTGTTTCTCCTCTGCCACACCCCTCTGCTGTGTCACCCTGCCTTAAACCAGCTGACTATGGACTAAAGCCTCTACAGATGGTGAGGTAAAATAAACCTCTTCTTTAACTTGTGGACATTGGGTATCTTGTCTCAGCAATGAGAAAGTAACTAAGAGAGGATCTTTGAGTATTTCAAACTCAGAACTGGATTCCTCCACAAATATATGCTGAGTTCTTTATAGGATTCTGAGGAAAGAATATGAACATTTCTAAAGGGAAACAAAACCACCCACAGGGTAATGGTTTTAAAAGTAAGAAATCCCTGGGGGATAGAATCTGTTTTTAAGCACATGACTATTTTTCCCTTGAAGACTTTTGCCAGACTTTGAGCTTTGGTGGACCAGAGTGCTGGAGAGCTGGTTTGAAACCTTCTGAAGAATAGACAGAGATTTCCTACTTTTTCAGGAACCTATGTATACCTATCAGATTCTCCATCAAAAGTCCAGGTGGGTTAAACCCCAGAGATGGGGGTGAATCAAAGGTTTGTTGATTCATGTTTGTTAATAGAACTATAATCAAGTCTCAATCCTATTCAGTTTTTAAAAATCCAATTCAATTTTTTTTAAATTTTATTGAGTTTATTGGTACATTTTAGGGATACAGTACAGTTACATTCATTGTTGGGATAATGTACCTCTACATGGCAAGTCTTGATTCTCATTTTTTCCCCTTACCTCTGCCCTCCCTTCACCCCCTCCTCCCCTCCCAATCTACAAACACTTTATTTTCATCTTTTCATTCTCTCACATTTTTTTCTTTTCCCTTTTTGTTCTTCCCCTACGCTTCACACCTTCCCGACACCTTTAGCTCCTTTCTTCAAATTTCTAAATGTCAGTAATCTTATTAGAATCTTATGCATTGTTGCAGAATATTCACACCAGGGAAACTATTTGGTATTTACACATGTGTGATTTATTTATTTCACTTAGGAGTATATCTTCAATATGTATCCATTTTCCTATGAATGAATCTATTCTCTCACTCTTTATGGCTGAGTAACATTCCATTTTATAGAAAAACCACAACTTCTTTATCCAGTTTCCAACGGATGGGCCAATAGGCTGTTTCCAAGATTTAGCTATCACAAACTGTGCAGCTATAAACATGGGTGCACATACTTCTCTGTGATATGATTCTTTTAGTTCTTTTGGAAGATACCCAGCAGAGGGATGGCTGGGTCAAATGGAACCTCCAGTCCAAGCTCTTTGAGGTATCTCCATATTGATTTCCATAGTGGTTGCACTAGTTTGCACTCCCACCAACAATGGAGAAGGGTTCCTTTCTCCCCACAACCCCGCCAACATTTGTTATTGTGTGATTTCTTGATAGCAGCCATTCTTTGTGGGGTGAGGTGGAATCTCAGTGTTTTTTTCATCTGCATCTCTCGAATGACCAGTGATGTGGAACATTTTTTCATATATTTTCTTGCTGCTTTCACTTCTTTGTCTGAGAAATGTCTGTTCATTTCGGATGCCCATTTTTGAATCAGGTCTTTATATTTGGGGGGACTGATTGTTTTGAGTTCTTTATATATCCTTGATAATAGTCCTTTGTCTGAGGAACAGCTGGTAAAAATTTTTCCCACATTGTAGATTGTCTCTTAGTTCTGCTAATGGTTTCTTTTGAAGTACAGAAGCCTTTTAGTAAGATGAGATCCCAGTTTTTGATTCTATCTGCTAGTTCCCGTGTTACTGAGGATTTGTTCATAAAGTCTTTTCCTATACCAATGTCTTCCAGAGTTCTGCCTAACTTACCTTCCAGCAAGTTTAATGTTTCTGTTATAATATTTAGATCTTTAATCCATTTGAATAAAAATCCAATTCAATTTTTAACTGACTCAGATGATCAGCCCCTTACCCAATCTGTCTAGAAAGGGGGACACACTTTCTTGTAGAATATATCATCCGGAGCCTTATTTTCTCTTTGTTAATGATCAGTTCCCATTATTTTATTACACATTCTGAATAGTTAATGAAAGACCCAATCAGCTTTTTTTTTGTTTCAGAGTATAAGTATAAAATAGTATTAGTTCTACAAGTGTAAGTAGCATCTGCTTTTAGCCACACAGGTTTATTCCACTTCTTTTGAGTTTGTCATTTTGAACTTAGGCTTTCTAAACACTTCAAGAGTACAGTTTTGCAAATATAATAAATATTAACTTTTTTTCACATCTACACTGAGGAAAATACATTCATTTAAAAAACGAAATTAGAATCTTATAATATTTTACTATCCTTTTTGTTCTTTTTGAACCCCCTAGTTCTACACACAGTATCTGAATCAATAATACATAGACACACAAAGGAAATAAGAATGATAATAAAAAGATAACAACAACAAACAAATGCCAGAAAGAGATAATATAATAAAATTATTGGTATTAATACACTAGGAATGTTAAAATAATGCTCAAGAAAAGAGAGAAAGATATGAGAAAGAACAAATGAAAATCTAGAAAATTCTCTGGAGAACAGAAATCTATGAAAGTCATATGGAAAGTCTAAAAAGGTCACTATTTGAAATTAATAGTTGAATGAAGTGAATTGAAAGCAGAATAGATATAGTAGGAAGTAGGACTAGTGAATTAGAAGAGAAGTCAGTAGGAAATATATAAATTGAAGCCCAAACTGAAACACAAAGGAGAAGCTAATAGAGAATAAAGGTTTAATATGCACATAATTGTAGTCTTAGAAAAAGAAGAGTGAATGGGGAAGAATAAAGACTTAAAATATGACTAAGAATTTTCTTAAACCAGAAGACATCAACTATAGATTTAAACAGTTCAGGAAACCCCTATTAGAATAAACACAAAGAAAATTATATCTAGGGACAAAATATTAAAGCAGCTGAGAAATCAGATATTAAACGAAAAATCTTGAAACATCCAGAGATATGGACCTATTATCAGCAAAGTGACACCAATAATACTTAACAGCTGGCTTCTTAGCTGGAATTACAGAAGCTAGAAGACAATGAAATGACAACTTCATAAAAAATAAACTGTTATTCAGGTTGACTGTCCCCTCTAAGACACATGTAATTTAATTGTCAATGCAACAGTGTAGAAAAGGTAGAAAGAGGGAGCTTTAAAAGGTGATTAGATTGTGAAGGCATTGCCTTCATGATGGATAGTAAGGCTGTTTCATGAGAATGGGTTGGTTATTGTGAGAGAGAGAATCTGGCCCCCTTCCTCTTTCTCATTTGCCTCCTGTCTTGCCCACAGTAGAGCAAGAAAGGCCTCACCAGATTCCAGAACCACCCTTCACACTTCTCAGTCCACAACCCAGTACACTCCTCTTGTCTAATAATGTCCTTATTCTGCAGCACTCTGTTACAGCTGGAGAAAATGGATGAAGACAGCTGGCAACCAGAAATTCTATACCTAATTTAAAGATTGTGAAAATGTGAAATGAACTCATTTTAGACAAACAAACGCAGGGAGTTTGTGGAGAGTAGACCTCACCAGAAAACCAAAAAAAAAAAAAAAACACAAACCACACAACAGCCCCTACAAACCAAACAAGAAAACCCACAGAGAAGGAAATCATTCCAGATGAAAACAGGGAAATGCAGTAGGAAATAAAGAAGAAAGCAAATATAAATTCAGATAGGCTGTACTTAAAAGATGAGAACCATGTCTTACATAAAACTAGTACAACTGTTATGGAAATCAGTATGGAGAATCTTCAAAAAGCTAAAACTAGAAATTCCATTGGACCTAGCTATTCTCCTTCTAGGGATCATACAAAATATCAGTACATTCATAGGAAAATGGATACATATTGAGGATATACTCCTAAGTGAAATAGGTAAGTCACACACTTGTAAATACCGAATAGTTTCTCTGGTGTGAAAAACTATAATAGAACATAAGATCCTAATGAGATAACTGACATTGTGAAATGGAAAGAAAAGGGCTAAAGGTGTAGGGAAAGTGGGACGGGTAGGGGAAAGATAATAAGGGAAAAGAAAATATGAGAAAATGAAAAATGGAAATAAAGTGTTTGTAAATAGGAAGGGGGTGAGGGGAGGGCAGGGACAAGGGGAAAAAATAAGAACCAAGATCTGTCATGTAAAGGCACAAGATCCCAATTATGAATGTAACTGTACTGTATACCTATAATGTACCAATAAACTAAAAAGAATAAAGAAAATAACAATATAAGATACATTGCTACATCATAGATGAATATTGAAAATACTATGCTAAGTAAAAGAAACCAGCCACAAAAGAGTTAAAAGCATAATATTTTAGTTTTACACTCATGCTTATGTTTAAGCTAGAAATGCCATTCAACCCACCTATTCTACTTCTTAGTATCTTTCCAAAAGAATTAAAGACATCGTACACGGTGAGATGCATATTGATGTTGGTAGCAGCATAAATCATAATAGCCAAAGCTTGGAAGCAGCCTATATATTCATTAACAGGTGAATCGATAAAGAAAGTATGGTGTTTATACACAATGGAGTGCTACTGTGCCATGAGTCATTTGTAGAAAAATAGATGAACTGTGTGACAATAATATTAAGTGAAATAAATCGGACACATTAGCTTAAATGTAACATGGGTTCTCTTATATGAGAAACAAAGTATAAATAATTAAAGACCTAAATAAAAGATAGATAATAGGAAACAGGGAGATAGATCTTTTGCAAAAGGTAAGGGGACCTAAATATGGAGGGAGAGGGGAGGGATAGCAGGCAAAGGGGAAGTTAAAGAGTTAAGATGTGTTATGTACATGCACCAACTTCCCATGATGAATGTAGTCATTGTGTATGGAAAACATGTACAAGAGTATGAGCTTTGGAATCATAAAAAGAACCATGTTTTATATTGATGTTTGTCCTAAACAAACTCTAGCACAATGTCTTATGCAAAGTATAAATAAAATTTTGCTGAATGTCTACTCTTATTCTAAAAAAGTTCTGACCTAATCAAAGCACTTGTTAAAGTGTGATTTTTTTTGTTGCAGAGAGATAATTACTCTTACTTCTTTAATAATTTTTCTACCATTTTTTCTTTTTAACTCATCTTTCACACTTATATATGACTTCTACAAATTTAAGTTATACCTGTCATTTCATTCTCCTTAAAATAATTTCTGCTCCTCTAGTTTTTCTATTCTTCATTTGTTTTATGTTTTTAGGTCATATCACTTATTATAGTGTTGTAACTTACATTTAATTACCACTGAATCACTAAAAATCATAGAAGAAATGAAGTAGATGGATGTTTTGTTAAACCTAGTATCCTCATTACCAATAACAAAAAAGCAGAGTTGGAAATGAATGAAGAGACCACAGGCAGATAATTCAGTGGGAATCTGAGCAGAAATTAGGCTTAAGCTGGGGAGATGTAGGAGTGGAAGTAACTGGAGTGGGGAAAGATGTTGGAAAAGAATAATTAGTGACAGAAAATATTGAGGAAGGTGGACTCTCATTCTAAGGAAAGTTATTAAGTTGCAGATAGAGGATTTTCATGGTTGTTATTAAATGTTGCATAGCATTTATGTTTGAAAAGGGAAGTAAGTGCGCTGTACAGCCTGCAAATGATATTAATTACCATATACATGCGTGTACTATATACATGTACTGCATACAGGCAATGATCAGATCTGGATAATGGTGTACCTGTCATCGCAAGACATATCACTTGGGAACTTTAGAATACTCTCTATACATTACTTTGAAATATTCCACTAATTTCAGGAGTGATAGTCATCCTGCTGTGCTATACAGCATTAGAAGTTTTCCCTCCTATCTACTTGTCGGGTGCCAGCTAACCACCCCTTTCCATCCTTCTTTCTCAATCCCCTTTCCTAGGCTCTGGGAAGCATTATTCCATTCTTTATTTTTTTGATGTCAACTTCTTTTGCTGTTGATTCTTTCAAGGGAGTCATTCACCAATCATGCTGGTCATTTGTCATACTTAGAGCAGCACCCAGCCCCTTAGAAGGCTTCTAAGGTCCCACAGGATTTGTCCACAGCCATCTCTCTTGCTTCATTCCACACAATGGTCTCTATCTGCTTTGCCACTGCCATGGTTTCATGCCTATTTTTCAGTCAAGCTTACTTCTGCTTTTGTGTTCACTGGTCTTTCCACCAGAATCTTTTTCCTCGGCCCTTAGCCAGCTCAGTTCCTTTTCCTTCAAATCTCAGTGTGAGGGTCATCTTCTTAGAAAGCAGTTTCTTCACTTCTGCAGGACTCTGTTTTGGAATTCCTATAGCCCTTGCTGCTTTGATCAAGAACTCTCTGGTTCGATTGCTTGTTGTCTGTTTCTGTCCACAGAATGTCAGCTCCATGACAGCAAGGTTCTTGGCAGGAAAATGAGAGTTAAAATGGGTCATGTTGGAACGACCAAAAGAAGGATGGAGAGAAATGGAAATAAAGAGGCAAATAAAGAAGAGGAGGTCACACCAGGAAGAAAGCTTGGCAGATTTCCTGGCTGTGAGGATGATCAACTGGGAGTGTGAGATGGGACATTCTGAACCAGCAGTGTGTTGTTACATTGGGATGGTGCTAAACTGGACATGACTAAGGAGAAATAAGGGTTATAAAGGAAGAGACCAGAAGCTACTGCATCTTGCTGAGTTTCCCAAAGGCCTGATGACTTTCATATTTTTCAGAGATTTATCAATTCAGGCACCTGGGGTATGTGGGGGAAATGAGCTATAACTTTTTGCACATTGCTATTTCAAGTTTTCAGTGTGACAATTCCAAGATCTCAGTAACTCAGTCTGGGCTTTGCTTTGCTTCATCTCTTCAGGATGTGCTTTTGTTTGTTTGTTTGTTTTGCCTTTTCGCATGCCATATATATTTTTTTTTCCAGAAAGTGAGACGTGATGTATTGAATTAAAGTTACTGAGGTAGAGAGGCCCTCGGTGTGAGATTTAATATTTATTCGGATGAATGTTCTGCTCTCTGTAGCTGCAGGTGTCAGACTAAAATTTCTTTAGGATTTCCTAGAGATTACTTATTCTAATTCTTCTTTTCCAGTGCTGTGGAGTGAACCTGTGCTAGGCAAGCATTCTCTGCTACTGAGCTACATCTCCAGCCCTTTTTCCATAGTGAGACAGAGTCTCAGTAGGTTGCCCAGGCTGGTCCTGAACTTGTGATCCTCCTGAGTAGCCATGATTCCAGATGTGTGCCATCATGCCAGGATCTTAATCTCACAGTCTCTTTAGCTCTGTGCTATACAGGAGCTCTATTAATGAGATGGCAAGGTGTGGAGGAGACAGTATGTTGCATATTACTGTGATTTCATCTATCTGTTGGCCTGATTTCTGTATCCCACACTGAGGACCAGCGGGGGCTGGAGTTGGCTATTTCCAGTTCCCAGCTCCCTTAAGCTCTGGTAAATAGTTTTCCTTGAAAGTGTCCTCTGGGCATATTTCAAAATGGTTACATTCTCCTCCTTATAAGGGAAATAGGAGGGAATTTTTCTCAGATTTTCGCAATGGGAACCTGGTAGGTTTCTTGGACTTACAATGCAGGAAAGTATTGCGGTTCTCCTAGGGCTGGTACCCTGTGAATTTTTAATTTTCAAACGTCCACACTGAGCTTTCAGCAATTATATTTTCAAGTGTTCATCCTTTTTGTTGGCAGTGTTGGGGTTGAACCCAAGACCTTCAGGATGCTAGACAGGCACTCTATCACTGAGCCACACCCGGGGCCATGAGTGTTCCTACCGACATGGTTCCAGCTAACTGTGACTCTGTGTCTCTGCTTTTCTTTCCAGTTTTCAGGGCAGCAGTCTGTCCTGTGACCTCAATTATCTGAAGAATCTTAGATGAGCTCTTGAGTTTCGGTTTGTGCAGCTTTTTTTTCTTGTGTAGATAGGAGTGATGACTTCCAAGCTCTTTATACATCAGAGCAGACATCGAAGGTTATAGTTTTCTTATTGGTAATCTAGGTGCAGTATTTTTTTTTTTGTACCAGGCATTGAACTTGGGTCCTTGTGCTTGCAAGGCAGGCCACAGAACCACTGAGCTAAATCCCTGGCCTGAGGTGCAGTATTAGTTCTTTATCTTGCTATATGGATGCACATTTAAAAAATTTCATCATTTATCTTTTGAATTTGTGTTCTCCTCCCATGAAGGTCAAAACATATTTTCTGTTTTGTTCAGTATTACATGTTTATGTTCAGTATTTATCAAACTATTCTCTTTTAGGTATTTGGGCTCTGTAATATAATTAGAAAGGTATAACTCAGGTTATACAGGCTTTTTCCTTTGTTTCTTTTAATATTTTCATGATTTTATTTTTAGTATTTAAGTATTTGTTCCATGTGGGTTTTATCCTCATTTAAAGTATGAAGAGTAAATACTACTTACCTTCTTGCCTATTCAGCTGTTTCAAAACTATTTGCTCAAAAGTTCATTTCCCCCTATAGGTTGACAATCATATACTAATAAATTCCAATGTGTATTTGGGTATTTTTTTTATCTCTGTTCTGTGCCAATGCTTTGAATTATTTTATTTATTGAAGCTAAATTATTTAAAATTATTGTATAGCTAGTTACCTCCTCATTTTTCTTGTCAAAACTTTTCTTATCAACTTTAATTTTCTATAGTATTTTAGCAGTAACATGTCCCTATTGGTACTTTCATTGGAATCATGTTTTTTAGGTTAATCTAGGGAGACCTGCATATTTCTAACATTGAGTTTTCCTATCTAGTAGTATTATGTGCCTTTTAATTTGTTCAAGTCTTATTTCATATGTCTAAGGAGATTTAAAAATATTTCTTCATATAGATCTTGCACATTTTTTGTTCATTCTATCCCTAGAATTCTTTTCTTTCTTACTGTTCTTTTCTTTCTTACTGTTTTCCCCTCATTGCAACAGCAGTCTTTTTCTTCTTCATTATATCTTGGTTGTTATATACACTCAGTGTACTTGGTTATTGGGTATATATGTTTGCTATTTATTTCTGTATACTTATTTTGTGGAAATGTGTTATTAAAAAATTAAAGAGGTAGGCCTGTAATAATACAAGGCATTGCTGCACAAGAGGAATTTGAGGTCCAAGACCTTGGCTTCACAATTTATTAGTGCTGTGGCAATACTCCTGTTACTTAATTTCGTAAGCCAGGTTCCTCATTTGTAAAATGGGATAAATAGTACTCAACTCACAAGGCACAAACATGCTTAGTAGTATCTGAAACACAGGAAGCAGTCAATAAATGCTGCCTGCAATAGTTTTATCCTGTTACAAAGCTCAAACCTCACCTATAGGATCAGACTGGGGACAGACTTCAGTCTTCCTAGACTATCCCTTTTCTATTCCATTTCCTCACCCTTCCTAGCAGAAGTCCATAAGCAAACCGAAGGGTTGTGGGATGGAATGGGGGTGGGGTAGGTGGGTGGGGTGAATGGAGGAAGGGTTATACCTTTATCCTTCTGGGAAGGGAATGAAAGGATTCTGTGCTGATTTGCATTAGGGGAAGGGTCCAAGGAAATTAAAGGTGACACAAATTAATGGACAAAGCAGGGAAGGTGAACAGAGCTTTTTTTTTTTTTCTTTCAAGTGACCACCTTAACTTTCTAGAGGATTTTATAGCTTACAGGTCACTTTACATACATGCATCTAAACCAATCTTCACAGCAACTCACTGGGGCCTGCAGTCACACAGGGAGTAGGCTGGGGGATGGATGACATGTTCCAGATCTGTGGACTGCTATTCAGGTGCTGATTCCTTTTCATAGCCTTCTTAACTTTGCTTGTGATTTAATCCTATATGGTCTAAGTACGAAATTGACAGCAGAAAAGACAGATGAAAAACGTGATAGAAAACACAGGAAAAGGGAAACATTTTGAGAAGAGATATCATAAGAAAGCTCTGGGAATTGAATCAATAATAGAATTTGCTGAATACAGGCAGATATTCATGGGGGGGAACTCTACTTGATCTTAGTCAAAAGGCCAAAAGGTGATCAGAAGGAAGAATCTAATGGAGAGTGTGTGGTATACTATCTGTTTATTGTGCACTTTATCTTTTTTTCCTAATGTCATTCTTCTGAGCTATTTGTTATTCAGCTGACTGAATCTAGAAAGCAAGGCCAGAGGCTTCTTAGAGCTTGTGAGCACCAGGAAGCCTGTGAAGGAACCTTGACAGTTTTAGTCCCAGGTGTGGGGTAAGTGCTGCAGAAAGGGAGGACGAGCCAAGCAAAGTCGCTAGCAGCTGGAGTTGGGGATGCACAGGACAAGTGGACTAAACCGGCTGCAGTGGAAGAGCAGCCCAAAGGAGGAGGCTGCTTCTACCTGGAAAAGTGCGCCGTCAGCTACTTTGCCCTTCCTCTCTCTGCTGCATAGCTTTTAAAAAGTGACAGTCACTAAGCTGCAGGATTCGGAAGCCGCAATGGCTTTTGCTCATTGGATGACAATCTAAATTCAGACCGAAAGAATGTGGTTGGAGACAGCTGGTGGAAAAGGTCCCAGCCCAGTCTTTAGTGGCAGTGTCCACGTGCTGTACCCCCTCTCCACCCCCTCACCAAGCATTCCCAGTCTCCATCTCTGTCTCACTTTCTGCCTGTCATCCATCAGTTTTTTTTTTTTTTTTTTTTAAAGTAATCCAGCTTGGTGCATTGTACCCAAGTGGTCAAGAACGCCCTTGCTTCACCCAGTGCGATGGCCGCCTCGGTGATTAATGAGAGCAACTAGAGTGGTTTATGAGAAGTGGCACTTCCTCCCCAGCTTCTTTTATCTGCTCCTGGGCAGTTAACATTAAAGCCGACTCTGTACCACAGCGGATGTGCCTGCAGTAAAAACCAACGGTGAAGGAAGGGCCCTCCTCTAGAAACTCGTGAGCAAGACGCATCGAGCTAGTCCCCGGATACCCAATGGCCCTGGACTGCGGCAAAGGGGTGTGGGAATGGAAGGGGGGGACCATTTGCCCCTCTCTTCTTCCTCCGCTCCCCTGGGGAGCGCACACTGCACCCCGGGGGACAGAGGAAGGTCACTCCAGGTTGCCGGCACCTCCAGCGCCCCCGAAATCTGCAAATTCATTGCTCCCTTTCATCTTCCGGCGAAACTCTCTCTTCTGGAGTAGGGGCTAGCTCCACATCGTCATTCCAGCCTTTTGCTGACTTGTAAGGCAGAATTTATTTCTGCCCGGTAAAAAAAGGCTTCGATTCGCTTCTCCCTTGCAGGGATCTTATCTCTGCTTTGGACTTAGCTTCCGACTCTTAACGCCGCTGGCGCTGCGCTCAAGTCTCAGCAACTTTCTCCATCTTGACCCGCGAGTCGGGCCATTTCTAAAACAATGTGAACAAAGAGCAGCAGAGGAAAGAACCAGGGCCGCGGGCTGTGGGGCCAGCGCTTTTGTTCTGGGGGCCCCCGCAATAGGCACCCGCAGCCTCAGGGATCCCGGCGCGGGCGGTGGTCCCGCGCGCAGAGCGCGCCCAGCTGCGCTCTCTGGCTGCTTGGCTGGGACAGCGAGTTTCTTTGTCCCTGCCTGCTACTGAGCGTGAAGGCCGCTGGCCGCGAGCGAGAGCCGGAGCCCAGGACCGAAGCTCGGCTTCCATCGCAGGACCGAGTCGGAATGCTCACCCACAGCTCTAGTGTCCCGGGAGCGCCCCGCACCCCGCGAGCCCGACGGGCTTCGGGTCCTGGAGGGACACTCTGGAGACTCGCTTTCGGCTTCTTGAGCGACAGCAGGGCTCGGGAGGGCTCGTCTCGTCCTAGTAGTGGGGCTTTGGGACCAGAGGGAATCCACAGGAGCGCTCTCCTCCCTTCGGACTCCCCGAAGACAGGCGCTAGCGGAACTCCGGCAACGAGGCGGGTCTCTGGCGCCCCCCTGCCGACCGCGCCACACACAGCCCCAGCCCGGACACCCGCAGCACAACGCCCCTAACAAAATGTAAACGGTGGACACATCTGCGAGTTATGTGTGTGTGTGTGTGTGTGTGTGTGTGTGTGCGCGCGCGTAGATTGACTGCCAACTGCTTTACCTACAATATAGTTTGCGCTTTTCTGTCTGCTGGAGAATGAAAGAGAAACTGCCATGTCCATCCAAGCCCATCAAATCACCCCCTTCCCTTAAACTGTCAACTCATATTGTATAATGCAATGAAAGATCACGGAGTCCACGTGAAAACCAGTTCCCGGTTTTACTCTGAATCTGCACCCGTGCAGCGAGCTAGGTACGAGGTGACCACCTTTTATTCCGCAGAACTTGGAGTCTTGGGTAATTCTTTCTTCCCGCAGCGCACCTCTCCTCGGCTTCTCTTTCGGAAGCCAGGGCTCCTTGGCCGACTTCCCAGGAAGTTGCACACTCTGCCGCGCTGTGCCTGGCCTGCCGCAGAGCAGGCGTAGGGCAAGGTGGGCGCTAGGACCGCGGGGATCCGGGAGGCACGGCGCTACCTTAAACCCAGCCCAATGCCGCCGCCTGCGCCACTCTGCGCG
>NW_022900950.1:26400770-26403322 GCF_012274545.1 Fukomys damarensis
TGTTCGCGGCAGCCCGGGCGCACGCGAGCTCCGGTCGCAGCTCGCCTCGCCGTCAGCTCGCCGCCTGTGCTAAGCCAGCGGACCTCTGCCGAACATCGGGAGAATTCTGGATACTAGCTCTGGACGCCTAAAGTTTTTTCTTCTTTTTGTTTTATTATTATTAATTTTTTTTTTTTGCAGGGGACTGGGAGGGAGGATTGGTCGCCGTGAGATTTTTCCCCTCCCTTGAAGGATTCGTGCTGATGTCTGCAGAGTCGGTTAGAGAGTAAAAACAGCGCATGCCTTCCTGGAGTCAGGATCCGTAAATTCTGACGTAGCCCGTGCATCTTAAAAATCCCTATAATAACGCCTAGGCATTTAAGTGGCTATGGTCATTCTGATCTCAAAGCAAATGGAGAAATTACGGATTTTTTTCCTTATTACGGTCGGATGGGATGAAGACTTTCTTGCCTGCTAAGCGCTGGGGATCTATCTATAGAGATACAGTTAATAGATAATGTTCGCCAATATGTCAGTGTGCGAGTATAAAGTGGTGGTTTCTTAGACTCTCAGTGGTTTGACCTTGAACCTCTGCCAGTGAAACAGCAGATTACTTTTATTTATGCATTGAATGGATTGAAGAAAAGAACCTTTTTTCCCCCTCTCTGCAACTGCAGTACGGGAGGGGAGTTGGATATACCTCGCCTAATAGCTCCTGGGTTGACACCATCATTATTGTTTATTCTTGTGCTCTAAAAGCCGAGTCGTCTGATGGCTCCCTTAGGTGAAGTTGGGAACTATTTCGGTGTGCAGGATGCGGTACCGTTTGGGAATGTACCCGTGTTGCCGGTGGACAGCCCTGTTTTGTTAAGTGACCACCTGGGTCAATCTGAAGCAGGGGGGCTCCCCAGGGGACCCGCAGTCACGGACTTGGATCATTTAAAGGGGATTCTCAGGCGGAGGCAGCTATACTGCAGGACTGGATTTCACTTAGAAATCTTCCCCAATGGTACTATCCAGGGAACCAGGAAAGACCACAGCCGATTTGGTAGGTATAACATTAACCCTGTAGAGTCCACGCGATGACATGTTCGGACTGTAACTATTAAGAAGGTGGCGGTGGCTGGGTGGAGGATTTGGGAAGGTATCTATCTCTCTCTTTCTCCCCTCTTTCTCTCTGTGTCTTGCCAGCTCAGGGGAAAAGAAAAAAAAAAAGCCTCTGGAATTGCAGATCTGCGGCTGGCATTAGTGCAAGTCTACATTGAAAGGCTTTTTTTTTTTTTTAAAGGGGGATAAGATGTATGAATATAACATAAGTGCCTAGTTCTTATGCATCATGTACGCAGGAGGATGGGGTTTAGGAAGTTTCTTTTGAATGGATTGGTTCCACGAGTTTAAAGCTTTAATCATTAACTACTAAGAACTTAAAAATGCATTGTTTCCTTAAATCAGTGGGTATGTTGTGCCGATTGTTTTTTCCCCTAATAAGTATTCCCTTGAATTGTAAATCAACCATATTGTTTATCTCCCCACCCCACCCCCCATGCGGGTCGGAAAGCCCAGTGGCTGAAGATTGCTGAATGCTTGTTCTATGGGGAGGTGGACTGAAGTCAGGTTTTTGACTTTGTGAGCAGCACTGGCAGAGGTTTCTGCGGAAAATGTCTTGGGAAGGGGCGGAACTCTCACCAGGCGAGTTTGTCCTTTCAGCTATCAGTTATAACCTCTGCGTTTAAATTTCCACAGTGTGCAGCTTTGTGTGTGTGGGTCCTGGGTGGCTGGTGCTGCCCCTCCTAGTGTGTGAGCGCACGTGCAAAATCTTCGAGCTAATTTTAAAGGACATTCCGAGGATTTCATTTTCCAGAGGGTATTTGTGACTCAGCACCGAGAGCTGCAGACTGGAGGGTGGTGACTCTGCCCACTTTGATGCCTGCACACACGTGCCTGCTGGGACACCCGCAGCCCTTCAGCACGAAGTCAACTAACTCAGTTTTGATTGGGGTGGAGACAGTCTTGGGTATTTCTCCCTTTTACTTTAGAAAAGCCAGTTTGGGCAACCAAACTGTTGGAAGGAGTTAACTTCTGAGTGAACCCACCTGACAATACTTAAACTAGGTCGTAAAACACAAAGTCCTGCAGTGATTTTTCTTTCTCATGCTTTAATGCCAGATGTTGAACACAATCTAACTCCAAGCTTAGCTCTGTGGAACTGTAGGTGATGCCAGAAGGTGAGACGGGCTCAGGGCTGGGGTGGAGGCGATTGTTGATACCGGAGGCCCTGGATTTTTCTCCTTCTTCTTATTCCAGAGCCTGAGCCCAAAGCTGAACCTAGTAAATTTCCCTAACCGTCTTCTCTTGCGGCTTGAAAAAAAGTTGTAGCTCATTACTGTGTATTCAGCTGAAATATAAGCGCCCTCCCACCACCCCAGAAGCAAGGCAGCTCTGGTTATTGCGAAGACTAAACTTTGCTATAAGTGCTTTTCGATCTGGCCGCTTTAAGGGCTGCCGCCTGCTTAGCGTTCCAAACCAGAACAACAGGCAGTAGGTGGCCAGGATGGGAGGCGAGGGCGTGGGAC
>NW_022900950.1:26403462-26403764 GCF_012274545.1 Fukomys damarensis
CATTGCAGCGGGCTTCGCTGCGCCCTTCGGTTCGGCGGGGAGCCCTGTGTCGGGGGGCGGCGGGCAGGGGAGCACGAGCTTCTAGCCGCCTTCAGGGACTCCGATCTTTCTTTTGCCCGAGTTCACCCCTCTGCTTTCTCTTTGTGTGCGAGTATGGTCTGGGAGGGCCGGCGGCAGCCGCCCGGGGGAAGCGCGTTAGTTTGCGGTGTGGGAACGGCTGGAGGCGCGCGCTGCTGCAGGCGAGTCGGTAGCAGCGACCGAGAACAGGCTGGAGGTCGGAACCAGAGCTCCGCTGTCGCGCC
>NW_022900950.1:26404202-26404548 GCF_012274545.1 Fukomys damarensis
CACTCCACCGATTGCTTTTTTTTTTTTTTTGAATTGATGCAGTCACCTTTAGCATAGGACGTTTGGCACACGCAATTGAGCCATCAGAAATTCAGTAACTGCCACCGAGGAGAGCAAGGAGGCAAGGGTGGGGACCACGCGGGTGGGCAGAGCAGGAGAGGGGCGTCCTTGGGTCATCCGATCAGGATTGCAGGTACAGCCGCTGAACCGGGACCCCTGGAACAAAAACAACTAGCTCTCCTCACCCCTCCTAGGTCCTAAAGGTTGGAGGAAGGTGTCGCCAAGGAAATGACATCTTCCTAATTCGCTCCCAACAGTGCATCCCCGGCTGCGAGCTAGCAGGTCT
>NW_022900950.1:26404571-26434209 GCF_012274545.1 Fukomys damarensis
CGCGCTGGCGTAGGCTGTGCCACGCACCGGTGCTGGCTGGAGCTGAGTGGGTGGCTGTGCGCAGTGGGGGGGGGGAGGATGGAAGGCGGCAGGAGGTTTATTTAAGTCTTTCATCCGGTTGCAGTAAGAAGCAGGCCCTCCTCCCCCCGGGGTTGACGGCAATGCCTCGGTCTCCCGGCAGGTCCCAATATTAGCAACCTCTGCGACGGAGTGCGTGTGCGAGGAGCCTCCTTCCTCAGCCGGCTGGGCCCTTCGGAAGAGGAGGCTGCGCCCGCAGCGGCGCTAGGACCTGGAGGCGCGGAGAGGGCAGAGGGAGCGTTGGCCGCGAGGGGCCTAGGGGCTGCTACGACAGCGACCCGCGTCACACCTGGTGCTGGGCCGCGCCTCTGCCTCTGCCGGCCTCCTCCTCCCTGGCCCAGCCTCCCGCCCCTCACTCGGACTCTTCTCCTGGGACCTTGCCTGCACCCTCAGTTTGAGAGTAGCCCTGGGTGGGGGTGGGGTGCTTTTACACCTTCATTAAAATAGAAGGTGCGTTTTCTACCTGAAATGGAACAGCAGAAGGAAACGTGCTGGAAAGATGATTTCTGCCGCCTCCGTGCAGCCGCAGGTGACTGCAGCTGCTGGTGAGCTTGGCAGTGACCCAGGGCGCAGTGCAGGGGATGTGACTGGTGTGGGGCAGCTCACTATTTCTGCAGGACCTGCGGCCAGCGGGGACAACTTAGGTGGGGTTTTGAGGTAGCCTTTGTCTTTCCAGGGGTGGGAGTGGGTGTGGAGGTGAGGTTGAATCCACAGAAGAGGAGCTGGGGATTGCGACTGTGGGCCACAGGCTTGGTGATGATGTGTTCATATCTGTATTTTCACTTTTAGAGCAGTGTTGCCTTACTAGATAGGAAAAAGTGGGGAGCATATCAGTTGGGCAGTTGTAATGTGGAGAAATAGAAAATCATACCTGAGCCTGGGGCAGCGTAAGCAGGCTGTCCTATGGGGACCCTAGATGATCAACCCAACTGAGCCTTCTTGGAGAGGGAGACAGGTGTCAGGCCCAGGCTGTGCCTGAGGGGAGAAGGAACACATGATAGTGTGAATTTTTTTAATGTGAAGGTTTAAAACATTTTATTTCCAGAGTTTTGCACTTTAAAACATTTTGTTCTTGGTACTGTATCTTCCTTTTCAGTGCCTCATTAAGGGTAGGACTGCCTCTTTAAGGGACCGTTGTTTAGGCTTGCTTTATATTCTAGAAAACTTGGTGGGGTTCTCCTTTATTCATTTCATTTCTTAAGCAGACTCAGGTTTGCTCAGGCTGATGCAGACCAACACTCACTGGATACAGGCTCAGAGGTTCGTGACTGGGAGACTGGGGTGGGCTCTTTTGGGTGAGTTGAAGCTCTGCCGAGAAGGGAAAGAAAACCTTGACTTGACAACTCCATGATGTGCCCGTCTCTCTATATATAGGTATATGGATGAAATATTATGATATCTGTGTTTTATCTTGGTATCGACATGAGAGATGACATTCATATGTATTCAATTATTAATTCAGCAAACTTATTGAAGAGCTACTGTAGCCAGGTTGGTGGGTAAGCCCAGCACAAGTGGGTCCTAGAAGGCTGGGCCAACATGGGGTTAATGATCCATCTGGTCAGAGGGAGGGAAACCCTATCAGCCTTGGAGCTGATCACTAATAGCTCCAGAGACCAGGAGAATGAGAGAGGCTTGATGTGGCTATTTTCCTGAAGTAGTGTGCAAATGCACCTGGTTTCTTCTTGATCCAGGGTAAGTAATACAGGGTATCATCAAACCCTGTGAAGCCCAATAAGCACATCCTCTTTTGGGATTGTTGACCACAGTGCGGTGCAAGAGAATAGGGAAGGGACTCTAGTCACCAACCTTGTGTGTCCTCTGTGATTCCATCGCTACCCCTACCTGTTCTGAGACAGGGTGAGCCTGCTGAGGCTATCTTGGTTGTGTTCCCTAGGAGGAGAAACAGGTCACTGTGATACTTCAGTGAGGGCTACTATTTTTAATTTTAGGCACAATTCCATTCTCTTCTTTCTTCTGCTCCTTCTTTTGCTTTGTCTCCCCTTAGTCATTAAAGGCTCAGATGTCTCTTTTGAAAAGCCTTTTCTTGAGCTGTCCCAGACCCCGCACCTTCAGACTGCACAGTGTTTGCTTATGTTTGAGGGTTGACTTAGGGGAGGATGGCTGGAAGCACTTGCTGAGAACCAGCTCTGGCCCAGCAAAGGCTTCACAGACCTGGCTGAGGTGATAGAGTTCATCATGGACAAGATAGTACCAGGAATGATAAGGATTCCAGTCTGGTTGGGTGGGATCCTGTTAGTGGGTTGCCAGGTCTCCCTGACCTCACAGTATTGACGCTCCCTGCGTGTGGGAGAGGGCTGTGACTCACACGTTCTGGTGTTCTACTGGCCCTTGGGTCACTGAGGTGACCTCATAAAAATCTGGGCTGTTTTCTGGAGGTCCGTGTTGTCAAGGAGCTGCAGAGACATGGTGGGTGGTTTGAAGTGAAGAAATCTTTTTCACTGGAGTCACCAGATCATTCCATTCTGTGTGGATAGCTCCTCAGAGACTTATCTCAGGTATTTTGGGGGAAGTTGCTTCTGACTTGCCTTCCCCATACTGAAGGAACCACCCACCTTTGGGCACTGCCCATACCCTGAACATCTGTCTGTTCTCATGCCCTCACCACACTGCCACTGCAATTATCTGGTTATTTGCTTTTCCCGTGCAGTTGCTCCCTCCCACTTGCAGTTTAAGTTACCTGTGTCCATTTGTAGCCTGAAAATATTAAGTGGAAAATTCCAGATATAATTCATAAGCTTCATGTAACTTTAATTACAATAAATTTTAAATGTTCCCTTTTATTAATTATTATTGTTAACCTCTTACTGTGCCTAATTTGTAAGTTAAGCTTTATCATAGGAATGCATATATAGGGTTTGGTATTCTCAGTGGCTGAAAGCATCCAAGGAATGTACCCCCTCCCACATACAGATAAAGGGGCACTGGTGTGTGTAGCTAGTGAGCAGCTTGACAGTGCAGGTCTGGGCTGGGCTTATCCATCTTTATATCTTCAATAAGTGGCACAGTGCTTGGCTTATAGTAGTCATTCAATAATAGTTTGTTGGATGAATAGATGCATGTATCTGAATTTCATCTGGCTTATCAATACCAGGAAAGACCAACATAGACATCTTAATACTTTCATTTCTAAATTACATATCCAATAATTTAGAGTTTAACTATGTGGAAATGGTAACAAAATCACAAACACATGAAAAAAATGTGTCATAGTTAAGGAGATAGACCTAAAGTCTGATTGCTTGGGACAAGTTATTTAAGCTTCTGAAACACCAGTTTTCCCATTTGCACCTGAGGGGTTAAAACATTGTGATACTGGGGTTGTTCTTAAGATTGAGTGAGAGAAGGCCTCTTTCTCACTGGCACAGACTAGATGCTTACCTATTCTAGCTATCATGACGATCCTTACTATTGTTGCTTTTATCCTTGATGTTGTGCATACCAGCCTGTTAAATGGTTTTGAGAAATCCTGTTGGTCAGACCTGGTGGGCACTGCTGGCCAATACTCATTAGTTCTCAGAACTGCCTCCTGTTTAGGAAAAACAAAGATTATCATCTCTCCCTTTTACAGAATGCAAGTATCTTTTAGTTTTTTTATTAAACCTCTTCTCACTCACTTGGCGAATTAGATTGTTCAGACCTCAAAGATAGCAAAATGTTTCCTGAATTTCATGTTAAAATGAGAACAGGAGGTGAATTAACTCCTTATGCTAATTTCAGGATGTAAATAACTTAGATTGTATATGGTTTTGGGAGCTAAAAAGAGATTCATGTATACCAGACTCTTAATAGTAATAATAGACCACAGTTTTGGTTCTTTGTTTTGAAACCTAAGAGTTAAGAATGGTAAAATGAAATGAAAAGATTGCATCAAAAAAGGAGTGTATTTCATGTGGAATAGGTCTCATGGAAATGTTGCCTCTTTTACTCTTCCTTTTGTTTTCAAAGGTGTAGAAAGACTAGTCAAAAATTGGCTTGTTGGAGGTGCATTTTTTATGATCATAGGTTATTAGAGTCCAATTATAATTTGTCTATATATTTTTCTAGGTACTGTTTCACATTATATTCAAATCAATACATTTGTATGTGCAGATAGATATTCTGGAAACTGTATGCAAGAGATAATTATCTCATAATATTTTATGCTTATGAAGAATTGGGAATGATTTTCTGGAAGAAATAGCTCTTTTTTTTTTTTTTGCATCACATTGAAGCAGAGTTTCCTCCTGAGTTAAAATTACCAAATAATATAATTTCTATATTATATTTATGTAGTTCATGTCTTCATTTGATTACAGCACAGTCTATTTTGTGACAGTAGCAAAATTGTTTAAAAATCCACAAAGTGCTTTTCTATTAGTCACATGATACTGACTATGGAACAGCATTACCCTAAGTTTTTTCTAAATTCTGATAATTTTTCAATATTTGAAGATATTTTTTAAAAGATCTCAAAATTTGGTATGCATTGAGATAAGCTCCACACAAAGTATAGTGCTTTAATTTATAGCAAAAATGGGAAAACAGCTGAGTACAAGGAATATTAGTAGTACCATGAATATATTGTTGGGTAATCATTTTAAAACAACAATATATTTAGAGAAATTGAAGCTGCTGTTGTGTGGCCATAAAATCATGGATTTATGCCCAGTTAAGGTGTTGTTATTCTTAGTGAGGTAAGCAAGGGGAGAGACCAAAGTAAAAAATCATTAGGTTGTTTTGATGGGATATGGTATTCCATGCCTCTTTTAAATAAAAAGTATTTTTTGGAACCTAGGATATTTTTCTCTACAGAATATGATGCTGTCATAATTGCTTACCTAAATGCAACAAAAAATCAGTAAAAATAATAAGTACTTTTCTATCAATATAAGCTAGACTGTAATTGGAAATTTTTTTTTTCATTGAGTTTATTGGTACTTTTTAGGTATACAGTACAGTTACATTCATCATTGGGATCTTGTATCTTTACCTGACAGATCTTGGGTCTCATTTTTCCCCTGAAAAATTGTTTAAGCAGATATATTTGGGATATGTGTAGGGTAGTTTAGTTTTTAGTTAGGCCTCAATAAAGTTATGCAACTAGAGGTGGATAATTTTCTGTATAAGCCTATCAAGGCCTTCATTAGCAGTTCATACTCTTATTTTGAGAGACATAAGACTGTTCTTCGACAGCAACTTTTTAGGATCTGTACGTATATACAAATTTGCTTTGTGTAAATAATAGATGTTTATTTCTTAACATTCTTAGAGGAAGTCCAAGGTGAAGATGCCCAGACACAAATAATCTCACATTTATAAAGCAGAAGCGGCCTACACACATTCCAAATATCTCTGTTTAAACAATTTTCTACCTAAAGTCTAATATCAATATTCTTTTAGTTTATTAAAATACATACATTGGCTGATCTGTCCTGTCACTTTTTAGCGTATCTCTGTGGATGGTAATTTTAAAAAACTTGAAATGTTTTAGTTGTTAGGTAAATCACATTGGTAAGTTGTGTGTTTGTGTTTTTTGTAAGGCGGTCTTACCATGTTGCCCAGGCTAACCTCAAACTCCTGGGCTCAAGCCATCCTTCTGCTTCACCTACCCATGTAGCTGGGACTATAATACCTACTACTGTGCCTGGCTCATGTTGATAAGTATTTTGGTGTCAAGATAGAATTTAGCTGGCAAATCAATTCTTTTTTGCTGTGGTTTCAAAAGAGAAGACACTTCTTTAACTTGTGTGAAGTTACCTGTGGTGGGGATGGGCGCCAATTCTCTTTCCAACTCCCATGGGATGCTAAGACTCTAGCATGTGGTCTGTACCCTAAATTTTCTTCTGTTTTCTGATGTTTGGCTCACAGGCATTCTGGAATTTATCAGTATAGCAGTGGGCCTGGTCAGCATTCGTGGTGTGGACAGTGGACTCTACCTCGGGATGAATGAAAAGGGCGAGCTGTACGGATCAGTAAGTATGAGAGGCACTTTGTCAATTTCCCTGTCCCATGTTTTGTTTAACTTGGTTTTTCCTAGATTAAAACAAGCTAGAAATAAACCAGGAAGGTGAATGTCCAATTTTTACTTTTTAAGGCAAGCCGTTCCATTTTTATTAATAAATCATCAACCAAATCTTCACTGGACCAAAGTTGCTAAGCATATGTGCCAAACCATCTTCATTATCAAGAAAATAAAAATTCACAAGTGTGAAAATTCTCATCTTCTTGTATTGAATGGAAGTTATTTTTGAAATGAATTGAAATGATCTAAGCTTTGCCAAGCATTGTAATTAAAACTAGAAATAGACCATGCAGTGAGTCTAAATCTTTTCTCTGAACGATGTAAGATTTTAATTATGCAAGGGGAGATGGAAATTATTGTCAGAGAGCTTGTATGTGAGCAAAAATATAACAACATTGTAATTATTTGCAAGTATTATGAGTTTTTTTTCTCTGGTCCCACTTTCTATGCCTACTGGGTTGGAAGGTCCTTTGGGGAGGCTGTGACAAAGGATTTATTATACCTTGCCAGGTGCCAGGCCCCGTGCTTGGTGCTGGATGTAGCTGTGAATGAGACAAAGTCACTGCTTCTGCAGTACAGGGTGATGAATCACTTTACATCCTAGAATCTCTTTGTTCTTCCCAGCATGGTGCCCAAAACACAGTGCACTGCACACAGTAGGGACTTAAGTTTTGCTAAATGTGTGAGTATAAATAATAGATTATTTGTTACGGTATACTAACTTGGAGTTTCAACATTAATATTGCCATCAAATCAACCTTTAGTTTTTCATTGTAATTATTGACAGTTAAATGAGCATTTAATCCATGCTATCTGAAATATGAGAACTTTGTTTATAGCCTAAAATGTTGAAAATTAAAAAAAATCTCAGACTGGAAAAAGCACTGGTGCCCTTAGTTGAAAGAAATGAAAGGCAAAGCTTTTTCTAGATGTACTCCTTTTCTATCCATCTACTAGTTAAAAATATATATGTGTATATAATTCAGAAATACTTTAGATAGGGTACATTTTCACTCAAATATTGTAGAGGACCTGAAAGTATGGACTGTGTAATTTGAATATAACACACACCATTTTGAATGACACAAGGTGTGATTTTTTTACTTTGATAAAATTTTAAACTATGGTTCATGTATATTTAAAGTGCTTTTTAAAGGCATACATATATTTTCTTAAAAGAAAATATTTTTAAGAAAATAAATTATTTAAAAATATGTTTGTTAAGTATAGAATTGATCTTAGCTTTTTAAACACAGCTGTTGGTTTAGGCAAAGTTATTTATTTCCTGAATGACTTTTGTCAACAGTTTTTATTTATTTATTTATTTATTTATTTATTTATTTATTTTTGGTACTGGGGATCGAACTCGGGTCCTTGTGCTTGCGAGGCAGGTCACCAAACTGCTGAGCTAAATCTCCGGCCCTCAACAGTTTTTAAATGTGAAGAAAGATATATAAGATATACATGAAGGAAAGTTAAAATCATAGATAATATAAAATGACTTTTTTCCATGATCTGTTTTTTTTTAATTTTTATATATGGAATGTGGCTTTAATTAAATTGCTCTCAGTTGATTTCAGTACAGTGCCCTTTTGTGGGTGCAGCAGAAGTTCTGTCCTTGAGTGAATGGAAGGGCCTGTGTGTTATCACAGTGGTTTCCAAACTTTTCTCATCATATACCCCCACCAATAAAGGTGTTTTTTGAGTATGTATCTCAATATATGCATATTAAATTATTTTAAATTATAAATACATATAAAAATATATAAAATACATAAAATACATATAAAATGCAGTTCATATGTATTGTATTGTTTTATAAAACATTTTTGAAAGGTATGATGAATGAGTAAACCCAAGTGGAGGCCATACTGTGTGTCATTTGCTCCAAGCTCCACCTTATGTGCCTTTCTGGAATATTCTGCACAGCTCAGGAATGACCAGGCTGTCATCTAAAATCATCAGCATGATTCAGACACCTGCGGTTTTTCAGGTGACAAGGAGAGCACATCTCATTTTGTGTGCAGCCAAGTTGCCTGTGGGAGTGTTGACTCGGCTCAGCCTCATTTCCCTGTCTGGGTTATTTCTGTGGCTCCCTGAGTCATCTGTCCTCTCCTGCAGCTGCCCTCTGGTCAGTGTATGCACAAGTTCAGAGAAAGGTGCTTAGAGCAGGTGAGTGATACCCAGAATGTAGACCCAGTGAGCACTGGTGACCATGCTGCAGGAGTGGCATCAGAAAGCAGACAGAGTTGGAGAGCCCCAGTTTGCATGTTGTCTGGAGAGCCAGACTTTCTCATTGCATCTTCTGTGAATCCTGACTGCTTTGAGTGGGGCTTTTTGAGCATGTGAGAGGTGTGGGGTTGAAGTGTGTTGTCGTGGCCACTCTACTAGCTAACAGCTCCAATCATGGAATCCCAGCTGCACAAAAGAGGGAGACCAAGACAAGATAGAATGGCCTTTCTGTTTTTGTGCCCTTGAGAAATCTAGACCTTTTCCTATGAAGAGTATCTTTAGATTTGGAAATTGCTCTTAGTGTGCCAGGAGAGACTGTTTTTCTTGTGATTTCTGTGATACTTTCCTGTACTCAGTGTCTTCCATCTCCGGTCCTTTCTCCATGTTGCCTGCAGTTACTTTCAATACCCAGGCATGAGTGCCTCTCTTCCACTGAGTCCCTTCCCATACTTGCCTGGGAAGGTTAGTGCCCACATACTTTGGCTTAGTATTCAGTGCTTTTCATGAGCCACTTTACGTGGATCTGCACTGCTGATATAATTCCATTCTGACTATTTTCTGTTTTGCATGCATGCCATGTAGTCTGACTTGTACATGTGGTCAGATTAATTCCTCTCTTTCTCTGTCTGCTGCTTGATGAAGCTGCACTTTATGTTTAATAGATCCAATGAAAATATTGCCTCTTCTGCAAACTCTTCATCATACCCTGAACTCTAGCCCTAGTTGTTCTAGTTAGCATTTCTTATGTTTTCCTCTGGGTCCAATGAATACTTTGTTTATATTTCCATTATTATATTGGCAGCAGTACAATTTGTAGTATGGCCCAATATATTTTGGTATTCCCCAATGGATCAAAAGGCAAGGAGCACATTTTTGTCTCTCATGTTGCTTAGTGCACAGCGATGGCCACTGCACATGGTAGGTGCTTGGTAAATGTTTCCTGCAATAAAATGAATTAGAAGTTGTGATTTATTTCTCTTCTCTTCATGAGCTATATAGGCATGCACCTTGAAGTATCTGCCCTAGTATGGGGACTATGTGCTCAGGATGCCAGTTGCAGGAAGACTGTCTGTCCCCCACCTCCTTGATTACTTGGCTGTGGCTGTATTGTCCCTGGTGTGCACAGCCTGAGGGGTCAGGAGACTGCAGAAAAGATTGTGTAGCAGCAAGAGTAGGGTTGAGCTCTGATCAAGTGTTTGCTACTAACGAGGCACTGGGCCCTTATTTTCCTTATCTCCAAGGTAGAGAACTTGAGTCAGAGATGTGTGATGGGACTTCCACATCTTCCTGGATGGAGCTTAGGAATTCTATAGTTTGGATTTTCCAGGCTTCCCTCTCAATTCTGTCTGCCACACTGTGATGCTCTCTGTACACATGTGGTGTTTATGCAGCGAGATCTTTTGCTCCCTTGTGCAGAGCTGGAGGTGCGCTCCCCAGGCAGCAGGCATTTCCCTTTGGTCTGTACCTCCTGTAGGTGAGAGAGAGCGAGGGGAGATTCCTCTGGGGCTGGAATCTCATGGTTCCCACTGGGTGTGCAGTAATCATGACTGGCGTGGCAATGGGAATGAGGAGCAATCAGATTCCTCACTTTCATTGACATGAGACTGAGAGAAGGAAAAGGAAACAGATGATGAGTCTGTTATGAAGTACACAGATACTGGGGCTTAAGCAATCTTGTGTGACCTTGTGTGAAGGTTAGCACACTAATGTGGGGATTTTTTCCTAGATGTCAGAAAACCTTATAGAAGAAGGTAAATAAGAGATTTGGGAAAATAGGAGTCACTTTCACGAAGTAAACCAATGTGTAAATTTAGCAAAATTCCATTTACAGTGTATTTTTTGGAGATTAATTTTGTCTGTTTATCTATATGGGTTTTCCTTTTGGCCTCCAAGTTTACCTTGAGAGTAGATCTAAAAATTGAAAGAAGTAAATGGATAATTCTTGTTAGGAAACTAGATGGGATTTTGATATCTCATTAGAATGTGGAAATAGGAAAAACTATACTGCTGTTATGTATCATGATGTAGAGTTTGGTTATTGTATTCATGTGTTAATCTATCCATGTGTTCATTCCTTTATTTGTTCATTTATTTCCCAGCCATATCTATTCTATGTCTAGCATTGTGCTAAGTGCATAACCCTGAAACAAATGTCTCAAACTCTGATAGAAGAAACATCTTATAAATCATTCAGTGAAATGTAAGATTTACTAAAGTAGAGGAATGCACATATATCTTGGTAGCCCAAAGGAGTGTTTGTTTAAAGAACTGCATAGGACACTTGGGTGGTAATATTTGAAGGGGATCTTGAGGAATGAATAGGAGCTTCATAAAAAGAAAGGCAGACAGGTTAGAGCACATAACCTTTCAAACATAAAGGTCAGAATATGCTTCCCGGTTAAAATGTAGAAAGGATGATAGATTGCATGTATGCATACACAACCAGAGAATTAGAGAATTAGTTTACATTTGTCACTTTTGTTTTTATCAAAGGGACTTGAGATACAGCTTAGGTAGTTACATTAGGGGCTTAATCAAAATTGTCTCAGTGTTATCAAGATAATTAAAACATCAAGAATAATTGGCTGTGATAAATGCCTCATTTGGAAAGAATGCTGCGAAGAAAATGAATCTCCTTTAAGTAGCTCTCATTTAATGAAAGGTATTTATTTGATCTTTTCATTAAAAAACAGTAGCACCAGCAGTAAATTGTAATGATGTAGGAACATGGAGTGGAGAATCTGCAAAAGTGATGCCTAAGGGCAGCACCAAGCTGGGGAAGTACCAGCATCTCTGCTCTTTAGAGCACTTACTTTATTGTACCTACAATTTTAATTCTTGTTGGTCTCTCCCACTACAGAAAGATTTGGGAGTCCCATTCTCTGTCTTTATAATCTTTCTGTTTCCTTGAGGCCCAGCTGTGCACTTTCTTTGCAGTTGGCATATGGTAATGTTCATTAACCCAATTATTCAACCAGTCCTGAGCCACACACTATTATTTGAGCATTATGTAGTGATAGCGCTGTGTACTCTGTAGTTGTCCACTTACAAAGTCCAGCAGTTTTCACAATTATTACTTCCTTCATGTCCCACACCAAACAGGAGAGAAGTTGAGTGACTTGGTCCACACCCAGAACTTGTAGGTACAGTGTGAGGACTCATGCTTAGTTCCAGTGCTGTGGAACCATGCCTGCCATCATCTTGATACAGGTGTTTGTTAAATAGGAGTTTACCAGTGGGTTTAGTTATATTTCCAGGGTTATCACTGGACCATAATTTATATGCATCAGTATAATCAACAGCCAAGGAGGGGTGGGTTTCAACTGTGTTTCCATTGCACACTAACTTTCTTTAATAAGTACACTAGTTGGGGAAGTGACCTTCCTGGGTAGAGCTATATGTATTAAAGAAGCTCCTTACATGGTGTTTCATATTGTAGAGTAGGTGAGGGGAGCCCTGTAGAACCACTGCTCTCAGAATTGTGGAATGTGCCCACCTCTTTAAAAGTAAAAAACCAAGTATGGTTGTTCCGTAATATTTGTGGGTGATTGGTTCCAGAAAACCCCATGGATATGAACATCTGAATATTTATGTCCCTTTTGTAAAATGGTACAGTATTTGCATAAGTTCTGTGCACACTCTCCTGTCAGTTAAAATCATCTCTAAATAACATATAGTATTTGGTACATTGTGAATGCTATGTAAATTGTTGATAGAGAAAGATGGCAAGAAAAATATTTGTACATATTTAGTACAGATGCAGATGCAGTTTGGTTTTTTCTTTGATACTGGGGATCGAACTCAGGACTTATGAGACAGGCGTAGTGCCACTGAGCTAAATCCCTGGCCCCAGACACAATTTTTAAAAAATGTTTTTTGATTCATACTTGGTTGAATATGTGGATGCAGAACCCACAGTTAGGGAGGGCTGACTGTATCTCAGATGCTTAGGGCTTCATATTGACTTATTTTTACTGCTTTATTTGAATATGTACAGACATAAAAAAGGATATAAATTCCTTATACCCACACCTCTTTAACAACTGTAATCCAAAACGTATTTGTTTAAAGTTCAAACCAAACTATAAAGCAAATAAAATCCAAATTGGCATGATGGCTTTAGGGTCATGGATGATGTTCCTTGCCTAAACTAGGATACTGCCTCCTTCCCCTTAATGGGCCCAAAAGCTGTGGCTCAGCCGCATCTGAGCTCCGCATGCCTACTCTTTAGAGTGCGGAGGTGACTGAATCCATTCTCTCCCTAATGTCCTCCTATCTGACTTACTGTGAGACCAAATGATGTCTTCTGGTCTCCAGCCTACTACTGATTGACCAAGTGTGCCTCTTCTGATGGTGAACGTAGCCTTAAACATAACTTTAAACTTAAATACTGCCATCTTTCCATGTACCTGGAGTGAAGGAGGGATTGGTTTTCGGACCCTCCTTGGATACCAGAATCCTTGGGATTCTGTTTCTTTAAAGATTTGAGTTTCTTATATAAAGTGGCATAGCATTTGTATAGAACCTATACTCACATGCTCCTATAGTCTTTTTCCTTTCTCTTTGTCTTTCTCCCCCTTGCCCAGTCTGTGCTCTTTTCTTTCCTGTACAGGGCCTTTGCACTAAACTACATCCCCAGTCCTTTTTAAACTTTTGAGACAGGGTCTCTCTAAGTCACTAAGTTGCCCCACTGGGCTCAGACTTGTGATTCCTCTTCCTGCCTAAGCCTCCCAGAGTGCTAGGACTGAAGGTGTGGGCCACTGCAGATAGCCTTTTATTGACTTTAAATTGTTTCTAGATGACTTATAATGCCAATATAGTGTAAATAGTTGTTATACTATATTGGTTAGGGAATATAGAACAGAAAAACTGCATCTGCAGTCATCATGGATGCATTTGTTTGAATACTGTTGCTCTGTGGTTGGTGAAGCCCACAAATGTGGAACCCATGGGTATGGAGGGCCAACTGTGGCAATATGTGGTTGTGAGGCAGTCATCTAGAAGATCCTGAATATTCTTCAGACCATTCCTTTACTTTTCTACTGAAATGGAATGATGAAGCGAAACATTCTTGGAGAGAAGTTGTGATCCTCCAGGTTGTGCCTCCATCTCAGAGATCTGCAGGTGCCAGTGTTGGAAAAGATGGTCATGGCTGTGCATCCCTGGGGAGGAGGGAGGGCCTGGCAGGGCAGGGTAGGAGTTGTAGCTGCAGCTGTCTGCAGAGGCAGTTCTGGGCAATCCTTGAACAAGCAGAATAGCTCTGGGTGTTCTTGGACCAGGACACCTTACCAAATGGTGAGGCACCACTGAATTTAGTAATCTGTTCATATTGCTGTGATGGGAGATGTTCAGGTGTTCAGGTGTTCAGTCTGTACAGAGTCTCCAAAAAATGTAATACTTATGAAGGAAGTGAAGAGGTTCACTTGTTGAATAATCAGTCTGATGTCAGGCATGCTCAGGAATGAGTGGCTTTTCCCCAGATATTTTAGGTAATAGAGTTTTGCCTTGTATTTCATAAATGCATGCCCAATTTTCAAAGGATTAAGTAATAACTCTTAGATGAAAAAGAAGGCAGCACCTCAGAAGATCATCTTATATATAATTTAGTTCAGACAGTCCTTGTTTTATTTATTTTATTTTTTGAGGTAGGGTCTCACTATGTAGTTCAGGCTGGCCTTGAATTTACTAGGTAGCCTAGTGGCGATCTCCTGCCTCAGCATCCTGACTGCTAGGACTACAGATATGTAGCATCACACCTGGCCAGTCTTTGTTTTAGAGATGAGAGTGAAATTTTAGTGGCTTAATGACTTACTTGTAAGGTCACACAAAGATAGCAAGTAACAAATCTGTATTTGAATGTAGATAAATTCAAGGAAATCTTGTTCCATGCATATGTCTGTCAATAGTGGCTACCCATTTCTGTGAATGAATTTTTTTTTCTTGCCAGAATTAACCACATTGTGGAGTAAGAGTTTAGTATTTATCTCACAGATATGACTTCTGGAGGGATTTTTCTTTCTTTCTAGTAGCCTAATTTTATTTAGTGGTTTATTAGTGGTTTATTTGTTTCCTTTGTGTTTAGATATCTGGCCTTTTTAATAATGTATTAGTTGATTTAATTTTAGTTAGGTTTGCATTGTTGACCAGGGTAGCAACACTGACTGATTGACTGAGGCACACTTAAAACATGCTCAGTTAGTATGACCCAATTCGTAGAACCCAGATCTGTAGACTTCCCAGATGTTGAAAAGGATTTAGTTCTTTCTTCCTTCCCTCCCTTCCTTTTTGCTTCTTCTCTCAGAAGCTAGAACCCAGGATCTGCTATCTCAGAGCTGTACTTCCAGCCTGTGCAGGATTTAGTTTTAATTATGAGTTGCTTCTGATAGATTGGAGGAGAATGGCTTGGACTTCTAGGGAATATCCACAGGAATGGTCTTTCTTCAGGCTCAGTAATCCACATATGTCTTAGTTATTCTGTCATTGCTGAGACACAGTACCCAACACCCACAACTCTAGGGAGGAGCAGTTTATTTTGACTAACAGTTTGCAGAAGTTTCAGTCCATAGTCGGCTGGACTATGAGAGAGGCAAGGAGGTATGGCAGAGGGGCATGGCAGAGAAGGCTTATTCCTGGCATGACAGACAGGAAGCAGAGAGGGGGATCAAAGGGGGAGGGAGGCTGACAGATCCTTCTAGGTCCTTCTAGGCCACTTCTAGTGGCCCACCTCCTTAGGCCAGGCTTTATTTTCCAGCACCACATTTAGCTATAAACTCCAGTGACTCCCAAAAGCTCCACCTATGAGTACAGGAGGGTGGATGGCACATTTGCATATAAACCATAACAACATGACAAGTGCAGCTTTCCAGTGTAATACTGATACCTCCCTCTGCCTGCCCTTGATTTCTCTCCTGTTCCCTGCCCCATGCTGCTGTGCCCTTGAGTCCTTCCTCCTCAGTCCTGGCTGGAGAAAAGGCTTGAGAGAGAGGGTTGAAGAAGCCCCAGGTCAGCTGCTTATTAAGTGTCCATTTCATACAATAACCTTGGAGTTGCAAGGACTCAAGTTATGTTAGTTTCCCAAGGTACTGCCAGTACTAATCTAAACTCTTTAGTGCAGTTGGTGCTAAGTAAATACGGAATGGATGTATGGATTGTCAGTGGGATTCCAAATGAGATCTCTCTCTCTCTCTCTCTCTCTCTCTCATTTTTGGCATATACTGACTTATTAGTGCCTAGTTTGTGAGGACACACTGGAGAACTAGGAAGGTTGTTGAGATAGAGACATATTCCTGATTCCTGATGTTTCCAATGGAAGTGTCCCTTTTGGATCAAAAGTGTTAGGGAGCTCCATGTGATAGTAATTGCAAGTGTCTTTTGATGACAACAACTATGAATTCATGAATACATAGTTTGCATATAAACCATAACAGCGCAGTGCAGCTTTCCTGTGTAATCCCAATGCCTCTCTCTGTCTGCCCTTGATTTCCCTGCTGTTCCCTATCCCATGCTGTTCCCTGGCCCCGTGAAGGACTCATGTATCATTACTGATAATAGATTTGAAAAGAGAAGGGGTCTGTGTGATGGTTGTTTCATTTCTTTGGTTTATGAGCAGGGCTGATCCCTGTTTCCCTGAGTCCTGAGCCCTAGTGCCCACAGACAAGACCCACTAGTGTGGAAGTTGGGACACTGAGTGACACCAGTATATATATATATTCGTACCGGGGATTGAACTCGGGACCTTGCACTTGTGAGGCAGGTGGCGGAACCACTGAGCTAAATCCCTGGCCCTCAGGGATGATATGAGCACCACCCCACCACAACGACTTTTCCTGTGTCCTCAGCCCCCAACCCTTTCCACATCCAGGAGCTCCTAGTCCTCCAGGTCTCTGCATTGTCCTTTATTGCACTTCTCCAGCTCCACTGCTTATCAGGGTAGATTGTTGCACAGGTCCTGAGCTGCCCTTCAAGCACAGCCTCAGTTTCTTTGACTGCTTTTGAATTGCAGAGCACCCTGCTCAGTCCTTGAGTGCACACTAGAAGCACTCTCTAGTCAGTTGCACACACACTCATATACTCATCCTTCCATTCACACACGCACTGTGTCTTTCCCTCTCACCCATGTGCTTACTCTTCCATTCCACACAGCCACTGGCTACACACATGGTCACATGGTCTCTCCTCTGTGCACTCACACACCACCCACTTACTCTTCCACCCAGACACACTCTTCTTACTTGCACACTGACACACTTCCTCTTTTTGTTTTTTTCAAAGAGTCAAAGAACAATATTGATTGTCAGTGCCAGGCATTTTACCTGGTGTTAGAAATATAGTCAGCCCCTGTGATTTGCAGAATCTGTTTGTAAATTCAGTGCTGCCTAAAATTTGCTTATAACCTCCCAATCCACATTTGTTTCACTTTCATGATTATTTGGGAACATGTGCAGAGAAGCAAAAATGAGAGGCCCTACAGTATGTATGTCCCCCGCTGGTCATGGAAGGCCTGGCTTGGCCTTGTCTCAGGTGTCAGCCTATAAGTGGGGTTACTCTGGGCACCTGTTTATGCTATGTATATTTGTGCCTTTTGTTGGTGATTTTGTCATATAAAATGTCACTGGTGTAGGGTTAAAATCCTGTCTAGTGTTGCTAAAAACACAAAAGGGCCCTGATGTGTCTCAGAGAGCAAGTTTGTGTGAAGCCTGCTTAAGACCTGAGTTATGGTGATGTTGACAGTGAGTCTGATATTAATGAATCAATAATCTATATTAGATAAGATTTCTTTGATCAGAAACACATAAATCAAAGTTAGGTGCTGATAGGTTCATCAAAAATTTTATGATTAGAGGCTCATGGGAACCTCACTGTGTATTTCTTCCAGGAAATTCAGTATTCTGGGAGATTTTTATAGAATTTAACTACCTTGAATAATAAGAATCAACTGTACCCACAAATGCAAATATACTTCCTAGTGTGAATAATCTTAGAACTGATTCAGGAAGAACTTGCAGCTTTGTTGGGGAGTCAGACATGTAAACCAAGAATTATAGTTTGCTGCAATGTGTTATAAGAGAAATATAATCCAAAAGGGTTCAGAAGACTTGCAGGAGGGAGATGAGGTGCAGGGGAAGGAGAGAATGTCAGGATCATCCACAGAGGAAATGGACAACAACAGGCAGGTGTCCTTAGCAGGGGAGAAAGCTCATCCAGAGAGAACACAGCTTTGCTGCAGCCCCAAGAAGCCTAGTGCTGCTGGATGTACCCTGATTGATCTTGTCTCTGCTTCTGTTTATCCCAGCAGCTACCAGAGGCTTCTTTGTTGACATTTGTGGGGCCCTCCCTGCCTGAATCATCAGCTACTTGGGATGTTGCCACAATGTTGTTCTATGGCTTGACCTGGGAGGTGACTTTGAGTCTCACATAAAAGTGGGGCCCACTGGAGTTGAGCTGAAACCCCTGCCCCTTGGTGGCTTCAGCAGTGGCCTGGTCGCACTGTCCCTCCTATATCCTCCCATGCCAGAGACCGACTTGAACTTGTGTGGAAAAGTCATTTGTCAACTCACTGGCCTGGTGTGCTTCAGCAGCACTGTGACAACTGGCTGAGAAAAAAAGCTGTGCTCCCCACACTCCTCGGAGGGTTCCCCCCAAGGATTAAAAGGTTAGGCGTTAAGAGGGAGAGGCACACTGGGAGCTGTTTTCCTTCCTGCTTTCTGTAAAGGCTTACTATCCCGACATAAATCGATTTCCCCTTAATCTTTTCTTGTTTTGTAACTCTTCATTGAAATTCCCATTGAAGTTTACTTTTCCTTTGTAACGAGGTGTCCAGTGCTCAATGCCATATTTCAAGAACAGGCATGCCAAGGTCATGCCAAAGTCATTCCTCTCCTGTTGGTGCATAATGCAATTGCTTTGCTGTGCCATTGAATTATTTTCGCCTGTTTAGCTGCCATGTACTGTACATTCATTCTCACATAATCTGCTGATGCTCCAGTTTCTTTCTGTTCTCCTGCCTCCTTTTCCTTCTCTCCTCTTTTCCTTCCTGCTTTCATTTTCCGTATGAATCAATGTGTTAGGTACTTTTGTCCTGACGTGTGAACTTGGCTTGCTTTTTTCTTTCTCTCTGTGTCTTTCAAGCTGCTTTTCAACTTGCTGTGTTTTGATGGGAGATTCTAGTCTGTTCTTGCATCCTGAACCCTGTTGGTGATAAACCCTGGAGTTATGGAGGTACAGGGCTTTTAAATCTCAGCTCTGTCGCTTGCTAGCCCAGCAAATTTGGGCAGTATTCTCAAGCTTTCTGAGCTGAGATTATGAAATAAGGCTGACCGGACCTACTTGATAGCCCTGCTGTGAGGCCTGGGGTGTAGAGCCTGGAAAGTGACCAGTGCCCTGCAGCTCAGCTCTAGGCTCAGCTCACACTCTGCCCCCAGTCGTCTTCGTGGGTGCTCCTGGCAGTGATGTAAGTGCCCTCTTGTGTGACCTCTGATTGTCCTGACTGCATGAGAGGGGCACTGACATTGTTTTTTGCAAATTTGAATTCAGAAGGCTCAAGGCATAATAGTCTCTGAACATACATAGTTTTCCTACAGATCAAAATATGGCATTTCTTATGGGGAGGGGAGGAGGCGGTGAAGGGAGGGCAGGGACAAGGGGAAAAAATGAGAACCAAAACCTGTCATGTAAAGGTACAAGATCCCAATAATGAATGTAACTGTACTGTATACCTAAAATGTACCGGTAAACTCAATTAAAAAAAATCCCAAAAAACAAAATATGGCATTTCTTATGGGGAGGGGAGGAGGCGGTGAAGGGAGGGCAGGGACAAGGGGAAAAAATGAGAACCAAAACCTGTCATGTAAAGGTACAAGATCCCAATAATGAATGTAACTGTACTGTATACCTAAAATGTACCGATAAACTCAATTAAAAAAAATACCAAAAAACAAAATATGGCATTTCTTGAATTATCCTTTTTTATTAGGGATTTTGTTTACTCTGTAGTTATTCTTTTTTTTTTTTTCCTAATGTTTACCTATTGGTGAACTCATTGGCTGTCACGGCACTCAGAATACATACCATCAGGTCAGTTTTTCAGGGTAAGGTAGATTTTTAAAAAGGCCATGTCAGCATTTGCATTTGGTGTCTTGGAGGGATAGGACTAGTTGCTCATGGTTGCCCTCAATAGCCATTGGAAGTAGGCTGTTAACACTCCAGCAGAGAAGGGAATTGAGAGAGACACAGGAGAGGAAGGGCCATTTGTAGATCACAAGGTGGGGTTGGAGGAAGGGTTGATCCCACAGAAGTCATGAGTTGGGGTTCCCAGAGGGTAGAGGAGGGGCCAGGGAGCGGGCTCATCTCTCTTGCAGTCTGGTTTAGGATTTCTCTGTGGGTTTTGGGTGAACAGGAGGTGCTGGGAGACACAAGCACTAGCCAGAGATGTTTGAGAAATTTAAATCCTGTGGAAATATCCAAGAATAACCTAGGGAGCCCCAGCACTGTTTCGTTTTGGTGTCACCTTTTCTCTGTACCACATACACCTCTAAGGATCCACTCAGATTTGAGCAACCTATACATTGGTTTCTTGCTTGTGCAACTTGATTTTTCTTCCTGTAGATCCTCTCTTGGGCAGTTGGTGATGGAGGTGGGATTTGCTGGTCAGGTTTGAGCCATGTGCTGGGAGGAGGCCAGTACTACAGAGAGGAGGTGGTGAGTCCCAGGGAGCCGGAAGTATTAACAGAGACAGTGCATCCTGTAAAAAGCTGGAGGGCCCCTGGTGACAAAGTGGCTCCTTCTTCCCTGTCCTTCTTTACTCCTTGAAATAGTAGCCTCGTTCTCTTGGTGCTGCTGGAGCCTGGGTTCAGCCTGCAGTTCTGATCTGCTGTCCCTCCCCCTGCAGAGGGCAGTGGATGCAGCATGTTTGATTTGATTTCTTCCCCTCGTTTTCCAGCTCTGCAGCAGTGTCTTTTTTGTTTCCTATTCAGTATGTCCTTCAAGAGTTCTTGTGGATAACTTTGTTTTCCACGTTTTTATGTTTCCAGCACTGAATCACTGGAGACTTAGACTCAAAGGAATCTTCTAGGGCTGGGGTGTGTAGCTCAGTGGTTAGAGGAGAAGCTCTGGTTTTGATCCTTAGCATGAAAATAAACAAGACAAAATAACCTTAGAAATCTCTGTCCAAATGCCCTCATTTTACAGAGAAGGAAATTGAGGCCTGAGAATGTTAGCTGGCTCACCCCACCTTTCTGGAAGGCTGACATATCTTTACTAAGGAAATTCTATGTTCTTTCAATTCTACAGATCTGAAAGATGTATCTTTGGCTACCATATTTTGATCTCTCGTTATTTCTGCAAACCGTATGATGAATTTAACCTGCTTTGTTTATCATAGATAATCCTAGCTACATTTTCCCTTTTTGGTTCCATTTCTTCAATATATTTGATGATTATCATGGAGACAAAGTAGTTGGATTCAGTTGTCTTTGCACAGTATCCTTGTATTCTTATTTCCATAAAAAAAATTTTTTTTTGGTACCTGGGATCGAAATCAGGACCTTGTGCTTGCAAGGCAGGTGGCAGCACCATTGAGCTATATCCCCAGCCCCTTATTTCCATAATTTTACTTCTGTCTTTAACTTTTCCATTGTCTATCAGTTTCATCCCCAAGGCCACTCTGCTTTCAGTTTCTGTTGAGTAATATTTTAATTTGAAGTATTTTCATCTTTTGCCTATTTGTGATATGCTTTTTAAATGGTTATTGAATGGTCTTACTACTCTTATTAGGTAATAGTCCATAGTATGAAATGTGGCATGTGCTTTTTAAAATTTGGTGTTTTGAGGTCTTAAAATTAGAAATTTTATGAAAATTTCCAGTAGAAGTGTGTAAAAGAATCACATATATATTGGCTGTGCCTCAACATAAGCCAATATTGAACTTTTCAGATTTGAATTGTGTTATACTTAGAGCAAAGTTTTATTTCCCTTGTGTGATAACATCTCTGAAAATGTGTAGAAAGTTTATGAGCTAAGATGGTTTGCTAAACAAAGATTCATATTTATAGGCAGTTTCTGAGTAAGGCCTCTGAATCGTCTCATTTGTCCTATTTGGCAAGGTCTGTCCTTGGCAGCTTAATGACTGCCACATGGCTGGTGAGCAAGCTGTGTGGAAGATGTGTATGCATGCATGTGTGTGTGTATGTGTGTGTATGTATGTGTGCCTAGGATCAGGCTAGAACCTCCATCTTTGAGTCTCTAAATGCTAAAGTAACACTTTGGTGGGGAGAGGTATTTCCTGTTTTCTTTTTCTTTATTAGTAGAGGAGGAATGGAGAGAATATAGGACTTCTTCATTTCATATATTTAATATTTTGTCAAATTAAAAAATAAATATATATTTAAAATGTTAATGTTTTATTTAAATTTGCTTATCAGTTGATTGAAGCAGGGCTTTACTATGCTGGCCAAGATGATCTCAAACTCCTAGGCTCAAGCAGTTTTCCTATCTCAGCCTCCGAAATGCTGGGACTGCAGGTGCCTACCACTGTGACTGGCTTAAATGTATTTTTTTCATTAAGTTTAGTGCTACTTTTTAGTTGTACAGTACAGTTACACTCATCATTGTGATCTTGTACCTTTATATGATGTATCTTGGTTCTTATTTTTTCCCTATAACCCCTCCCTCCTTTTAAAATATATTTTTAGCTGAAGCATTAAAATTGCACACATTCATGGAGCACCATGAAATGTTTTCATAGTGTATGCATTGTGTAATATATTATTATTATTACTTGTGCTAGAAATTGAAGCCAGAGCTTTATGCATGCTAGACAGGCACTGTATCACCGAGCTACCTGTTCTTCAAGCCCTTTGTGTGGTGTTTAAAATATGTTTAATGTATCTATATTGTTGAACATCTTTATGGTGAAAACATTAAAATCCTTCTTTCTGGCTTTTTTCTCTGCAGTCTACTCCTGGGCAATAGCATGGAGCTCCTTCCTCCTACCTAACTGTATCTTAGTACTCATCCTTTCCCCTTCCCTCTACTTCCAATATTTTGATGAGACAAAATAGAAAACTGCCTACTGACTTGCTTCATTTTGTTTACATGGACCCAGACACAACCATGTCCATTGTGTCTGCAATTCCAGAGGCAATAGTGATGACCAGAAGCGTGGGTACCAAGGAAGACCCAGGTGGCAGAGTGGAGAATTTAAAGAGATTTTGAGAAACAGGACTTAAAGTGAGGCATGCTGAAGGCACAAGAGGGTTGGATCTGGATTGGAGTTTCTAATAAAATAAGAAATGGTGCCTTCCTGCCTCTCCTCTGTTTGCTGCTTTCTATCTAGTTGGGGACTTCTCTCAGGAGACAAGAGTTAAAAGACCTGGCTTCTTATTAATGGTCCTTTAGTCATTGTCTTTAATCACCCTGGTCCTTGCAACAACTCCCATTAAGGCTTTACTGCTTGGTTATTAATGAGAAAGAGAGCATCTGGACGAGCAGTTGTGGTTAAGGGTGGTTTAAATAGCATAACTGTAATAAACACTAGATATGAGAATGAAGGATTACATCAAAGTCATTAACTTATGAAATGTTCAGGAACTTACAATTAAGTCAATGCCTGTGTAGTTACTGATCATGAGTTTATGTGTTATATTAGTTTATATTGTGGTAACTAGTAGTTTAAACAACCTATTGAGTTGAATAAATGCAACCATTTTGATAGTGTGGTTGAAGCTACACTATATATATTAATACGGAAATCATGTTTTAAAATAGCAGCGTGACGCAAGTCTCTTTGCAATAAGAACTATTACTGAGTCTTAAATTTTGAAACAACTCTGATTTCATTTTCTAAATGAGTAGAGATATGAATTGTGCATAATAATGCCCATATGAATTACTCATTTTCATTTTGTCTAATATTTTAAATTAGTGTTTGTATAAGTCTATGTCTTAAAACATTTGTAAGTATTCTCTGGGCTGTCCTATACTTTTTATGTTATTATCTCATATTTTTGTGTTAATAGGAATGGTAAAATGTTTGAACTTTTAATTTTAGTTTTCCCCACTGCTCAGAATTTGATGATATAAAATGAAAAGGTTTCCATAGTTGCTAATATTCACCAGATTTTGTTCCAGAGCATGGGCTTTAGTAGACTTTTGAATTAAATCCACATTCTCCACCCAAGTCTAGTGATATAATCCAACAGATCAAAGATAGGTATGCCATAAACAGCTATAGTTAAATAATCTAAAAAAATTTAAAACATGGAAATACAATAAAACAAGAATTGATCACTTTATAGTGGAATACTCTATAAACTGTCTGCATTGGAAACATGTGGTGAATTTTAAAACATCTCAGTTTCATAATTGTAGAGTGTATAGTTTATTTGAATGCAGACACTCCCCCTTTACATATGTAAGAATACAGGTTGATATATATTTTTGCTGTTGCAGTTGGTACCCATCTACTTATTTTTTAAATAAAAATAGTTTTGGAATAGAAGTATATAACATCTATTCACCTCAGCTAAATAGTTCATCATTCAGAACAGGAGTATACTCAAAAGTATTAATTCTGTATGTCTTGCTTCTCTGTCTAAAACAAAAATTACACATTGATATAATCCAAGTAAGAGGACAAAGTTATTTAAAATATATACAAGACATAGGAAAGTAACTAATTCCTGATTTGAATTGTTCATTTTAATTTTCATGGTATGCAAGCTTATCAGAGTGGCATAATTGGTATAATTTCAGAGGCTAAAATATTCCAGTGACTTTGCAATTTGATGTTAGCACAATCTCACTTAACTGGTTATACAGCCCTTCTGTGCAAAGCTGTGTTCACTGAGCAGTGAAAACTGGGCGGTTCCATTTCTTAGCTTACTAACTTTTTAAAAAGAGTTATTCATACTTTTTTTTTAAAAAAAGTATACAATAAGAATCTTAAACTGAAAACAAATTCATATTCTGTTTTCAGTTGCTGATACATTTGTCACTGTAGAATTTTGTTCATGTTATTTTCTCTCCCATTCTATCTCTTCCTCTTGCAAAAGTATATTTTTCTTAAATTGTATTTTGGGGTAAAGACAAAAGGAAGCACCCCGAGAAGAATAGCTACTTTCCGTCTCTGAGCATGGCCTGTGAAGTCGAACCCTTGGCCTGCACGATGGCTGCCCCTTAAAAACAGTGTTTGGGCCTCACAGGTGGGCCAGACTTCAGGAGCCACAGGACTTAACCCATGAAGTGTGGAAACTTGAAAGGGTCCTGTCCTAAACTCACCATAGCTTGAATAGTGCTCCTGGATGTTTCTTACTTTAGTGGCTTCATTATCATAATAAAAATACTAGGGCAGATCATCTCACATCTTGGCCTTGCTGCCTGCCCCATGTATTTAACTGGAAAATCATACAAGTGGTTTTCTAGAATCAGTCCATTCCCAAAAGGTTATGATATTAACGTAACAGCCACAACACTATAGTTTAGTAGGACTTCCTCTTGCCCAGCACTGCCCTATGATTGCCTCTTTATCACAGTCCTGTCTTAAGATGCTTGTGACAGGTTGAGTATCCTTTGTTCAAAATGCTTGGACACCAGAAGTGTTTTGGATTTCAGAGTTTTTCTCGAAACTTGGAATATTTATGTAGACTTTAAGCACACCTAATTGAAAATCCAAAACTTTGGGCACCACCACAATGTCCTGAAAGTTTTGGAATGTGGAGCATTTTGGATGTTAGATTAGGAATGCCCAACTTGTACTCACCTTTTTTTTTTTTTTTTTTTTTTTTTTTTTTTTTACTCACCCTTTTTTTTTTTTTTTTTTTTTTTTTTTTTTTTTTTTTTTTTTTTTTTTTGATACTAGGGATCAAACTCCGGTCCTTGCACTTAGGAGGCAGGCGGCAGCACCACTGAGCTAAATCCCTGGCCTTTGTATTTACCTTTTTAAATGAGGAGGCTTCTGAGACTTACAGGGGTAACCAAGTTGTTATAAATATCCTCCTGTGAGTAAGAGGTAGTGAGAGGCTTTTTACTATCTATGAGCTGGCTCTCTTCTGTTGAGGCTCCCTGTAGCTCTTTGGGATGCAAGCAAGGCGATTGTGCTCAGGTATGCTTACCAGCAAAGGAAATACAAACTATGCCTAATTTATGGCTCCACAAAAAGGAGAAATTGTTCTACATTTTAAAAATAGAGATTAATTTGGAGATGTTTGGCAGGTAATATGATTTCCTACTGAGAAAAAGAAAGCATAATTTAAATCAATTTTTTCCTGTCCTTTGTAGAACTGAAGACTCAGCATCCTGTTCCAAGCTTTGGTCCATTTTATTAATGAAAAAAATAAATGTACATAATTTGTTTAGAAAATTTACTTAATTACAGCAAACTAAAATCAGCACTTTTTAGCTAGGAATAGCTAGGAATAGTCAAGCCTGTGAGCAGACTATTTATTATGCAGATGGAAGTAAAGACTAAAATAAATGACTTTAACACACTCTCTTTATTTCATGGGTTATAATAGAGAGGAGAGAGAAGTGTTCATGCTTAGTGCAGGAGGGGTTGCATTTCCTGGAAGATTCTTCTAGAATCACCTGCACAGGAAGACGAAGGGTTGCCTCACTCTGCAGCCTCCAGCCTTGCAGGGTTGAGTTCCTGGGACCACCCCCACAAAGGAACATTCCAGCTGTGTGTGGGGCTGTGGGTAACTGCTCACTTTCTGCAGTTAATTCATACTGTCCCTGTGAACCCAGTTTTCCTGTCATCATTTTTGGCCTTGCCTTATGTAGTTTTTTCCCCCCTTTCATCTTCTGTAGCAAAACTTGGACAGTGAGATAAAAGTTGATTGAAAATCTGGTTAGGGTATAGCTCCTTGATAAGACACTTGCTTAGCATATGTGAGGCCCTGGGTTTGATTCCTTATCAAGAAAAACCAAAAACAATAGTGCAACAAAATAATTCAGCAACAGAAACCACCACCAACCTGCTCAGTGCTTTTGGCTACTGGGAAGAGCACTTTTGAGGAAGAGTGAACCCTCAGCAGCCAAGTTAAATGGGTAAACCTTTGGGTTAAGGAAGAGACACAGAGAAGATGGCCTCAGTCTGGGCTGTGGATTTGTTACATTCCCTCCTTTCCTCCTTTCATTTGCTCTCTTGACTTATTCCACAGTTGGAGATGGATGGATTCTACCAAACTGCTTTATATGAATTCACTATGTTAAGTTGTGTTGTCAACTATACAGATGTGAAAAGGGCATTTATTATTTCAGTGGTAGATGACATTTGCTGTCTGTTGTCAGAGTCTGGATGACAGGAAGAGAAGACTATACAATACTCTTATACTGATTACAGTTCTCTCTCAGGATCCATAGGAGATGGGTTCCTGGACCCCCCTCAGACATCCAAATCTGCTCATGCTCAAGTCCCTGGTATATAGCAATGTAGTATTTTCAGAGAATCCCACATCCTCTCTAGATTTTCTCTAGAAAACTTAACAATACCCAAGGAAATGTAAGTCTGTAGATACATAGTTGTTATACTGGATTGTTATGGGAATGAAGAAAAAAGGTCTGCACATGTTCAGTACTGATGCAATTTTTAGTCCTGTTATTTTCAACCTTCATTGAATCAGTGGATGAAGAACCTGCGGATAGGGTTTTATTTATTTATCTTTTTTAATTTGTATAAGGTACTGGGTGGACTAGAACAACAATAATATTTTTAAAAGTAATTTAAGTATTTGTTTTTTTAAAAGTACCATCTAGGAAAGTATTGATTTTAAAAGTTTCAGTGGGTGATAAAAGCCAAAAGGCCAGACAGTCCCATTGTCTTATTTCTGTAGTGGCCAGCTCCAGTGCATTTGCTTCTGCCTGGACAGCTTCTGTGGCTTTGGGATGTGATGTTTGTTATCTCTTGTCCTGAGTGACACAGCTATAGGAGCCCTGGGCTGTAGGGTAAAAGGGGACCTCACTTTTCATGCTGCTCAGGTGGAGAAGAAGACAGTGAAGAGGACGGGAACCTTTTTTGCTCTAGGATGTAGGAAGAAGTAGAGGTTTCTTCTTTTTTTTTTTTTGTACCTGGGATTGAACTCAGGTCCTTGCGCTTGCAAGGCAGGCCACTGAACCACTGAGCTAAATCCCCGGCTCTTCTTCATCTATATACCTGAGCATGTGGCTTTCTAACTTGGAGACTCTTCTATCTAAATTCAAGGAAATGGGATGGCCAGAGTACTTGTTTTTATTTCTGTGCATCAAAAAAGACTCAGTCATGATAAAAAGCATTGTAACCATCTCTCCCTGTCCATGGGTTGTACATCTACAGATTCAACCAACTATGGATCAAAAAAAGGCACATTTGTATTAAACTTGTATAATTTTCTTGCCAATAGTCCCTAAACAGTATAGTGTAACTGTGTGCATAGCATTTGTATTAAACATTGTAAGTCATTTAGAGATGACTTAAAGTACATGAGTAGATATGTATAGATTTTATGCAAAACATTATACCATTTTGCATAATGGACTTGAACAGTATCAGGTTTTGTTATGGGATAGGTGTCTTGAAACCAAACCCTTAAAGATTCCAAGGGATGACTCCCTATATTCCAGTGTAGACAGAAAATTGTATGCTTCAGAATTCTCCCAATAGCTTGTTAGAGATGGCTGTTTTGTGAATTTTTAGATTGGAATAAAAAAGGGCTGGGACTCAGAAATCTGCACTTTGAAAAAGCATCTCACAGTGAGGCTTGAAACACTCTTAGTAATGCACATGACCACCTAAAGGGACAGAAAATGTCTAATGCCATTTGTAGTGCTACAAATGTTGGTCATGTAGCAAGGACTTCATACAAAATATACTTGAGATGAGGCGGTGGTCTGAGCCTTTGGCTTCAGCAAAGTGCTGCCTCCCAGGATGGTTTCTGTCTAGTTGCTATAGCAAAAATAGAAATGACCTTGTGTGTTAGTTGTCCTTTTTGAGTATGATAATTGGCATGTGAAAGAGTTTTACTAGGAAATGTTTAGAGTGCTTTGTGTTTTAGTCATTATGAATAAGAAATTGGAATGTTGTTAAATTGATAGAGTCAAGCAAATTTTGTAAAATGCATTGATGAAGTTAAAATATATTTAAAACATCAGTATTTTCTCATCAGGGTTATTCTCTTTGAGCATCCATAATCTGGAAATCTGAAATCTGCAATGTCCCCAAATGCAAAATTTTTGGAGCATCAACCTGACACCACATATTTAAAAATCCACACTGGGAAACTTTTCACAAAAAAATATTGTCTATGTGTATAGATGTATTTGATAAATGTTTAGACTTAGGCCCCATCCCCAATATATCTTATTATGTGCATGCAAATATTCCAAAATCTGAAAAAAAAGTAAAAATGCTGGTCCTAAGCATTTTGAATAAGAGTTATTCAGCTTGGACTGTGTAATGTAGAATATTGCTTTTAGTGTGGACAGTAGATAATTTTGCAGCACATTTATTAGTTTGTTTGTTTGTTTTTAACAGGACAAACTAACCCAAGAGTGTGTATTCAGAGAACAGTTTGAAGAAAACTGGTATAACACATACTCATCGAACCTATATAAACACGTGGACACTGGAAGGCGTTACTATGTTGCATTAAATAAAGATGGGACTCCAAGAGAAGGAACCAGGACTAAACGGCATCAGAAATTCACACATTTTTTACCTAGACCAGTGGACCCCGACAAAGTACCTGAACTGTATAAGGATATTCTAAGCCAAAGTTGACAAAGACAATTTCTTCACTTGAGCCCTTAACAAAGTAACCACTATAAATGGTTTCATGTGGTGGGTTCTTATTGATTAGCTGTGTCATCACCTCAGCCTCACTGTTGCCAAAATTTGTCGCATGCATAATGTATGATGGAAGCTGGGACGAGAACATGCTGATTTTGTTCTGTACTTAGAGGCTGGTCCTCTTGGAGGGCTGCCTGGGCCATTGCTGGATTTCCTGTGGAAGAAGGGGAGAGAGGGACTGAGCAAAAGGGTGTGAGTGTGTGAGTGGGTGAGTGCCTGGGGACACCTGAGAGGGACAAGCGAGGAGGACAGTGGCCTGATGCATGCTGGGAAATAGACACGCTTTTACATTTTCTATAAGTTGTACTTCATCCTGTATCAGCACAGCTGTCATCCTTCGACTCATCAAGACTTCCAGCTGGTGGCCCGCGCAAGGGTATGCTGCATTTTCAAAGGCATGGAGGGTGCAGTCTCACTTAAAAGACTTTTTCAGTTAATTCTTACTGGTATCATCCCAGTAAACTTAAAGCAAAGACCTCTTAGTT
>NW_022900950.1:26434229-26472696 GCF_012274545.1 Fukomys damarensis
TAAAAAAAAACAAAAAAAAAAAAAAAAAAAAAAAAAAAAAAAAAAAAAGAGAAAAAAAGAAAAAAAAAAGAAAAAAGAAAAAAAAAGAAAAAAGTTAAATTTATTTATAGAAATTCCAAAGGCAACATTTTATTTATTTTATATATTTATTTATTATATAGAGTTTATTTTTAATGAAATATGTACAGGCCAGATAGGCATTTTGGAAGCTTTAGGCTCTGTAACAATTAAGTGGCAAAGTCTGCTATGAATCTGTGGTAAATTCATGCAAGTAGGTATAATGGTGCATGGATAGGAGACATTCTAATGACCCTAATGTACTAAAGGCGACAATCTATTTTGTGCCCATATCATTGTAAACTTATGCACATTGCTCATGACACTGAGTATTCGCTCTTCAGACTGCTTGTTTCATAGCTTATCCCAGAGGATTAAAGATAAACTGGGTCTCAACCTTTTATTCTGTGTCTGTAATTTTCCTCTCTCATAAGTGACTCCATCACGGTAACTTCATGGTTGGGGAATATGAGGGTTGGTATATGTATTACTTGTTTAAATCTATTGCAGAATATACCAAAGCAGAACAATACTATGCTCTTTATTTTAGCTCACATCCAGAACTAAGGTCAAACAATGTACTCATCTCAAAAAGAGAAGAAATAAAAAAACTTACTTAGCACAGAATTTTAAAAAAATGACAAGAGTCAAATTAACAGGATCATTATTGTAAACTTTTTATTTGTGCACGAGGAATCAAGTATGAAATTATACGGATATCATAGGGACCATTGTAACATCTTTTATAGAGCATTACTTTCGGTGTGAACTATTGTGATTATGAGGTAACATCCTTCAAGTAAAACTTGCAGCCAGAAACCAATAAATCTTTATCAATAATGACAATGAGGGGGAAAATATTGTTATTTGTTGACTGCATTTATTTTTTAAAATGTTCTTCACAAGCCCTAAATTTTTTTAGAGGGAAAGGTTGCTATATAGAATATCTTTCCAAGGCTTTTATAATATTTTATGCTGAAAAGCATAAGAAAACATATTTCTCTGGTAGCAATAATTTTAGAACTTGTCTTTGGCCAAGGGACACTGTTTCTTACTGTTTACTAAGGTGATAAGAGCCAAATTCTTAAAGCAATATTTAAGAAAAAATGAATTTATAGCTAATTCTTATACACATAACATTTTTTACCCAGTTACATTGGGAAATTGAAAAATGAGAAGAAATGTGTTGGGATTTGTGTAACTAATTTTAAAATTTAATATTCTGACTTTGTTTTTCTTGGATGCATATTCTCTATGAAAAATGAAGATGGGTTCACTGGAAAGTTAAAGCTTTTAGGAAGAAGAAGCGCATTTCTCACTGTTGTGAGCACATACACATAGCTTCCTGTGGTCCATGCTGGAGTCCATGGTGCTGCCCTCCTGCTGATGTGCGTTAAAGGGAAACCGAGTCTGATATTCGGAATTGAGAAATCTCATGGAGAGAGGGAACAGAAGCACTGTAAAATATTTGATTTATGATAAAAATCAGAATGTCCTCTTCATTTACGTTCTTGGGGATTTTTACTCCCTTTACTCCCTAAAAACAAATTACATTTAATTCTGAGAAGTAGTATTCTTATTTATTGTGTAACTCTTTGCTGCTGCTAAAACATGCACATAGGCATTAGCTTTTCCAAACGGCATTGCTTTTTTTTTTTTTTTTTTTGCTGAAAAAGATTAAACATTTGATCACAGGGAAGAATCAAGTTTCTAGGATGTCATAGGTACAATATTTATCCTTGCAGAAATTGATTTTAGAAGACAGACAAAAGTAATCTTAAAGTAGCATGAGAATGCAAATAATCTGCCTAAAAGAAAGAAAAATAATTGTGGAAAACATCTCCATACTTTCCTAGCAAGTGCTACTTTAATGTCTACTTTTGGTTTTTTTTTTATTCTGGTACCCTTTTTTTTAAGGAAAGCAAAATGTTACATGCTTTTGGCAATTGATACAATAAACTGTAATGGTCTGTAAATAAATACTGACTTATGCAATGTATGTAAATAGGTGGTCTGGGAGTGTAGATGGCTCAGAGTTTCAGTGGGCATTGTCGTGCCCAGTGGAAGAGCCATCCTCAGCTTACTATCTGCCTCCTGTTGGATGGCAGCCCCTGGCTCTGTGGAATGGGGGAGAGGGTTCCAGTTTCACATACAGATGCTCAGATAGCCAAAGCACTATCTTCTTGGTGCCAACACTTGCACCATAGTTCAAAGACTTAACCAGCATAGACTGAACCACCTTCCCATCTGTCATGCACATGTCCCCAAGCAGTGTTGCAGGACATGCCAGGTCAGTGTTGGGGAACCTGCCCAGCCAGGTCCTGTTCTGTAGATAAATGAATAGCTTCTGTGTATGGCATTTTTGTTTAATTTCATCTCATTAACTCTACAACATTGTGTTATTTACCTGATATATGTAATTGTATGTAAACACATACAAGATTATGTAATTTGTGTAAATGCATAATTACAGATTTTTGAAAACTGGTATGTTTTACTTGATGTCCATGTTGGAGCTGCTTCAGATTCTGTGCCTATATGAACCAATAGAATTTTAAAAACACACTCTGCTTGCGCTTGCAACTGTGCATGTGTGTTAAGGGACTGTGGGTGGTGGGTGGTAGAGGGGAGGACAGACACATCCAGATGTCTTTTCTGTAAGCCCTTGAGAAAGAAGCAAGCAATCTTCTGGGATGAAGATTTATGAACTCGCAGCAAGCGAAGCGCAGTGTGTGTGTGTGCACATTTCTGCGGATTGGTGGTATGGACAAAGGCATATTGTTTGAGGTCAGACTCTGTTTGCTGTATCACTTGACCTTGAAATGTGCCAATTTTAGATTCACTGTGCCTGGTCACTTGCACAAAAGAACAATGAAGTGGTGGGTAGGGGGCGATATTCCAGATGGATTCAAAAGATGTATTAGCCTCGCTTCAGTGTGTGTGTGCGTGTGGTCTGCACACTAATAGAATACCCACACGTGCCAGAGGTGGTTCAGTTTTAAGTTGATATTGTATTTTTTTTTTGGTATTGTATTCTTAAAAGTGGAATGGGGAGAAACTGCAATAAATTGTCCCTACCTTCTTCAGTACACAGGCCAAAGTTCAGGGATTCTGAATTGCAGAATAGACTCTGCTACCGAAAGTGTGGTTGAAAGTGTGTGAACAGTGGCCTAAAAGAGTAAACTTTTCATTTTACCTTTTTTACTGGTACTGTTCCTCTCTACTTGCCCATAGGTCTTTAGGAAAATTTTTCAACAGAAAAGAGTGTGCAGAAATAATAAACTAGACTTCAATAATTTTCTTTGGGGAGAATGTGAAAATGAATGTTCTTAAATGTGTTTTCTCTTCCTTGCTCTAGGAGAATCAAGTTGCTTGACATATCTGGCTTTCAGGTCAGAAAATTAGTCTGAGGTCTCTGCTATTTTTGGCTAATATAAAAGAGACAATTCTAAGAATTCTCACTGTTCTCCAACTCTATGGCAGCTTATATTCTGGAAAACATTTAAACTTTAATTTTAATTTTAAAACATACATGGCTTACTGGATATCTGCAAAACTTAGAAAATGTCCTTGGAACTATTCCCCCACCCTTTCTCAAGGTCCTTTACATGATATTTGTGGTTTTGGTTATAATTTCCATTGATAAGTATGGATCTGGCCAGAAAAATTTGAAACCAGGAGCTAAGGAGTTAAATGAAGAAGTTTATACTGAAAACATCCAGAGTGGAACAACTGGTCAGCCCTCCTTATTCGGGGGAAGGGTGACTATTATCAATAATGCTCATGGTCCAACTTGGAGAACTTAATTTAGAAAACATGCACACAGGCTTTTTTTCTTATACACAGGCATTTTGTGGGACATTGCAAAACATTCAGTAAGCTCCATTTCCATTGCCTCTGGCTTCTAGCATCTGCATATAGCTTTATGAAATTTCAGTTTCTTACTAATAATAAGAGCACTTTTCTTAGTCTGGAAGGAGAATAGCTTGTGACTGCTGTTTTGAAAAGAAGCAATACTCCAAGTGTCCCTTTACTCTGTGGTTGACTAAATGGCTTTCTCCCAGTCTTGCCCTTTATTTTTCTTACCTCATCCCTCCTTTCCCTCCATTATGTGGAGCTGGTATTGATGGTGATGGAGAAGACAGGCGTGGTCACTGAGAACCCACAGACTGTAAGCCAATAAATGATATGGGATGTGTCATTGTGATGAGTATGGGGATAAGGAAGGTGCCCAGCTGTGGAAAGTCACTTGCATATCATCCAGATGTTGTGGGCCAAGAGTGGTGAAATGCAAAGGTAAAATGTGAAGGAGGAGCAACACTCACACAAAAGAGATCAGCTGATTCAGTGTTCTAAATGTATTCAGGAAGTACTTTGCCCTTTGAGAATTTGGGCTCTTCATATTTTGTACTGATATTGGCTATATAACCACGGCTGAGCCGGAAGATGTAAAATCAGTGCTGGTGGATTGGCCAGCTCTGGTATTGTGTGATTTCTACAATTCATGGAGGGGTGTCATGAAGATGGTTGGAACCGCAGTCTGAGTCACATCAGCTCGGTTGTCCTGGACTGACCTTGGTCCTCATTCAGGCTGCTCATTTCTTACTCTTGGTTTCTACCCAGAAGAAGATGACACTACTAGCTTTAGTTGGTACTACTCATTTTAATTTTCTCCTCTCAGCTGCCTCATGGCACAGACAAAAGCTGCCCTATAATAACAATGAGAACAAAAGGTATGAAAATATAGCATACTCTTTAAAATATATGAGTTGCTCTTTAAATAAATTGAGCAACTGCTGCATGACAGGAAACAGTACTGGGGATATAGTAGTACACACACACACACACACACACACACACACACACACAGAGCAAAATAGTATTCTGACCTTGTTACTTAAATACCAAGCTAGATTCTATCTTAATGATTGTATAGACTCATGGTAACTGTTCAAGACATAGTTGGACTGGGAAACTAAGATGTTAAGGCAATTAGGACAACTGGTGATCTTCCATGAACTTCTCTTCTTCAACTATACATTTAATTTACTGTATCATAGAAGAACTCAGGAGCAGCCCCACTCAGTTCCTGTTGTTTTAAGTAGGACAACATTATTTTGTATACTTAGTAATGAACTCAGGATCTTCTCAGTAGGGCTTGACATTACAGTCCTCTGCCTCAGCCTCTCAGAGTGCTGGGATTATAAGAATGTGCCCCCAAACTCATCATGGATGGCATTTTAAATAGGTGTCCTCACATTTAGTGGTAGAGATGGTTTTAGTAGCTGGGCTCCTTCTCGGCAGTTAGTGAATATTGCAATCCCTTTAGAGATTAACACAGTGGAGCCCTCCCTGTTCATTACCCTCCCCTGCTGGGAGGGTAAAACACAAGGAAAAGGTAACAGATTTCTAATGATCATCCCTTTGAAGGGATGAGTCTCATTGAAGTGATCACTTACTGGACTAAAAACTGATAAGGTATGGACTGTGCCTCATCTTATTGTAATACAAGTGGGCATATAATGGTAGCTTTAACGCAGAGAAATGAAATGATACATCTTGGTTAGAGGGATAAACCCTTCATCTTGCTTATCTTCACCAGAATTACAAACCTATCATTAATTAGCTTTCAACTTCCTTGTGGCTTACTTTGATTTATTTTCTAGGTATAGGGATACTATGAATTCTGGCCCTCTTGGATCTCTCTCTCTCTCTCTATCCCACATTTAAAGAGTAGACACACTTAGTTGCCTGGTACAGAATAAGTAGAACTGACAGAGTGTGATAGATAGTCTTTACAATTTCCCCAGAAGAGTTGAATGCTCTTTAATTTGGCTTAGGAAATGAGAGCTAATTGGATTAGAGAAGCTTTCAAGAAAAGGCACATTGTCAAGAAAAGAAACTCTCCCATCCTACACGATTGACCTTCAATAGGGTAAATATGAACAGCTAAATATTTCCACCATGCCACCATAAATCCAACATCTGAAGTGCCATCTAGAGATGGATGAGAGTTAAGAGTGACTCTTTGGTAAGTGGACACAAAATTAGAAACCAGGCCATTTATTCTGATGATCTGCTTCAAAGAAGCAACTTAAATTTTGTGGCAACTTTTATGTACCTACATAAATGATTCCTGCTTCTTCTTCTTGTAATATTTCTTATACAAGCAGCTGAATTCTATTCTCATTTCAGAGCCCTCTTTTTGTTCCAGATATGCAATGCTTATTCCTATTAAAATACAGATTGTTGAGTGGGTGAGTTGTATTTACAGTGCTTCCTATTGAAGTACATGAATTAACCATCCTAAAAATACAGTGTAACTGCATCTTGTCCATATCCATAAGGCCCAAACCCATTCTATATTCCATGTGGTTGTAAATGGACTTCAAATGCATCAGTACCTTGAAATGATCAAAATGCATCTCATATGAGTTGTTTTGGGTCCTAATAAGTTATCTTCAATAGACATTTGGGTTGTATAAAATTTTTCAAACAGAAATTTAGCTTTTAGGAAATTAAAAAATAATGTAAATAGCAAATATTATCCTTGTAGCATAGGTAGTAAAAGTTATTTTTTTTTTTTTGCAAACATGGATTACATTTGATGGTTTTAAAAAATAAACTTTTAAAAATTGTCCAACAGTTGAGTTTTACTTTTAGGTAAACCCATGATATTCCAACATGTCTATAATATCAAATGTATGGCTTATACCCTCATCAAAACTCAAGGAAGGGAACTCTACATTAAAATTTATTAATTTATTGACCAAGAAAATTTTGATATATACTGTGTTCCAGGAATATGAAAGTAGAAATTAAAATTTGTTTTCATATAAAATTAAATATATTGACCCATTTGGCTTAGGCCTACCTTTTTGGGGAACATTATGAACTAACTTCATAAGCTTTTTTTTTTCTTGTATCCTTTATGGAAATCATCAATTCTTCACAAAAAAAGGGACTGGTATGTGGTTTATATAAAGTACATCTATTTAAATGATGGACAGGCTATTTGGAAATCTTTTGGTTACCTTCAACCAAGTGCTTAAAATTGTTCCCAAAGGAATTCTCTCTTGGTTTGGATTTGAATTGAAAAGTGTCTCTGAAAAAGAAATTGTACATAAAGCCAATATGAAGTAATTTACCTTTTTGGTATGCTTTGTAATGATTAGGTCTATATTTTTAGTTCAGAACAGCAGTTAAGTTTCAAAATTCCTGTGTGACTGTTTTTATCTTAGAAACATGTGACAGCTTGTCATGAGGCTATCTTATTTGGGAACCATACCCAGTGGTTCTGAGCACACTCAAAGAACTATATTAAGGAGCATGAGACAAATGCATGAACACTTTATAAATACATTTGATTAGTTACTGCTCTCTAGAAAGGGGCTTTGTACTAATTAGTATACAAGTATAATGGGAACTGTATGAAGGCAAGCAAAGCAACACCATCCAGGAAAGTTCCTGTTTCTACCAGCCAGACTTAAAAACCTCAGGATTTTCAGAGCTTTGTGTAGAGTGAACAGAAGAGTCTTGCCTCTGTTTTAGGAAACAATCATACACTAAGCATGGTTTCAGTCTTACCTAAGATACTTTAAAAACAAAACTAGAAATGATCCAACTACTTTTAAGTTACTGAATTTCATTACAACAACTCATAACAAGGAGAAAAAAAAAATCCAAAACCTTAAGAGGAACTACAAAGATGTTAAAATGACCAGAAACAGTATAACTATATCACACATTTTAGAAAAGAGTTATGAAAGTTACAAGAAAGATTCAAATTGGACTTCCAGAGATAAAAACTCAATGAGAGACATTAAAACACCAGAAGGGATTAATTTCAATTTATATATTACAAAAGAAAGCATGAATGCTCTCAAAATTACAGAAATCAAGATTATAATGAAAGAGAGAAAAGGAAATAAAAAAATTCAATAGTGCATTAGCAAACTTTGAGTCAACATCAAGCAATTTAATATATATGTAATTGGACACTGGAGTCCCCAAAAGATGGTGGTTGTGGGAGAGGCAAAAATATTTGAGCAAATGATGGATGAAAACACTTATAAGTTTGCTAAAACTTTGTATGTATAGATCCAAGATGATCAATGAACTTTAAGGATAAGGAACAGGAAAAAAAAATTGCACTGTAGCCCCCAATAGTAAAATTGCTAACAACCAGTTGTAAGAGATACATTTTAAAAGCAGCCAGTTTAAAAGCATATATTACATACACAGGAAAGAAAGGTAAGGATGACAGCAAATTTTCTTATAGAAACAATGTAAGGAGTAAAGCAATGGAGGAATATCTCCAAACTGCTTAAAGAACAAGTCAAGTTAGAATTATATTCATAGTAAACTGTACAGTATAACGGTACCCCAGTTCATAATGCATTTGTTTGAGAAAAGCTTAGTTTGCAAACAAAAGTGTTTGACAAACTTTTGTTTTTGTTTGTAAACTTTGCATCAGGTTATGAGTATGACTGCAGCCATCTTTCTCATATGAACATGAATGTGGTCATGTTTTCCAGAATTTTAGAATGGATTAAGTTCATATACTGAGGTACCACCATGTTTCCAGAGAAGAGGCAAAGTTTTTCTGACATATAAAAGTTGTGTTTATTATCAGCTGACCCATACTGTAAGAAACGTTACAATTGTATATGAAAATTAATAAGATTAGAAGTGTTAAAACTCTAAAATTCTTCAGACAATAGAACAAGATACCTGATATGAATATATACAAAGGAATAAAGTGCTAAGCACATGAATAAATAGTTAAGATTTTTCTGATAATTTAATTTGATAATGTTTTAAACAAAAATAATAGTAATGCAGTGTAGGATTTATTACATATGTAATAGTAAAATGTATGAATAGCTGAAACTTCAGAAAAGAAAAATAGGAGCATGTCATTTAAGATGCTCATATTACATGTGGGGTGGTAGAATACAAACAAAATGATAAACTAAATCTATCTAAACTAATAATCACATTAAGTGTAAATGGTCTAAACATTCCAAGGCACAGGGTGTCAGGATGGATCTAAAAACAAAATCGGACTTATGCCATCTATAAAAAATGTACTTGAAACTTAAGAACACTGATATGTTAAAACAATGAAACAAATTTATATCATGCTAACACTAATTAAAAAAAGTGGCTATACTAATATCAGGCAACTCTGATTTCACAATAAAAGAATATTGCCTGGTGTTATGGTTTAAATATAAACTGTCCTCCAAAGACTCTATCTTCAATGCAACAATGTTCAGAGGTAGGGCCTAGAAAGGTGAGCTGGGCTGTTAGCATCATCATGGGTCAGTCTGTTGGTAAGTTCACAGTTGAGTGTGCTGATAAGAAGTGGGGTATAGTAGGAGGAAGTAGGTCACTAGGGGCATGCTTTGAAAGTAATATCTCTTCTAGGGGTTTTCCACTCTCTTTCTGCCTTTGGCTGCCATGAGTGAGAGTTTTTCTCCACCAGGTCTCTCCACCAAGATGTTTCTGCCTTAGAGCCAGGTAGCCATGGACTGAAACCTCTGAAATCAGGAGCCAAGACAAATCCTTCCTCTTTAAAGCTGTGTATGTCAGACAGACAGAAAATTATTAAGAATAGACAGCAAATATTTAAGTAGATAGCAAATTATTATGAATACAGAATATTTATACACAGTTTCTACCAGTGTGACCTAGTTGACATTGTTAATTTTTCACAAACTGATAGATCTCAGGCAATCCCAATCAATAACTCATAGGCATTTTAAGATTGTTATTTTCTTTACAAGTTAAAAAGTTGATTCTGAAATTTACATGGAATAGAATAGCTGAAACAACTCTGAAAAGGGAAAAAGTTGGAGGACTGACACTTCATGAATTCAAAATTTTGTATAAGGCTGCAATAATTAAGGTAGTGTGGTATTTGTAAATGAAGTAACTGATAGAGACTTACATCTTGAATGAAAACCTCTCACAATGCAAGGAAATGAACAACACCATGAAATAATAGGTCAAAGATTTGAACTGACACTTTACAAAAATATACAAGTAGCAAATAAAAATGTGTGCAACATCACTGCTCACTAGGAAAATGCAAAGTAAAACAACAATGAGAATATTACACACCTATTAAAAGGAGAAAGTTTAAAAAGTTGATGATGATAAGTGTTAACAAAGATTTTCTGGAAGTCTCACACAGCTGGTAGGGATGCAAAATTGTTCAACTTTTTTTTGGAAAACATTTTGACAGTTTCTTAAAATCTTAAACATAAGCCTACTGTGTGATTCAGTTGTTACACTTTGCATATGTACCCAGTACAATTAAAAGCATGTATTCATACAAAGACATGTGGCTTTATTTGTAAATAGCCCCAAACTGTGAAAAAACCCAATGTATATTCCAAGGGAATCAACAATAACAAGTAATAAACTACTGAATCTCAAAATAACTGTGCTGAATGAAAGAAGCTAGACCAAACAGGAGTATACACTCCTCTACATGTCCATTTAAACATAATTGTAAAAAACTGAACCTAATGTAGGGTTCTAGAAAGATCTGTGGTTGCCTGAGAATGAGTAGGGCAGGCAGCAGGACGTTCTTTCAGGAAAATGTGGAGACTGAGAGCAATGGCCATGCTAACGATCTCAACCTACCAAGTGTATAAATATGACAAGCTTACCAAATTATTTATTTTCTTGAAGTTTTGTTTGATGCTGATTGTACCATGATAACAACTGAGAAAATATGCTATAAACTATTGAAAGCAATATCAACTTTCCTGAGCTGTCATGAAGATGAGATAATGGATGCTAGTTTAATCCCTGTTCATCTTTTCTTACAACTATGGCCTGATGGTTTTCCATCAAGGAAGAGTTTTTCCAGTTTGCTAAATTGTGGGCAAAGGAGGAATTCAGAGGAAGGATAACAGTATTGCAATATTTATCTCTGATTACCATTTCCTAAAATCGAGCTGTATGGCTTGGAGGAAAGAGACAGATGAATCTGGCTAAAAGGGAAGGTATTTCCTGACAGCTAAGGCTGAAAGAGTCCTCCACTAGGATTCTCAATCAAATTACTGTCTGGGAAAACTCCCTGTGGGAGAAAGGGACCCAACATATAATATATAATAAAGAAGATATGGCTGGAGATTTAGCTCAGTGGTTCTGCCACCTGCCTTGCAAGCACAAGGACTCGAGTTCAATCCCCAGTACCACCCCAAGAAAAGAAGATGTGGAAGCAAAGAAACAAACAAAAAACAACAAAAAACTAGGAATACCAAGTCATACATGCAACATCAAAAAGAGTACCTTTTGACATGCTTTGTAATGATTAGCTTTGTATTTTTAGTTCCAAACAGCAGTTAAGTTTGAAAATTCTTGGTTAGCTGTTTTTAATTCAGAAACAGGTGACTGTCGAGAGCCTAAATCAGGGACCACACCCCACAGTTCTGAGCACACTCAAATAACTATATTAAGTGCCATGGACAAATGTACAGACAACTTATAAACTCATTTGATTAGCTACTGCTCTGTCCTAGGGGCTGAGCATTTGAAGTAAATGCAAGAATTCAGACTCATGTTGTGAAGTTGGTGGGCTATGAGAAGGAGAATTAACTCCACATGTAAGGTTGTGATTTAATTCCTATTCTTATGACAGCAGGACTTTATACTTAAAGTCAAGACTGTAGGGTTACAGATTATGGTCCAAAACAAGAAAGGGAAGGGTCAATTTAAGCTTCATTCTTTGCTTTCTACAACAGACATATACACTTTTCATTTGGAGGGCAGTAAAGACATCAGCTTTGTTTTGCCTCAATAGAAGCCAGGCCATTTTATATGGTGTAATGTTGTGCACAATATTAAGTATAATCTACTAGACTTATGTGTCATGTGTTCTGTCTCTATTCCTTCCCAGTATTTGAAAAGGAGAATGGAGCCCATTACAATGTTCAGCATTTGTCCTGGAGCTGATTCCCTTGGGCAATGATAGGTTACAAAGAATATTGATTTACATTTTTCCATGGATGCTTATAGATAAAGATCATTGAAGTATTGATAGATTAAGAATAGTGGAAATTATTTATAGTGTTTTTCTTCTGCATTTAAAAACCATTCATTTTCCACCAGATGGTTTAGTATAGCATTTAAAGGCATGGACATAATTAGTTTACCTACATTTGCAATTCATCTCTACCATTTTTTCTAACTTTGTGAGTTGGGATGAAATGACTTCCCTCTTTGTGCCTTAGCTTGGTCCTCTATCCTCATGTCTACAAGGGTTGTCAGGGTAAGTAAGTGTAAAGCATTTTGAATGGTGCCTGGAACATAGTAAGCACTCATCAGATCTCCCTTATCCTTACACATTTTACATTTGAATGCTTAACATAAGAAGGAACTATGTGACTAACCTTGTTCTGTAAATAAAAACCTAGTTAGTTCATGCTACATCTGTGCAGGGAATTCTGCTTCCTGACCTTGGTCTTAGCTTTTCTTGCCCATATTGTTTTGTAATGCCAGAGACCACAGTGTCCCTTGAAAGCTGCAGTCCCTCTTGGAACGCAAAGTGGTGGATGGGCACCATCTCACTTATTTGCACTACATTCCAGAAAGGAGATAAAATGGTCTGGGCCCACCCTTTTTATTTATTTTTTCTGAATTGGAAACTAATGGGAGTTAGAGTGACTCAGTTCAGTTCAATTGACAACGGCACTGAGAAACAGTCAGCTTTGAAGCCTGACTAAGTTTCTCAACAATAAGCCCAATAAGCTTATCCCTTCTGTTCAGTCTTCTAGTGTATGTGTTACTGAAGCAAGCACTGTTCAGTGTTCTAAGTGTCTTTATTCCATCCTCCCCACAAAGGAATTTGGCCAGAGAATAGTCCAGGAGTCTTGAAGCTATAGCAACCTGGACAGGTGTGTCCTTAAGTGACAGAGGAAGACCACAGGCTGCCCGCTGAGGAGTAGGCTTCCCTTCATCCATCTGGTGGGTAGCCAAGTCAGGGCACAAAGGGCCTTGAGATGCATCTTTGACCATGCAGAAAAGCCCAGTGACCTATGAGCTGGTGGTACAATGATGATGTGGGTGGGAAGAAACTGTGAATGTCCCCAGGAAGTAGCACCTCCATCCCACCTGTTTTGGGCTATTACCTGAGAGAGGAATAAATAACAACATAATTAAATTCATAGAAGAAGAAAGTGGAATGGTGGTTACTGGGGAGCTGAGGTGCAGTGACTGGGGAGATGTTGGGCGAAGGATACAAACTTTCAGTTAGGAGAAATAAGTTTAAGAAACCTATTGTACATCATGATGACTATAGTTAATAACTATATATTCTATATTTAAAACTCTAAGTGAGTATATTGGAAGTGTTTTCACTACAAAAATGTCATATAATTCATGTGTTAATGAGCTTGATTTAGTCATTCCACAGTGTATACGTATTTCAAAACATATTTTACACCATAGATATGTGCAATTTTTATGTCAATTAAAAAAGAAATCTTCCAAATCCCCCCAAAGTACATATCATTGAGACAATATTATCAGGGCAGGAGATTAGGGTGTGGTCAACTGGCTGGGCAAGTGATCATGACCTATCAATCAGGGAGATTCAAGACACAACCCCAGAAAAACAGTTCCCAAGCCCTGAACCTGGGACCAATCAGAAAATGATATTTTCAATTCTTCTGTGGGAGATCAAGCAGGTGTTGATAAGATAGCCTAGATCTGACCTCAGCTTGAAGAATGGGGCTACACAAGATGTCCACCGTTAAGCTCATGGCTCCTGTGGGCTTTCTCAGCTGCCCACTCTCACTCTGTAGAACATACTTCTTTTTGTACCTTTATTAAATATAAAACCTCACTGGCTTTTGCATCTCTTGTTCAATTCTTTGTTCAAGATACTAAGAATCTGGAGAAAATTCCTGGAAAGAGTCTATTGAACCCCCAAACCCACTAACATTATCGATTCTTTTATTTCATCTTAGCCCTTTCCCTGACTTCTAGCAGCCTTATATGGGCTCTTTCAGAAGAGTTTTGCCAACTTTAAGTGAGTAACAAATTCTAAAGAAAAAAACAAAGAATAGCCCATGAACAGTGCAGACAGCACAGGTTCATCAAGTGAGGAAAGTTTGTTTCATAGAAACCAACTTTGCAATGTTTGGAAATGCTACACTTTTACATAAAGCTAGCTTATTAGTGACTCTGCTAGGTATATTGCTATGCAGTCTTCTGCACAGCAAAATCTGTTTGGAATTTGGTGGTTTATGCTACAGGCCATGCCTACATTTTATAAATGACCTTTGAAACCACTTCAGAGATTACAGAGAAAGTTAAAAAAAAAATCTGTGCACAAGAAATCAAGCACCAGGAGTGTGGTGGAAGAACATAGGATTGTCTTATGGCTTCCTATACTTAAAGCCAGCTTAGAAGATGGTGTAACTTCTTATTGCACCACTTTTAAAAGGTACATAAATCTATATCCTTCCATCTCTATGATTAAACAAAGAAACAAAACTACACTAAAAAAAAGCTAACAACTTGATTTTACTTTCTTGTTATGCAAAGGTACTTGAATTGCTACCCCCTTGCTCAGCTGATAACTTATCTCTTTGGAATTAAATGAGAAACATGGGTGCTGACACCTACCAGGAGGTAGTGGGGTCTCCCAAGTGTTTGGGTGCTAATTTGCTGTGGGAGTGAGCAGCTGTGTGTAGGGGTACGGCAACAGGGGAAGGCAGGAGGGACAGGGGATCCAGGCAATTTAGGAGTGTTTCTTTTTGTAGTGGCACCCACCCAACTTGGTACCACAGCCCTGCTCTAGGGAATTGCTGCAGAGCCTGGCTGAGCTTTTCTGCCTTCTCTCCCTGCTAGGTGGAAAAGAGTTCTGAATCACCACTCCTTGCTCCCTGCTTTTTTTCCCTCAGGACCCATCTATGAATTATTACTTTATCACCACATATTGCTAAGCATCTCCTGAGCTGGTTTGTGACTTGTGCATCTTTGTTGAAGAGCTCTGTCTGGGTAGTGCTTAACTGGTTCCAGTTCACTGTGTCCAGAGCTGAACCTACTGTGTTGCTCTTTGATTCTTCTCTGCCTCCTGGAAGAACCAACTGTGCCATGGCACCACCACTCACTTTGGCAATGAAGAGAATATTTGACTTGTCCCTATCTACACCTCCCGCCCCAACCCTACATTCTACAATTACCACAACCTGATGATTTACCTCCAAATTACTTTTCAAAATTATTTGCTTCCCTCTAGTTCTTGTGCTACCCTGTGGTTTAGTCCCCATTGTCAGACCTGGACTCCCCATCATAGCTCACAGTCTCCCATTCAACCTTCTTGGAGTTTCCAGGACCATTTTGGCCTGTAGACCTACTTCCCTGGGGCCTTATATGTTTTGGAATGCTCAAAACTGGAGGAAAGTGATATGGCATGCATACTATACTAAGTAACATCCCAAGGAGGGTCTGAGCTAGTACCTCATGTCCTTACACTATTGTATTTCTGCACACAAAAAACTTATGGAGTTAAGAGGATAAAGTCTACACATATCTTCAGACCAGTGCAGATCAGATTTGGTATACATCCTAAGTTCAGATTGAGTCTAATTTTGTTGCCAGATGTATTTGGAATCACCTTTTCACATTCTGAGCTTTTTGGCTTACTAGCTGTGCAAACTTAGTTAAATTTCAGCAGGACTGTGTCACTCTCTTTGTTTTAGGAGATTTTATGAGTCTCCTTGGCCCGCAGTAAAAATTCAAACAAGACTTCCCAACTGCTACAACCTAGGAAATTTCTTCAAGGTTATCACTTGGCTCTCTTCTTGCCACATCACCCTTGAAATGCCAGTGGTTCTCCAAACACACTGACTGTTTCTTCCACTTTTAAATGAGATCATAACAGATTTGTCTTTTTGTGTCCAGCTTATTTAATTTACTTACTTATAGGATCATTCATATTGTCACAAATGGCAGGATTTCCTTTTAAAACTTTATTATTATTTTAAAGAAACTTTATTATTTATTATTTAAAAAATAGAATAGAATTCTATTATATATATTATATATATATCACATCTTCTTTATCCACTTATCCATCAACTACTAAACATTTCTTCCTGGAGGACAGGAAGGGATGGAACTATATTAACGGGCTAGAAACTTACAAAGGAATAGGCTTATACATGAATTGATTTGGAAAAAACAGTTTAAAATAATTGAAATATCAGATTCTTATAGTGGTCTTTCTAATCTGAAATTCCAAATCCAACAGTCTATAGCAATGATTGTGGTAGATTGTTTTCTGCAGTATTAGAGATTGAACACAGGGACTTCACCCTGAGCTACATCCTCAGCTCTTATTTATTTCTTTATTTATTTTTGTTTTGACACAAGATCTCAGTAAGTTGCTAAGTTGCTCAGGTTGTGTTCAAATTTGTGATCCTCCTGCCTTAGCCTCCCACAGTGCTGGGATTACAGATGTATGCTGGGATCCTGCTAGATTTTGATGCTTTAAAATGACTAGCACTACATACCAATATTGATAATAAATGCCTTATTTCATCCTATTTCTTTGAAAACTGGTCATCCATTCAGTATTTCTTTTAGCCAAAGCACTTTCATTTGCCCCAGGTTCAGAACTAAGTGGGAAGGCATGGCCATAAAGTGTCATATAAATTGGGGTCAGAAATGTGCAGAGACTAGAAACTCATATGATTTAGAAAAATGAGATTTTTTTCCTGCTGAATTGGAACATTATTTTTTTGGTATCTTTAATTTCTAGATCTCTCTTGCTGTCTTAAAAAAAACCCCAACAACACAACTTCCCCAGTGTCCTTCATAAATTGTCGTTTCCTTCATCTTCCCCTCATTGCCCAGGTTGTGTCTCCTCGTACCATGCTAAATAATTCTTCCTGTGGGTGTTTACATGTCCGCATTATTTATAGGCTGTGAGATTTTCCCTGCTGCTTCTCAGCCGTCACCACCCAGACGTGCTGTACATAGTTAGTTATTTTAATCTTTCCTAGTAAATCAAGTCTCCCAACCTCCCATCATTTTTATTACTCTTCTCTGAACTCCCTTCAGTTTTTTCTACATCTTTATGGTATTGACGTGCCCGGAATTTAATGTAATTTTCCAGGTGGGGTTTGAGAAAGGCTATTAAAGAGAGACTCACCTCTGTTCTCTGCTGATGGAACCATTGGGAACAAAGCCCAAAACTACATTAGCTCTTTTGCTGCTGTATCAACTTTACTAACTCATATCTAATTTTCTTCTCACTGTCGCCCAGCCAGCTCTTTCACACAGCCTGAGCAGTTGCTCGTTGTATAGAGCTGGCTTTGGTATTTCTACAATGGCTTCATGAACTCTTAGCTTTGACTGAAGGTTCAGCATCAAGGGTGAGAGAAAGAAAAACTCGAGGACTGAAACCCATAGAATAGATCTACTGGTATATTAGTTTTTGTTACTAAAATGAATACCTGAGATGATCAGCTTAAAAAGAGGAAATATTTATTTTGGCTCATGGATTTAGAGATTTCAATTCATGGTTGTTTGGCCCTTTGGGGCAAGACAGAACATCACAGCAGGGAATATGTGATGGAGGAAGCAAAGAGACAGGAAGAGGTGGAGCCTGGGTCCCAGTATTATCTTCAAGGCTGAGTGGCCAATGATCTCACTTCTTCCCACCTGACCTTCCAGTGGTGCCACAGGTTGCAGACTGAGCATTCAACACCTGGACATTTGGGGACATCTAAGATTCAAACGCTGAGTAGTAGTATAATTAATAATAGTAACTATATGTGTCAAATGCTGGCTGTGTGCTAGACTGGATGCTGAGTCTTATTCACAAATCCTCCTATTTCAAATGCATAGAAGGAAATTAAGGCTCAGAGAACTTAGGTAAGTGTCTGGAAGCTGCTCACTTAAAGGTAGCATGGTGGGGTTTGAATCCAAGCCAGATGAATTGAGGAGCCTTTGCTTTCAGTAAACTTTACTTCTAAAGGGGATGTGAGAGGGAGGTGATGAGAACAAAGTTCTACACAGAACTCTAAAAGGCAGCCCAAGGCACTGGAAGGAAGCTCAGTTTCAGGGTTTGTTCAGCTGAATTATGATAAGCCACTGTGTGGGCTTTACTTCCTCATCCTATGAAAGCGTGGATGTGCAGAAAACCATTGGAATATTTCAATAAGTGAGTTGAATTCTTGGGTGTCATAGACCCTATATATACCTATTGCCTGGAAAGGAACTCAAGGAGTTATCCAAACTAGAATCAGAATGCCAAGCTCAAGCTCCATGAGACAGACCCTGACAGAGCAGAGTCAGAGAACTAAAAAGAGTTTAGTCTGAGGAATAGAATTAACTAACAAGAGTCCAAGGATATTTCTGTTTTTTTCCTTTTTTAATGAGTTTATTGGTACATTCTAGGTATACAGCACAGTTACATTCATTACTAGGATCTTGTACGTTTACATGACAGATCTTGGTTCTCATTTTTTCCCCTTGTCCCTGCCCTCCCTTCACCCCCTCCTCCTCTACCCATTTACAAACACTTTATTTCCATTTTTTCATTTTCTCATATTTTTTATTTTCCCTTCTTCCCTTTCCCCTACCCTTCCCACTTTCCCTACACCTTTAGCCCTTTTCTTTCCAAGGATATTTCTAAAGGGAGTATCACTTGATGTGCACCTTAGTGGTGCTTACCAGCTCTCCCCAGAACAGCCACTTCTGGACACCTCACTGTTGTTTTTCCTCTTCTTTTCAAGTCAAAGTTGAAGTTGAGTAATTTAGCTTTATTACCCTTGGTGCTTATGTCAACCTTGATCAGGTGTGAGTGCAAAATGAGGTTGCGTGGGGTACAAGTGATACATTTAGGATGCAAATGGTGTTTTCATGTGTAGAAACATGACCTTTTCTGAGGAAAAAATGAAGTCAGTATTATGAAACCACTGAACAAATGTTTCTGGTGTCCCCTCTCTCCATTAGTTTTCAATAGGTGTATTGGTGCAGCAGTTTGGTGTCACCGTCACTGGAGATAAGTAGATCTTGAACATGGATATTGTTATTTCTCAGTTTTATAAAATTGGGCAAGTCTTAGGGCTGGGGATTTGGCTCAGTGGTTCTGGCACCTGCCTTGCAAACACAAGGACCCGAGTTCAATCCTTGGTACCAAAAAAAAAAAAAATTGGGCAAGTCATTTAATTTATTTGATCTTAATTTTTCTCATATTTAAATTAGAAATTCTGCCAAAGAATTGTCATAAAGTAAAAGTGAAATATGTTCTGTACAACACTTGATGTTCAAGTATGTGATCCACAAATTAGATTTTCACTTCTATTTATTTCTACTATGTCTACTATTCTATTTGTATTTATTTATTTCCTCTTATTTTCCTTTGTAACTTATGTGGTGCATCATTGGCCAAACAAGTCACATAGCTGTATATATCTCCCTAAATTATCTAATGTACATTTAGAGCTATATGATGCATACTATCATCATCACAACCATTGCCACTATAAGCAGCACGATCACCATCATCATCATCATTAACCAACATCAGCACCAACCCTGTCCCCTCATTCTTACCACTCTCATCGTCGTTATCACCACAACCACCACCACCATCATCACCATCACCAGCATTTATCGACCACTCATTTGTGTCAGGTGAAATGTCAAGCATTTTATGGATATGATTTCATTTAATATTCACAGTTAGCCTGTAAAGTGAGTAAAATTATAATTGCAATTTTGAAAATGAGAGTAGGGATGCTTGGAGATGTTAAAAAACTGGTTCAGGGTCATCGGGATATGAAAGATTAAAAAAGAAACAGGAGCTATGAACCCTGCACCGGGGAAGTGAATGTTCTGTTGAGAAGCAAAATTAAAGCACATGCAAAATTAGTGACCTTTAGAAGACATTATGAGCAAGTGCCAAATTGCACAGTTCAGGTTGGAAATGCAGCAGATGTTCAGGGAACAGGACTGATGAAGGTCCACATGTGTATTAAGCTTTTTGTTTTATGAAATTAACACACATTGAATTTCCCTTCGATACTGGAAGGATAGGCATGTTAAACAGAAACCTCAGGCAGTCATTAGACTTCACGGGAAGCTAGGATAGTTTATATCAACAGGGTTCATAGGGACAACAGAAACAGAGTCTTGATCCTATGGAAACTGGACTTGGGAGGTTGTATAAGATCCAAGGATGCTCTAGTAACAGGGCAGTCTTGTGGCCTGGCAACAGCAGAAATACTGGCTATCTCTTCTAAGGCTCCACTGTGAATGTAACTTGACTACTAGATGATGTTTTCATTCCTGGCCAGGTCTCCTTGTCTGTATCTTCTGCAGAGATTTTTCAGATGGAGCATCTCATCAGTCTGGCCATATATCACTGTCCTTATTTGGGCAAAACTTTTGCACCTGGGAAACTCATCAGCCCATACCCAGCCTGCTGACTGCTGGTCTTGCTTAGGGGCCCACCCTCACCCAGCTACCTCTAGCCAAAAGTTTTTGTTATCTAAAACATGGTCACATATGCAGAAGGAGCCTCTTGGATAGCTACATCCAAGGTTGGATCACTAATGTTTCACAAAGATAGCTCTAGTGCAGCAGACACCTCAACTGGCTTGTTTATGGAGTGGGAAGACTCAGTGAAAAAAATGGACCTTGACAGGCAGGGATTCATGCATTTCAATTTAGGGGGAAAATGTCTTAGAAAAGACATATCTTAGAAAAGGTTGAGCTTAGTTTTGGTAGCAGAAATCACAAGGCAAAGAAGAGTGGGAATTAGGGTCACATTTGTAGACAAGGTCAAGGATTTTACAAGTCAGGAGGAAATATTTGGACCATTGTTGTGAGGCAGTAGGGAGTCACTGGGGCTTTGGAGTATAGTAGCCAAGAGAAAATGGTATTTAGGAATAACTGGTATGGCAGAAATGAAGCAGAAGGTGGAACAGACAAAACCAGTGACAGGGATGCTGTGTTAGTCAGCTTTCTGTCACTGTGACAAGATACCTGAGATAATAAACTTACAAGGAGGAATGGGTCATGGTTTCAGAAGTTTCAGTCCTTATTTGTTTGGATCCATTGCTTTGGGGCTTGTCCCCAGGTAGAAAGTCATGGTGGAGCACATGCTCACCTAATGGCAGCCAGGAAGCAAGAGAGAAGAAGGAGCCTGGGTTCCAATGTCTCCTACAAGGGTATGCCCATGGTGATGTTACTTCCTTCCACCAGGTCACACCTTAAAGGTTCCACTACCTCTTGATAGTACCATAGGTTAGAAACCCAGTTTGCAGTACGTGACATTGGAGGGACAGTTAAGACCCAAACTAAAATGAACTCATTTCAGGAGATGGTTACATTGATCTACATGTGTGACAGGAAAATGGGAAAACAGGAAAACAGGATTCTTTTTCAGAGATTTTAGTTTCTTGTCCTTAAGGACCTTTTAGGATTTCTAGCCCTTTTCCAGACTTAAGCAATTAACATGCTCACATGATGCTGTGTTTATTAGATACTCACATGGTCTAGTTTGAACAGCAGCAGAAGACCTATTTGAGTGAACTCAAATCATAAAGTGGGTTGGTAATGAGTCACAAGTTGTGCTAAAATAGCTATTTGGTTTACTTCATTCACCTGCTTGCTAAATTCCTGAACTAAACTCCCACAATTCTTATTATCATCTTTTTACTCCTATAGTTTCTAATGAATTTATTACCTTTTCTTTTTAAGAACTCCATTCTCAAGTTTTGCACAAACGACTTTAATTTTTATTCCTGGATCTTACAGGCTGCTGCCTGACTACCACCAAGTTGGTACCCAATTCTTTGAGGTACCTCCTGAAAATATGAGTACTGAGAGTTTGATTAGCTTTTCTCTAAGGAAATAATTAGTTTCTGGATATTTTTTAGAAGACAAGTCACTAAAATATGCAAACCATACACCAGTGATGGTTTTGCTCCCCCTAAACTAACAAAAGACATTAGATTGTTTATTGTGTTTTGAACACATTTACATATTTCCTAAAATCCAAGTGCTGTTGATTAGAAGATCCACTATTAGTAAATATATTATAAAATAAAAAAAAGCCAAATATACTGCCAATAAGAAACACATGGATATGTAAGATACTGCCTAGAGTTTGATATTAAAATAGGAAAATTATTTATTTTAAAATTGATAAATTATGATGGGTTATAAGAATCTTTTGAATCGTGTTTTCAAGTGAGAAGTAAACCAATGATAGCCTCTATTCTGGCCCAAACCCTTATCTAATCATAACCAGAATACTGCCTAGTCCCATGGCTAACTGTTTTTTCTTTTCTTTGTTTTTCTTAGTGTGTACTTTTTTTTTTTTTTGGCAGTACTAGTTATGGACTCCAGGGCCTCATGCATGCCAGGCAAATATGTTACTACTAAGAGATATCTCCAGTGCATTCTATACTTTTATTTTGAGACAAAGTTTTGCTAAATTGCCCAGGCTGGCCTTGAACTTGAGATCCTCCTACCTCATGCTCCTGCTTAGCTGAGATTACAAGAATATTCCCCTGTGCCTGGCTGGCTAACCTATTCTTAATCCTAATGTATCCTTAATTGCTAATCCTCTCTCTTTACTGCACCTCCTCAGCTGATCACATTGTACTTTTAATATTACAATAGAGAACTGTTCACATGTGAGGTGACATCTCAGCTCTCCTGTCATTGCCTGCTCTGGATTGTCATCCTTATTTCTCCAGGCCCTTTAATAGCTTCCTGCTTGTATTTTTACCTGGTCTTATTCTTTTCTATTCTCCCATTTAAAAATCATGTCTGAAATTAAAATTGAATCATGTCAGTTTCTTTAGTCATTTTTCCCCCCTCTATCTTCAGTGTACTTTGTTCTTTCTTTGCCTGGCAAGGACCTCATTCTTATGTTACCTACTCTGTGGTACCTTCTGAGATAGCATGAATAAACTTTGTGTTCTGTCCTTTTATGATTCATGAACAATTTCCCTGGGGCTAAGATCCATTGTGTACTACTGGGCAGAGATGAAATCTAGACCATGTGTGAAGTTGGTGCTGGGGATACACGAGGATGGAAAGGTCTAGTCCAGGAGTGGCAAATCTATGACACATATGCTGCAATGGGCATGCACATGAGCCAAGTGTACGAGTTGTTTTTTCTAAACTAAAACCTCAATAGTCAGGTTTAATTGCAGTGTTGGTACTTTGTGATAAATAAGTGGGTTTCGGTTTGCAGTTTGGGTACTCAGCCTCCAAAAGGTTCGCTATCACTGATCTAGTCAATGGTTGGACTAGCAAGATTTCTGGGTGACTATTGATCAAAACATGATAACTGAGAGACTGAGTCGTGAACAAGAATTTTCATGGTCCTAGAATCAGACCGGAAGGTTAGAAATAGGAATTGGTTCTCATTAAAAGGATAGTAAGTTCTCTTCTTGGCTCTGTCTGTTTTCCTTGGGTTCTTCCCATCTAGGTTGGTTTTGTATCTAAGGCAGGTTTTGACAAACTACAATCCACAGGCCCAGTATACTTAGTGCCTCATTTTGCCAAAGCGAGCACATCGTACTTCATTTTATAAATAAAGTTTTATTGGAACACAGCCATGCTGTACATCCTAGCTATGGCTTAGTCCCTAGTAAGGCAACAGGGCCTGCAAAGTTGAAACCTACTTACTATCTGGATCTTTACAGAGAGAGGTTGCCACTTGTTAAAGTGTCTTAGGGAAACCATAATATATTGCTTGACAGATTAAACAGTCATTTTTGTTTTCATTGGGGAAAAGAGAAGCAAATGATGAAATAAGTAAAAGATAGCATGTAAAAATAAAAATAGAAAACAATAGTCAAAGCAAAGGACTAGTTAAAAAAAACAACCAAGGTTTAAACCAAGGCCTTTGTCTGAACTTGTCCCTTTGAAACTGTTGGGCAAAATTCTCTGTGTCTGTGGTAACCTAGGATCAGAGAGGCTTTGAGAAGGGAGAGGGAGCCATGGGTAGTCTGACGTTGGGTGTGATATGGAGAATTTATATTTTAGGAGGGTGGGCTTTTGCACTCAATTGCATACACAGCCCTCCCCCTTTTAATAGTTTTTATTTTTAAAGATGTTCTTGCTAAGTTACCCAGATGCAGCTTGAATTTGTGATTCTCCTGCCTCAGCCTCTCAGAGTGCTGAGATCATACCTGGCATGGGACACTTATTTCTTTTTTTTTATTATTGAGTTTATTGCTAAAATCTAGGTCTACAATACAGTTACATTCATTACTGGGATCCTGTACCTTCACATGACAGGTGGGACACTTGTTTCTGAATCATGGAGACCAAGTCCTTCTTCTCTTCCAGTGCCCTGTTGTCTTCCTTCATGCTTTCCAAGTCTTCATGCAGGCTGTGTCAGGGCCTGTGTCTTTTCTTCCTTTTAGTAGTCTCACTCACCACTGACCCAAGTTTAAGAAATTTACACATATGCAGTTGGAAGGACAGAATCAGTTGCAAGAAGCCTCTGTTTGCAGAGATGGGGAAAACCTCCAGCCTGGCTGCTGAAGAGCTTTGTGGTTCCTGAGAGAACATATGTCACTTGGGGGAGACAGGCAGAAGTGATCATCTGACTTTCTGGCAGGCTCAGCCTCAGAGTAGCCTGGGCCCTGGAGAAGATATTTCTGTTTTCTTTCTTGACTCTTTTCTTTGCTATTTATATTCGAAAGTCATCTTCTGTCAAAGGTGTGCTTGAGAAGAGGTAATGGTCTCAGGTAGGCAGCTCCCAGTGCCAAGACCAGCCCCTTGGATAATTTGACAATGTGGCTTGCATCCAACAGGGCCATATGTCATGTAAGCCTAACCTGGACCTCTGCCAAGCCAAGCTATTCTTATTGCCATCCAGAGAAGGATCAAAAGAAAGATCTGGAAGGTGTATGTGGATCAGAGGGTAGAGTGGAGGTTATGCCCAAGTCCAAAGCTATGAAATAGGCATCTGATCAAACATAAAGTCAAAATGGGCCATTGATTGAGTGGTTAAGGCCAAGGTTGTTGCTACCTAGGAGTGGTTCAGGGAGGAGTAAGGCAGAGAGAGAGAGAGAGAGAGAGAGAGAGAGAGAGAGAGAAGAGACATGGGCAAGGTGTGGCGATTTAATGTGATCTCTTGATTCCTAGGCTTGGGGGATCAGTGGTAGTGGGAACTAAGGTAAAGATGGCTTTGCCAGCCTATGTAGCAACAGCAACTCCAGCTTACAGGTATACACAAAGCCTGATCACAACACCAGCCTAACACCTGTGGGGAATGCTCTCTGTGCACATTCCTCAGCCTTGTGCTCTTCTAGGTGGTTTTACTCGAGTAAACTAGACAAATTCTATCACAGACCCACTGTTTAATAGCAATGTGGGAGCAGCAATATGGGGCTGCTTCTGTTGCTGCTGTGCATGTGTGAGAAGTGGGAGAGGAATAAATAAAATGCTGATGTGGAGGGAGAAAGGGAAGGAGAGAGAGAGAGAATATCATATACTCACCTACTATGTGTGATATGAAGGAAGTTTTTATGGGACTGAAATATGAGGTTTGAGATGGGTATTCAGAGAGTGGGATGGAATTTCAATGAGATAAAACACCTCAGATTTATATCAGAAAAGATAGAGGCATGAAAGTAGACCCATCTTGAGAAGGAACATGTAGCTCTCTTTGAATAATGTATAAGATATAGTTAGAACATGGGGAGAGATATGTTTGATGGGAATCTGTACTAGTGAGGATAAAGGTTGGCTAAGAATCATTGAAAACCAAAAGCATCCATAACAAAAGATACAAATATGTAAAGTCCAGTAGTCCCAAGGTTGGGATAATACTCTCTTGAGTCAGTGACTCAGGCTTCTTTGGTCTTATTAATGCACATTATGGGCCTTTAGTTGATGGCTCAAGGTTGTAGCATCATTGTGATGGTTAATTTTAAGCATCTACTTGGCTGGGCTAAGGGATGCCCAGATAGTTGGCAATGCACTATATCTGGATATGTCTATGGGGATGTCTTAGAAGAGATCAATATTGGCATGAGCAGACTGGTGAAGAAGATCAACCCTCACTGATATGTGCAGCGCATCATCCAATCTGTTGAGGGCCCAAGTAAAACAAAAAGAAGAATGGAGAATTCTCTCTGTCTTCTTTAATTGAAACCTCTATCTTTCATGTCCTTGGCCTTCAAAGCTCCTGGCTTTCAAGCTGTTGGATTCCTGAACTTAGACCAAGCTCCTTGCCTTCCCTGGGCCTTAGCCTTAGAGTGGGTCTTATGCCATAGGCTTCCCTTGTTTTCAACTTTTTGGATTCAGGCTGAATTACTTCACCAGAATTCTTGGTTCTACAGCTTATGAATGGCATATTGTGAAATTTTAATGGCATATTGTGACTATATATTTATATATATAGTCTCCTACTTATGAAAGAGTTCCGGTCTGGGAGAATATTCATAGGTCAGATTTGTTCATAAGTCAGCAAAGTGAGTCTTATATACCTTTGAAACAAATAGGCAATGTAAAGCATAAAAAAAAAAAAAATAGAGTCAGGGATTTAGCTCAGTGGCACTGTGCCTGTCTCACAAACCCAAGATCCTGAGTTCAATCTCTGGTACCCAAAAACCCCCAAAAAAACAAAAAAACAAAAAACAAACAAATAAAAAACCCAAACCAAATACAAACACAAAAATACTGTAAACAAACTATTTTTACTCTGACATTGCCTTAAAATGGTGGTACAGCCCTTCTGCAATTTGTTCACATCTATGAATGTTTGTAATGTGAGGTCCATTTCTATCTGTAAGAGTTCAAAACTTGAATGCTTGTAAGTTGGGGACCTACTATATATATATGTGTGTATATATACACACACATCCCATGGATCTGATCTTCTGAAGAACACTGACAAATACAATCATGTTCTAGATCAGGATGGAAAAAAAGGACAAAGAACAAAAGAATTAAAGGGTATATATGTCTTATCTTTAGAGATAAGAATGTTTACAGCAAATCCTGCATAAAACTGTATATTCATTCCATTGAGTACAATTTAGCCGCATGGTTCTGTTCAACAGCTGTATCTTTTTCTTTCTTTTTCTTTTTGGTACTGGGGATCAAACTCAGGTCCTTGTGCTTCTGAGACAGGAAGTGGAACCACTGAGCTAATCCCCAGCTCACAACAGCTGCTGCATCTTATAAGTGGGCTCTGAAATGGGTATAAAATGGCAAGATTTTAAGTAAAAAACAACCTATTTTCTGGTTTATACTCCTCCCTGTACAAAAGGTCTGTGCCTTTTACATGAACTCTAATTACATTAACATCTCAAGCTCCGTTTATTTTTGAAAACTGCATACCAAAAATGATATTCACATTATCACCTTGAAAAAGGAGAATGATGTGAGTGAAAATGATTCATTAGCAGATTGTACTTATTTCATTATAATCATTGAATATACTTCAGAATTTTATCTCATTTTGAATGAAGAAAGGCAAAGACAAAGCCATGCTATGCCTTTGCTGAATGCCTAATGTAAGTAGGGACCTGGTTTGTATTGGAACTAATTAATGGTAGTCCCAGTAGCAAATTGGTAGAGCAGCCCTGCACTCTCCTGTCTGCCCCACATCTTCTTTAGCAGTGGGAAGAGGCAGGCAGATTTCAAAAGTCAACATTGTCAAAATCTCCTTCTTTATAGTAATCTTGTTCATTTGGAACATCATCAAATTCTATCATAATAATAACTAATATTTCTTGAGCACTTGCCATGTGCCTGGTACAATGATAAGTACTTTGACCTAAATTTTCTTTCTTTCTTTTTTTTTTTTTTTTTTTTTTTGTCATAGCAACTCCCCCTGGTAGGGACTCTGTGTTAGTATATTTTGTGGTGCTATAACTAAAACCCTGAGATTGGGTAGTTTATAACCCAAAGAGGTTTACATGGCTCATAGTCATGGGGAATTGTGAACATGGCACCAGCATCTACTTGGCTCTGGTGAGGAACTCGTGGTGGATGGGATCATAATGTTGAGAAGACGGACAGAAGAGATCACATGGGTGGGCGGCAGGAGCCAGATGTGCTCTTTTTGTAGTAAACTCTTGAATGAACTGGTCCACTTCTTGAGACCAGTATTAACCTTTTTGCAAGGACAGCAGCCCCAAGATCTAACCATGTTCTGCTCCTAAAGGTTCCACCAGCTCAACACCATCACACTGGAGTCCAAGCATCCAGCGTTGCCTTTTGAGGAGCCCTCACATCATAGCAGGCTTCACTTATCTCCATTTCACAGATGAGGACACTGAGACTGAGAGAGCTAGATGATGTTATTCAAAGTCATACAGTGTGTAGACAGTGGAGCTGCTATCAAATTACTGTTAGGCACATCACTGTGTACCAACTGGGGAATCAACTGTCCCACAAAAGAGCCAGTTCAATTATCAGTTCTCCTTTCAAGGCAACACACTGATCTTGATGTGATCTCTTGGTTTAAAACCTCAGAATGGTTCCTCTCATGGCCTGGCTTTCTGTCCTCTGGGAAGTTTCCTTTTCACTTCATTTTCAAAGTGAGGGAGTTCAGACTACATGATGGATCCTATTTCAGGCCTCAGAATCAGGCTGCCCTCTCCTTAAAAGGATGGTCCCCTGACTTGTGCCATTATTTATATGAAAGATTTTGTCAACAAGTAAACATAAAACTTTTCTTCTGTATTTAATGAGTTTTTTCTCTTCAAAAGAACAAATGACAAAAAAAAAAAATTGAGATCACCCTTGAAAATTTAGAGAGAGAGAAAGAGTGTACTTGCTTAGTGGGCCCTTCCAACTCTTTAATTCTCAGAAAGGTTTTGTCAGGTTGGATTGGGCCCAGATTGCTGTACAGCTTCTAAATGCAGATGGCTTCTCCTGTGGGACGTAGCAACCCTCAGTAATGGACCCCTTGTGTTAACAGGAAACATAAGGTGGGGACGGGCCAGGGACTTAACAAGATATTTATCACAGTGATTGCGCCCAGGGGTTTCGCATAGTGATTGCTTCATAAATTTTAGTAATCTTTCTCCCTCTGATTTATGTGGCTCTCCTAAAGGACAATGTTCAGCAGTACATTAATGCAGATGCTAAATATAGCTGGAAAGAGACCAGTCCCTGATGTGCCTATGCCCACTGGCAGGCAGGCATCTGCCAGTGAATGACTTACTTTTGTTTCAGTCTTTCTTGCTAGAATATATCATGCCATAGAGACTATTTATATCTGGAGACCATTCTGAAAGTTGTTAGAAATCCTTCCTGTGGCAGGCAGCAGGCCACCCTCCCAGGAGCTGCTGAAGTGTAAATATGCAGCAAAGCATTCTTCCCCAGCAGCAGCAGCAGCATCAGCAGCAGCAGCAGCAGCAGCAGCAGCAGCAGCAGCAGCAGCAGCAGCAGCAGCGGTGCCTGGCTGCGCCAAGTGACCTTGATGCGCTCTATCCTTTCTTTGAAAACAAAAACACCAACTTGGAATTTTAATTAAAAGGCAGTGAGTGGGCTATCAAGCTCGTGTTGGCTGAACTGCTTTTCATTGCAGTGTTGATTTGAGGTCACCATTGTGGAGCCTGTAACATTAACTTATCAGGAAAAACACATCAGCTGAATTTATCTCTAGGTTCACTAGAAGCCAGAGACTCTGATGAAGAACTTTTTGTTTTGTTTTGTTTTGGTGTATGAAATGGGCTCAGTCAAGATAAGAGAGAATACCATGAAGGCACCGACAACACCATCCCCAAACAACAGAGAGACCCACACAAATAATACCCCTTTTGGTCTGCACCATGTGGAAACTACTGGTTTAACATCACAGTGCGACACCTGTACGGTGGTGACATGAAATGGCTCTGTTAGATTCAGTGTAGTTCTAGCAGCGCTAGTGGCTCAGCTTTAGAACTGGTCCATAAAATGAATTAAGTCTGCTTGAGTGGGTTGTTTTGCATTGAAAAAGTTATTTAAAACCTTTTAAAAATAGCATTATAGGAGCCTGTTATTGGTTTACATTATTTTGCAAGGAGGCACACACATTGTTTATTACAAAGATCTGATTCCAACATTTGAAAAAAACTTGAAATAAAGGGACCACCTCTGTCTGAGATATCCAGACACTGACCATGCTGAATGGCCCTGGTGACAAGTGCCTGCAGCCTGACCACTGTGGGGCAGGAGCTCTCTGGCTCAAATCTGTAACAGTTTTCTTAAAGGGCTATCAAAAAGGGACATTTCTGGTCTCGCCAAGATACTCCTATTCAGGAAGCCTGTGTTTTGTGAAGTTTCACGGAAGATTTTGATGATAGATTAGGTTTGGGAGCTCTTGGTCAGGGAGAATGAAAGTATCTGGAATTTTCAGAGGGAAAGAAAAGAAGGACAGAAAGATGTATCCTTGTTACTTTCTCCTTCTCTCCTGAGGACATCAGCAATGTCCAACGACAAGACAGATAAACAATGACCATGGCAGTAACCACTTTGTTATATGCTCCCCATGCCACACCCTTTAGTCCCATAGTCTTTGAGCAGCTATTAGAATTTCCATTTCATAAATAAGGAAACAGAGGCACGAGAGCCCATGCCATGCACTGGAAGATGGGGAGACCTTGCTCTGGCCACTCCTCCTTTGCTTCAGTCTCCTCCTGAACTCTGACAGAGCAGCCATGTCTTATTTACCACCCCACTCCACAGAGCTGAGTTTCCTCTGTGCCTGCATGACTGAGGGATGGGAAAAATGATGGAACCCACCCTTATCCTCATCCCTTTGTTGCTTGCACCCTTATGCTCCTATTGTAACTCACAGTTTAGTGCAACATTTTGCAGACTCCACTGTGATGTATGCTGGTGTCCTGCAGCCTCTACAACAGGTCCAAGAGATAGAGAAGAGGGCAGGGTGAAGACTGCCAAGCCCAACTGCGGTTGGTGAGTTGGTAGGCAAAGGGATGGGCTGAGGACATGCCTGATGTACAGTATTTTCTGATTTCCATGGAGTAAACATTCTGATCATGCTTGATTTCAAACATGGGTTTAATAGTTGGCTTCCAAAAGTTCCTGAAAATTTCAATGATGAAATTGCATACCAGTGATGCAAAGTGGGCCTTATGTCTGTGGCTGAGGTCCGGACCAGGGGAGTCTCCTCACAGAGCTTGGTGCCCTGAGTGTTTGTGTCTCTCTCATGCCCTCACACCTGTAGGTGTTCTGCACATTCTCCTAACATGGTGGCTTGCACATAGCAGATATTCAGTGAAGGGTGGCCGAGCCATGGACCATTATTAGGCTTTAGTCCTAGGCATCAACCCAAGGCTCTGCTTTTCAGCAAAGCACTGGGACCTCACTGGCCTTGTGGCACATGAAATCCCATGGAACGGTGGTATAAGCCATCCTTGTACAGGACAAGGCAGGGCGGAATGAGGGATGAAGGCCAGGCAGATAGAGGACAGGTTCTCAGACCACCCGCAGCTTGCTTCCCTTGATACAGCCCAGGGGGAGGTTGCTAGGCAGGAGCTCACAGAGATGAGGGTGATCTGGGAGCTGAGGCCTCTATGGAGCAAGCATCGGGTGGTGACAAGCAGAGCCAGGTGCTGGCAGGAGCTGCTGCAGCTGCTCACAAGAGAGCAGTACTTATATGGGCACCATGTGGAAAGCATTGTGGGTGGCACGCTGGAATTTTTAAGCCATTTCTCCTTCCTCTCACATGCATGCCTGGGAGTGTCTCAGAATGGGGAAGCAGGGATATGAACATGGTGAACTCCCATTTCAGTACAGCCTGGTAAACTTTGAACCCCCAGTGCTCAGCAAAATGCTCACTCGACCTTTGATTGGTCCTCAAGAATTCTTCTACGGAAATCCAGAATTCAGTGCACCTCTTATCCTTGTGGCCTTTTGGTCCAGGGCTCTGTAACACCCTTTCTAGATCAAGCTGATAGCTTTCTCTTGGGTCTTCTTTCATCTCTTCTGGATGTACTATGATTTGTCTTTCACTTTCTAAGGATTTTTCTATAACAAAAAATTCAATTATTACCTTCAATACAATCTTTTGTCTTTAGTGTGGCTCCCATTTTTCTCAGTCTGATCCCTGCTTTCACCCAGCCCATGAATGCTTTCTAACCTAACCCAAATCATAGCTTAATTTTATCCCTGATGCCTGCTTGGGTGTCCCTCCTGCTGCCTATCCCAGGGGACCTCCTGCCCGACTTATCTTGGGCCTGTTCCTGTTGCCTTTGGAGTCTCATTTACAGCTTTATCTCCTTTTCCTCGGGTGAGTCTCTCATTCTTCTCTGAGTTCCTTTTCTGTGCATCAAGCCCTGGTACACCCCTTCAGCACATTCACCCTGGGGCACAGGATGGTGTATGAATGCTGACACTCATACACACACACACACATGCATGCATACACACCCCAAATATACTATTTCAGTAGATTGATTTTAGTGGATTATTCACCTTTGATGTTTGCATGAATCCTGGAGAAGCCATAGCTGGTCTTAACAGCTCTCACTTCCCTAGGGATCATAGACTGAGCTAGGAGAGGGGTGGATAGCCATAAGAAGTAGTGGGTACTGGGCTGGGATTTAGTCCAGTGGTTCTGCCTCCTGCCTTACAAGTGCAAGGTCCTAAGTTTGATCCCTGGTTAAAAAAAAAAAAAAAAAAAAAAAAAAAGTAGTGGGTACCTGTATGTTGTGCCAGTGTAAGAAAATTACACTGAACTCCCACAGCGCCCAAGGCCACCTTTTATCCCCAGGACCAAGTCTTTGATAGCTGGCTACACACCCGAGCTGCCCATCATTCATTCCATCTCAGTCCTCTGGTGGGCACGGGATAAACCCGGCATGCACCGCCAAGTACCCGGCACAGTGTGCAGGGACAGGAAGGAGCATCAGGAGCACCTTGACAGCTCCAGGCTCCCGTGTGAGTCTGGTTTGACTCTAAGCGGGTATGGACTTAGATCTCCAGCTGCAGTGCACAGCCCCCTTGTAAAGACTCATTTCCATTCGTGCTATTTTGAGCCACCATTAACGAGGGAAACAAACATCTGTGGTGTTGTATAACCCTGCTTTCATCTTGTCCCTCACAGAAAGTGGGTCACTGAAATGTGGGTGGAAAGCAGCCCAGGTGATGCCTCTGCTCAGAGACAGAGATGATTTAAGTCCTCCAGTAGTGTTCTGAGCCCAGAGGCCACAGGGCTACGACAAGGGTGGCTATGTTAAAAGGCTGAGGCATGGGCCTTTGGGGAGAACTTGGCCCTTTGTCTCCCTAGTCAGATTTGATTTTTATAATCGATGCAATCAGTCAACAGAATAATAACACCCACAGCAGCTTGGGTGGAAGCCATGCTGAGGGCCCATTATCCTTTCCTTCCGTACGAATTTCACAAATGTCTGACCCCTGTGATTTTAAATGTATAAGCAGATTCAAAGCCTATACAATCTGATGCTTCTAATCACAGTGGTAATTTTCTTTTACACTCTAGTGTTTTCTTTTTGACCTGTGACTTTGCTAATTGGATTCTACTCAGTTTAGGAGAAAGTCTCTTATTTTATTTTTTACTTAGGTGCTGTGTGGGGGTTGAACCCAGCACCTTGGCATGCTAGGCAAGTGCTCTACCACTGAGCTATACCCCAACCCCTCTGTGTCTTTTTAAAAGGCAATATTGTTGATTTTTAAATATGTGTGAGTAAATCATATTAGATATTGTATTTTGCAGAGCATGCAATAAAATTTTACAGTAAGTAACACATTTAAGTAGGCTACCGAGAATAAGATGAACCAATATTTATGCCAAGTCCAGGCCATTCCTTTCTTATCCCCAAGGAAATGTCTTGGTGCTTTAGTTTATGAGCAAAGAATTCTTCTCCAAAATGCACTTCCTTGCCTCAAGGTTTTCTTTTCAACTTGATTTGTCAGTATCAGAGGAAAGTTTAGCTCATCAGTTACTCAGATGCAAATTATTTAGTCATTGGAAGGATGCTGCTCTAAGAGCTGGTGCTCCAGGAGCCAAGTTTAATCTAAGTGTATCAACAACTTGGTGCAGTGATGTGAGGGTATAGAAAATGTGGCTTAGACATATTAAACACTATTATGTGGCAGAGATTTCTTTTAATCATCTCATTTAATTTTGCCAGGCAGTTACTATTATTGTGCTCCTCATTTTACAGACAAGGAATATGAGGCTTGTGGTATATTGTTTAACATCACTCAATAGAGAGGCAGAGTCAGGACTTGAATTAGGTTGCTTGACTCCAAGTTCAAAAGTCTGCAAAAGCCCGCTGCCAGAAAATGTTACCACGACCCCCAAAGGCTGGGGTCTTCTACACAACAGGTAGGACTACAGACTAAGAGGTCAAGATGAAAAAGATGAAACCTCTGCTTTCAGTCTTAAGGTAAATATAGCATGTTTGCTACTCACTATGTGGATTCTTTGTCTACTGCCTTCAGGAAAGTGAATGTGGGTGCTGGAAAACTGGGTGAGCAGGTATGGAAGTGTGGAAGCAAGTGTGGAATCCAGATCCTTTCCTTATCTTACAGTGAGAACCCTGTAGCCCAAACCCCTCCTGTTCCGGTTGAGGCCAGGTGGGAGAACTCAGAGGCTGTGTGCTCTGTGACTGGTGGACTGCTGTCTTCACAGCCCATAGTATGTTCTTATCTAAGTTCCTCTAGCAGTGACAACATTTCACTTTATGTGTTGTAAGATTCACTTGGGAACTGTTGTGGGCTGAATTGTGTATTAATTAATTTTCCACCACTGTGACAAAATACCTTAGATAATTGGTTTAAAAGCAGGAAAGATTTATTTTGGCCATAGGTTTCAGAGGTTCAGTTCATGGTTGCTTGGCCCTACTACACAGTACATCATGGCCTAATTAGTGGTGGAGGAAGCTGCTCACTTCATGGCAGACAAAAAATAAAGTGAGAGAAAGAGGAGAGGATGCCCTCAGGGATGAGCCCAGTAACCTAACTTTCTCTCTTTATGCTCCTCCTTTTATATCTTACCATATCCCCAAAGCTCCACAGGCTTGCAACCAAACCTTTAACATATGTCCTTTGGGAGCACTTATCCAAATGCTAACAAACTGTGTCCCTCAAAAGGAATGTTGACCTCTTAACCCCCAACACCTATGAATGTGATCTTCTTTGGAAAGAGAGTCTTTGCAGATTTAATCAAGATGAGGTCAAAATGGATTGGGTGGACTGTTCCAGTGACAATTATCTTAGTAAGAAGAGAACACTGAGATTTATGGACACTCAGATAGAGGTAGACATTGGAGTCATGCATCTAGAAACACCGTGGGTATACAAGAGTCACCAGAAGCGAGGACAGAAGCAAAGGCAGGTCTTCTGTAGCCTTTGGAGGGAGCATGGCTCTCTCAAATTTGTGATTTCAGACTTTTTTTTCCCCTCATGAGTTTATTGGTACATTCTAGGTATACAGTACAGTTACATTCATTACTGAGATCTTGTACCTTTACATGACAGGTCTTGATTCTCATTTTTTTTCCCTTGTCCCTGCCCTCCCTTCGCCCCCTCTTTCCCTCCCCCTCTACCAACACTTCATTCAGACTTTTAAATTCTAGAGCTGCAAGACAATTGTGTTATGTGAAGTCACTTTTTTGAATTTGTTACAGCAGCCCTAGAGGATGAATTCAAGCAGCTAATTTAAAACAGAGATTGCTGTGCTCCTTACTGTAGATCCAGACTAGGGCTCTTGAAAATGAGTTTCAAGTGAAAAGCCAGTAGACTTGTGGAGACCCTGAGGGTGGGCTAGATCTAAGGCCATGTCCAACATCTTCAGTATTGACATTAGTGAGTTCTATGGGAATCTATTCACGTAAAAAGGCTTCTCACTGAAAATGATAAAGAAGAAGAAAAAATATCCATGCTATTGGCTTATTAACTAGGTGCAAAAAGAGTGTGTCTCAAGATAGTGTTTGTGATAAAGGCTCTTGCTGTCTTGCACACTTGTCTGAGCTCTGAGGCAGGCCTTCAGATTCATATCCACCTTATCTTTATCACTTCCTTTATCTTTATATTCTAATGTTAACCAAAGTGGGTAGGTAGTTGTGTTTCAAATCAAAAGGTACAACCCACCAGAGTCAGAAATATTTATAACTTCAAGCTTGCCTTCTGGGCTTCACTCTGCTCGTTTACTTCATAGTCAGATGGATATCTTCAGGTACAAATTAGACTTTGCCTTCCTCTGCTTAACCCCTGCGGTGGCCCCTGCTGCTTTGGTTGTGGCCTGAGACTCTGCCCCTTAGACCTATTTTTATCTCTTCCCCAGCTTCTTCACCTAACGGTCTCACTTCCAACACTGCAACCTTTTGACTGACCCCCTCTCTGGCTGGGTTCTGTTTTGAAGAGATTTCCTAATACACACAGTTACTTAATGCTTCAAGGCAGGTTCAAGGCCCACTGTGTCAGATAGCTTCATGTTACTATGATGGAATTCTTGAGGCAACTCATTGGAAAAGAGAAAAACTTATTTAGCTCAGTTACGAAAGCTTGAAAACATGACACCTGCACTGGCTCAGTTTTGGTGAAGGTGACAGATGGTGGTGATGTGCATCACAGCAGAAGGTTACATCTCATGTCAGGAATGAAGGGGAAGGAGTGAGAAGAGAGGGAGAAGGAAGGGACCCATGGTTCCCTTAAAGGGCATAGCTTCAGTGACCTAAGCACTTCCACTGTATTGCACCTCCTAAAGGTTCCATTACCTCCCAGTAGCACTGCCATGGAAAGCAAGTCTCATGGACCCTCAAACTAATATTCAAACATTGTACCCACTCACATGCCTCTGCAGAATACCCATTTGCCCCGACCATATGTGTTGGATACTTTTCTCTGATTGTTGAGACCCAACATCCAAAGTTAAAGGGGGAAAGGTTTATTTGGCTTACAGTTTGTAGAGGTTTCAGTCCATAATTGGCTGGCTCCAAGGCAGGGTAGATGGCAGACAGGCACCGCAGAGGAGAAACAACATGGCATGCACAAGGTAGCAAAGGCAACAGGGACCTTAACAGCATCATTCTGCCCCTTTTATCCCATGTAGACTACTGGGATTGGGGTGGTGCCAAACCAAATACTCACGTGGAGTGGTTTCATAATTAGTTACCCTTAATCCCAGCATCACACATTCCAGATTCAGCCTCCTCTGACTGCATGAGGATTTGTGGGGGCATCCAGACCAAACTATAACACCATAGCATGTGGCACCCTGATGGATGTTACTGGCTTGCTCCTATAGCCTCCCCCTTACCCATCATTTCTCAAAGGTGGAGAAATGTCTATTTTTTTAATTGTACCCCCAATAACCAACCCATTGTCTGATGCTTATGACAATAAATGTTTTTTAGTTGATGGCTTGAAACAAACGTTCTCAACTCTCTTAACCAATCTTTAGTCCTGATGTTTAGTAAATCTCAGAAGCCAACTTTTTCTCTCTCTTGTGCTTATGGTTCTGAGAAATTCTAGAAAAAAATCATACAAGAGTAATGACTGAATTCATCACTAGCCCCATCATTCTAAGCTCTGCTTCCAAGTTACTCTCGTTCATGCCTTGTGGTCACCAACACACTTCTCACTGGAGCAGTGTTAACATTCTGCACCTCCATTTTGTCCCCACCATTCCTCAGTCAGACACTGTGTTTTGGCCCTCCTAATTCTTCCTTGCTCTCTTAGCTCCTTTAAGTCCATCCCTTCTCTTGCTCCTTTGATTGCATCCCTTGTGGTCCCTTCTGTCATTTTACTTAACCATAATCTCTTTTAACATTGACCTCTTTCCTTTTTTTAAAGGTTCCTGCCCTTCAACTCCTAATATGCATCCAAGTGGATCAAGGGGAGAGAAGCATTTAGTGTTACAGAAGGTTTTAGAATAAAGACTGTGTGCCTACAGAGCTTTTGCAGTCATGGGAGAACTCACGGAATAAGTGGTGTTTGAGTAAGACCTGAACAAGAAGAAGGCAGAAAGGCAGAACACACGAGCAGTTGTTTAGAGAGGCAACAGAGAGCACAGGTCTCCTTCAGAGATGTTTGTGGGATAAAAGGAAGCCCAGCGTGGCTGGAGCATTTGACCAAAGGCATGGGTGGAGGATGTGGGGAAGTCAAGGAAGGAAGCAAAAGGTAGGTCATGGGATGCCAGCATGGTTTCATAGACACTGGTGAAAGATGAGTTCATATTTACTCTTAAGTGCTCTGGGAAGTGCCTAGGTAATTTTAAGCAGTAAAATGAACTGATATTAGTTTATATTTTTAAACTATTGCTGTGTAGAGAATTGGATAGGTGGATGGGTTTTGAAGAAATTTGAGAAGAAAGCATTTTTGTGAAGTAAAAGTTACAGAGGTCTATTGAGACATACTTGTCTCTATGTAAGATATATATATATATATATATATATATATATTTTTT
>NW_022900950.1:26472909-26530606 GCF_012274545.1 Fukomys damarensis
TTTTGTATGTTTGTTTGTTTGTTTTTTGGTACCGGGGATCAAACTCAGGACCTTGTGCTTGCAAGGCAGGTGACAGCCCCACTGAGCTAAATCCCAGGGCTTCTGTGTGATTGATATTGACTAAACTTTGTAGCTGAGCTCCAGAAGCTATGTGCAATATACTGTGGATAAGGTGTCTCTCTGAAATGCACTGCTGTTTTCCGGGAAAATGATAACAAGGGATTATTGCTTCTGCATACCTGAATGCCTGAGAGGCAGAGTTGCCCTTGAACCTGTCTCAATATGCCTTGAGGGTGCAGATTTGCTTTCTTCATTCTCTGCTTGAAATCTATTCTCCTCCACTGAGTATTTATCTTTTGGTATCTTGGATGGAAGCTTGTGTCTTCATGTATTATATTAAGTCACATTAAGCCAGAAGGGAAAATACCTTGGACCACAGCACCTCAGTCTCCTGTGGCTCTTTCAAAGGCAGTATTAAGCTCCCTAATTTCTGTCTGTGAGAGTGTATTAGTCAACATTCCTATCGCTGAGACACAATACCTGACACCCATAGCTTAAAGGAAGAGAGGTTTAATTTGGCCCATGATTTCAGAGGTTTTAGTCTCTGCTTGGCTCAATGTTAGGAAAATTGTGGTGGAAGGCTGTGGAGGGGTAAAGCTGCTTAGTTCATGGTAGATGGGTAGCAGAGGAGGGGAACAGTGACAGAGAGGAAGGAACCAAGTATCAAATACAGTGCCCAAGGTCACACCTCCACACCCAGAAGTGTAATTTACTAAACTTCTTCAGAGCTCCCCAGTCAAGCTGACACAATTTTACCATCACTGGGAGGAAGAGGAGTCCTGCAGGAAAAAAATACAAGAATGGATTTAGCTCAGTGGTTCTGTGGCCTGCCTCGCAAGCACAAGGACCTGAGTTCAGTCCCCAGTACCAAACAAACAAACAACAAAAAAACAAAAAAACAAGAATGTGGGCTCAGAGATGTGGAGTCCAATCCTGAGTTTATTGCTAATATTTGGTGTCTCTCAGAAGTTATTTAACTTTTTTGAGCATCTGCTTTGTCATCTGAAATGAAAATTATGAAAGAAAAATAATGATAGCTTTCAATTGCCGAATGCTCATTCTGTGCCAGAATATCCTATTAAATATTTCATATGTGGAGATTGATTGTTTTGATCTTCACAGCAACCTGTTTTAGAGATGAATTATGTTTAGTCCCACTTTATGGCCAAAGACACTGGAGCTCAGGAAGTTTAAGCAATATGCTTGGGTAATAAGTGACAGAGCTGGGATTAAAAACTCAGCTGATTCATTAGGTCATATGATCAGGGCACCTGAATGTTCTCTTGATGTATAATAGACCATGAATATACTAGGCTGTAGAAGGTCTGTGGAGAGCACAGTCTTGTGATCTGTGGTGCTTGAGCTTCAGAGTTATACAAGAACAGGGCTGAGATGTCGCTCAGTGGTAAAGCACTTGCCTACTATGTGCAAGCCCTTGGATTTGATCTCCTGCCCTAAAAAAAAACTATACACATGCACACACACATTTAAAAAAATATGAACTGAAACCAAAATTATTACCATTTACTGAGAGATTCAACTGTGTTAGGTACCTTATGTTCTCTCATTTTTAGACCACATCCCCTTTAATACCAGTCTCTGTTTACTCTAGAATTTCAGTTAGCTATTTGCAGGCTATTTTCATATTGTCCCCCATGCATTTTAACACCATTCTCTATGTTGCATGGTATATAATATCTTCAGATTTATCTTCAATTTACTATCTTTTGTCTTCAGCATTGTCCAATTGTTTGTTATACCTACCCACTGAGAAATTCTGATTTCATTGATTATAATTTTTATTACTATAAGTCATATTTTAAAGATGTAACTATTCATTTATATAACTTCTTTGTGATTCTGGGGATCAAGCCAATGGATTTGTAAGTGCTAGGCAAGTGTTCTACCACCAAGATGTACCCTCTGTCCTGTAACAGCTTATTTATTTTTAAAGTTAAAAAAATTACTTCTTGGCTGAAGTGATTTACAATTTCGCTGTTTCACTCTCTAAACAAGAGGTCTAGTCTCAAATGTTTTGGTGTCGAATCCTGTTAATTGTCTGCTGACTCTTATTCCTGATATTTTTTTTTTCTTCATATGCTACATGTGGATTCAATTTGCTTCTTATTGATTTTCTAGACTGTCCAAGGTCATGGAAGTCTGTGGATGCACTTTCCTATTACTTTTTTCCTTGAGATAACAAGTTTGAGCTCTGAATTTGTGTAAGCTCTCGCCTGTGCTTTTGAGTTCCAGAGGAAATTTTCAAGGAAAAATCCCAGAGGTAGAAGGCTTTGTTCCTGGTCATGTTTTGTGGGTTCACAGTTTCCCCAAGTTGATCTTTAGAATCTTGTCTCTATGGGAACTTGCGTTTCATCTCCTGGCTCCTCTGGGTATCTGAGGATGGTTTCCCTGCCCAGCCTTGTGCTGTCCCAGTGTGGGCTCATGCCAGTCTCACTCTGATTTTTGGTTTCCTCTTTCTTTATTTCTGGCCTTTCAGGAATTACCTTTTCTTGAAAATCTAGCTAGAGATTTAAAGGAAATTTCATATTTTATTTAATATTTTCAATTATATTATAGTAAGAGAATTCCCATTTACTAACTCTTTAATATTTCTGGAAATGGAAGTTCTTTATTTATTTAACTATGTTATTTAATTGTAGTCATTTATAAATATAGTTATTACATTTAGCTATAAATATCACTGTGGTTCTATAAGACAAGCATGGTTATCTGCAGTTGTAAACAAGAAAGTGCTTCAGAAAGGGTTAGTAACTTAGCCAGCTTCATAAAGCTGGTCGATGAAGGAGGCCAGACTTATAAGGCTCAATTCACAGTTCTGCCTCATAATACCTGCAGACCCAGCTGACAAGAGTCTGGGGTGACAAGAGCCTGTATGGCAAGAGAATGGCCAGAAGGAATGGGGTCTTGCCCATGGCTTCCTCCACTTTACAGATGGCCTAGGTACAGCTCTTCGGTCTCAGTTATGTAGTGCTGAAGGATAGGGCCTGAACACAAGTCTCCTGGGGAAAGAGAAGATAAATTATGTAGGAATAGAGAAAGAAGAATTCTTTAGTTTTCATTGTAGGGTTTCCTTGTGTTTTTGAGGAAAGAAACAGCAGATACAAATAGTGACATTCTGAAGAATGATATGCACCAGGAAAGCCTGAATGGAGGTCACCTTTGGAAACAGGTGGTGGGCTGAGGACAAAGAGTACAAACCAGTGTGACAGACCTGGCTCTACTGTCACCTGTGGTCTGGCTCTTTGGCTGAGGCTGAGGCTAGATTGTAGTAGACAATCCGTGTCTCGGATAGGAAATATAAAACCAGGAATGTTGAGAGTGGACCTTTGCCTGAATTTTCCACAACATCTCTTCTCCCTTGTAGTCTAGTTTCCCAACTCCCATGAAAGCTGTTGATTGGTAAAGATATCAGGCTTAAGCAGCTTTAAGTAACTCTGGATCTTTGGGCAAGCATGTGGGAGTAAACATATATGTTTGGCTCTGCTCCCTGTCACAGTACCATTGCATGGACCATAAAATGATATGTTAAAAGGATACAAGCCCAGTAGGTTAAAATAAAAAAGGAGAGGAGATAACACATGTTTGCATTTGAATATTATGAAGTGGGAGAAATGTAGAGCTGAATTAGTGTTAAGTACGTAAAAACAAAAGCAAAGGAAAAGAATTAACACCAGGAAAATCAAGCTATTGTGTAGTCAAGGAAAAGTATTGCATAACACAAATGATCTATGAACAGCATTTATGTAGATAGAATGAAGCAGTCTCTGCATACTAGTGGGATGCAGACTACAATACACCTGAATTGGAAAATGGAGGAAAGGAAACAAGCATGTTGATGGCAGGAGTGGAGTGGGAGCTAATAAATTATACCTGCAATCAAAAAATTCAGTGGCAGTGTATGTGCCAAATATGAATTATTTCCTAATTTTCTGTTATTTTGGCCTATCAAAAAATATGCACCTGTTCTCCAAGATGGGAAAGTTAAATACTGAGAGTGCCTAGCTGATGGAACAGTCTCTGCTGTGTGTTAAGATGGAAGTGTTGTGGCCTTCTGTGTATGTTTGGTCCAGTCTGCTGGAGGCTAATCCTGGCTCACACATGGCACTGTAGCATAGATTATAATTTCTTATTTAACCATTAAATAAACTCCAGAGGTTTTTTGTACTTCTGTGGTATGCATAACCAGAAACTTCACCTTCTAAAGACTATATTTAAGGCTTACTGCCACAGTAAAGCCTCTCTTCCATGTACTTTTGATATTATTCCCTGCCTGACTGTTAGCATGTTTTGTCCTTCCAGTTTGATTCTAAAGTACTCTCTGGGCATTTTTTCATTGAGTTTAAAAAGATTCTTTGTGTTAATGATCCTGTTTTAGGCAAGAATGGACTCTCAGGAAGAATGGACACTTTGAAATAGACTTTCATTTTATTAAGAAGTTAAGGTCTGGGGCTGTATCTTAGTGGTAAAATACTTGCCTAGCATGCACAAGGCCCAGGGTTCCATCTCCAGTGCCTGTGCGTGCTAGCGCGCATGCGTGCATGCGTGTGTGTGTGTGTGTGTGTGTGTGTGTGTGTGTGTGCATGTGTGTGTGTGTTTGTGTGCCCCCCACATCATACACTCAAAACAAAAAAGAAAAAAGTTAAAAATAATAGATCTCCTAAACTGACACTTATTTAGAGAGTCAAGGTGAGCAGATTGTACATTTCCCTTTCACCACCGTTTAATGTGTAATGATATTATAAATTAGAATTTGTCTCTTGCAGGCCAGAAACATTGAGAGAATCATGTTTACTCTGAACTCCATCTGGAGAAAAAAATGAATCAGTAAAAATGATAACCCAGATTTGGAACCTAGTATTGGTAGCTGTAAAAGAACAGATTATTTTCCTTCTTTACCACAGTTTTAAGCCTAATTGTATTGTGAATAATTTGGCTTTTGTCTTTATTACTTATAGTGCAAATACTGGATCATCTTATCAACCTAAAGACCTGAATAACTGTTGTCTATTTTTAAGTAAATATTTCAGTCACTAAACTGCCATAGCCACTATCAAAAGCCAATAATCAGTTAGTAATTATTATATGTTCCTTTGTAAGGGCTGAGCATCCCTTATTTGAAGTGCTTGGGTCAAGAGGTGTTTCAGATTTTGTATTTTTTTAATATTCTGAAATATTTGTATATACATAAAGAGATGGGGCAGGGGATTAGCTCAGTGGTTCCGCCGCCAGCCTTGCAAGTGCAAGGACCAGAATTCTATCCCCGGTAAAACATAAAGAGATGTCTTGGGGGTAAGACCCAAATCTAAATATGAAATTATGTTACACGCACACACTTACACGTGTATACATACACTGAAGATAATTTTACACTTTATCTTAAATAATTTTTGTGCATGAAATAAGTTTTTACTATAGAATTTTCCACTTTTGGGGTCATGTAGCATACAAAACATTTCACATTTTGATTTTTGGATTTTCAGATTAGGGATGCTCAGTCGGTACTGTTGTTTATCACATTGCTAAGTAGTTAGTTTTCTTAAAGCCTGAAGACTTTTCTTGCCCAGGGGTAGCATTTAGTTTTTTTCCTCTTTATTTTGAAATATTTAAAATATTAACATTTTACCACCATTAATTAATTTAATTCTCTTGGCTTCCTGTGAGGTAAGTATCCTGTGACATCCCAATTTACAGAGGAAGGTGTGGATGTCAAGTAATTTGGACAAGGACACACAATTAATTTCATAGCCAGGATTCTGATGCAGGAGATCTGGCTCTAGAATCTGTGCTCTTAACCAGTATTCTATGTTGCATTTCAATAAACCTTGTTTTTGATGGGTTTAAACTGAATAGAATTTTAATGCCAGGGAGGGAGGGAAAGAAAGAAAATATTCTCTTCCATCCTACTCTCAAATTGGGGCTGGAATATATGTATGGAATTACATAATGTTCAATTAGGATACTCTTGGAGTTCAGCTTACAGTAAACACATTTGATTTCCATCTCTTAGCAAAATGCAAACAAGCTTTGTACTTGTTTGTCTTAGAGCTATGTCTTGGCATATTCTCCCAGATGGCCAACTTAGAAGTTAGAACTTAGAAATTGCAAAAGTAATTGTTTAATTGAATGGCTATAAAACTAATGGAATCTTTCTTCAGTGCCTTCTATCTCTCTTTCTATCGCTCTCCGATTGAATGGGGATTAGAAATTGGACTCATATGAGAAAAACAGGAATCTGTGAAGTGTTATATCTGATATTGGCAGTGTCCTTCTATGAATGAGGTTACACTGATTGCATAACTAACAAAGATGGGGTTTAGGATAGGAAAAGAGGGTTAAAAAGATGTGTTAATTTCTAATTTGAGTTTTTATGGGGAGATTGAGTTCATTTTAAGTATAGAAATATAGAGAGAGATATGTAAGATTTTCGGTCGTCTAATACCTAGGAACCAGAATTACACTACCAAATTTAAGTGAACCAGCTCAGATTTTTAAAAAATAGAATTAGACCCCAAGAGGTATGTATCATTTCTCCTATGTCTCTGATATTCAGTTGTAGGGATACTTAGTTCCTGTGATGATGAGTTATTAAATAGAAGGGGACATTGTTAGAAGTTACTAATTATTAACATGTCATTTAATTATGTGGGTCACATACTTGCAAACAAAAAAAATAAGTGCTCACATTTTCTAACTTCAGATATTCTTCTTTATTGCACTCAGACAAGCAATTGTTTATTATTCTATCTGGTTAAAACATTCGAACTGGAGAGCTAGCAGACAACTTTAAGGTGGAACTAATCAAATCAACTGTTTAGTGAAAAATGTACGTGTATTTTATTTAGGCTTTTGGATATGGGTCCAGAAACAAAGAGTCAGATTCTAATCACCAGTTAGGACATGACCCAAGCATCTGGCCTCAAGGTCCGTGCCAAAGCAAGAAGCGCCAGGAGCAGTGAGATCGTCATTTAGATCTCACTGAAGAGAAGAGTTTTTAAAATTAACTTGGAGTTCCCTTTCTGTTGAGTACTAGGGAGCTGCCCCTGGCCTGCCTCACAGAGCCTCACTCCCCATATCAAGTGATTTTGTGGTGGGCTTTAAAGTTATTCCACATGACCAGGTGCCTAGGACTTGAAAGAGAACAGTAATGGATTCCCCTGGTAAGAGTTTTGAACTCTTCAGGCCTGATGTGGATGTATGTGACTCCTTATAGACCCAGCGAGAGGTTGCAACTCTTATTTGAGTAAACCTGTGACACCGTGATGGGGCGGTGCATGGGGTCTAGATATGGCGTGAGCATGTCCCCACCAGATCATGTTTTGGAAGCCTGGTTCCCAGTGTGAAGACAGTGAGAGATGGTAAACCTTTAAGAGGCGGACTGGCAGGCAGTGGTTAGACAATTGGAAGGTACAGCCTCAGAAGGGATCAATACAGTTTTTGTGGGATCCCTGTTAGTTTCCAGGAGAGTGGGTTGTTACAGAAAGAGTGAGCCTGACTTCTGAATACCTCTCATTTTCTGTCTGGCCATGTGATCCCTTCTGCACATGGCCATTTCCCTTGCTGCTTCTCCATAAGGCTGTGACACAGCTGCAGGGTGGAGGCTCATGAGAGGCCAACTTGATGGTGCTGCCTGATGTTAAATTTTCACTCTCCAAAACTGGGAGCTAAATAAACTTCTTCAAAATAAAGGACCTAGCCTCAGTCTCAAGTATTTTGTTACAGCAACAGAGAACAAACTAAGACAGGCAGTCATCATTTTCTAAACATTCTCCACAACTCCTGAGATTTCGGAGTTACTGCCCTTCTCCTGGGCCATTCTGTACATTTTGGTCTTGAGGAAAGCTTCAGTTAAGCAGAAGAACATGGAGTTTGTAATCAGAGAGATTTGAATTGAAGTCTCCTCACCATCACCACCATTATCAGCTGTGTGATTTGAGGCAAATTGCCCCCTCTGAACATTCAGGGCTTCCCCTGTAGTTTATACTAAGAATGTTAATGCCTAGAGTAAGTGGGAGCATGAATTAGCCAGTTCATGGGAAGTGCCTGGGACTTTCTGATCCTTAAGAAACACCAGGCTTCTTTCTCTCTATTTACCTTTGGCCCCAGTACCTTCTTATGGAGCTGAGGGCTCTAGCATAGACTCTAGGGCATCCAGAGATGGAAGAAAGGTTGTTTTCTTTTGGGGTTGGTCTCGTTTTCTCATGGAGATGATGAACAGTGGCCAGTGAGAGGTACCAAGTGGCTACCACACAGGGTGGCAGCAAGACTGTGCTGTTCTCAAAATGTTGCCTCATCTCACTGTCCTTTCAACCAAACTCCTTTTCCCTTATAAAATAATTCTGTTAAAGATTAAGAGCAAATTTAAAAATCCAATATAAGTTAAGCATCCTTCACCCGTAAAAGCCTAAATCCAAAATTCTCCATAAATGTTTTGAGTGGACACCACAAGTGGGAAATTGTGAACTGTGAAACTTTGTTTCATGCACAAAACTATTAACACTATTGTATAAAAAATACCTTTGGGCTATGTTTATAAAGCAAATATGAAACAAATATCATGTCACAAGATATCTCATTTACATGCAGATATTCCAAAATGTGTTGAAATCCAAACTCTGAAACACTTTTGATCCCCAGCATTTTGGATAATAGACATGCAACCTGCAATACATAGAGATAAAAACAGGAGAAGAACCAAACCTTTCTCCCATCTCCACATCAGGATGACATGGCCATGGTTCTGGGAAGGGAGCGAGGGGCATAGTGGGGGAGCACTGGTGATAGTTCACCCAGGATTCAGAGCAGGTTGGTTTGCCTGGCATGGTGGGGCTGTTGGGACTGTGCCCAGAAAAGACCAGGAAATCCTCCAGAAGGAGTGCATATGCAAGGTGGGAGGAAAGCTGATTTTGGGTCCACTTAAGGGTTCAATGCACAATGAGCACTAGCTGTTCTGTAGACTTGTAGCTCAGTCCTGGACAGTAGGATGGTGGCCATCACAGAAGGAGCCTTGTGCTGAGACTATAGTACTACAGGCCATACACTGCAGGGGACACCCACTGGGAAGGCAGGATGAAGGTGGGGCATGGGCACGCTCTTTCCTTGTTAAGGAGAGTAGTGCAACACTATACCCTCCCAGCAGGTGGAGCAACTTCTCTTGCCAGGAAAGGCTGTGGATGCCAGTAGTTTGATAGTCACGAGGGAGCAGTGGACCCCTGGTGTGGAGCTGGGGGCCTCTACCCTGTGGCAGCCCCAGTGCGGGCAGTGTCAATGGGCTTCTGAGCCATCAGCACAGGGTCTCAGGAGGGGCAAGAGCCAGAGCCAAACAAAAGCACAGATGCTATGGGGCTGCTGAGGAGGAGTTGGGGCATTTTTTGTTGTTATTGAGATATTGGAGATGGAACCCAGGGCCTTGTGCATACTAGGCAAGTGATCTGCTGCTAAGAGACACGACAGCCAGGGTCTTCTTGAAAGGAGACTAGTTTGAGAATAGATTGCGTTCCTGGGATGGTAGATGGGAGCAAAGTTTGAGAAATCCCGTGTGATCTTCCCGAGACCCGGGGTTTCCCTGTGGGCTGGGTTGACCTGGGAAGCCCAGATCGTGTTTGTAATGAAGGTATGTGTGTGTCCATTCATACCCAGGGAAGCACAAAAATGGTGTGGACTAGCAGACAGTTGACTGAGAAGATAGACATGAAAAACACAACCTAAGAACTCAGAAAAAAAAAGAGACAGGCATAATATATTTAGCAGAAAAATGCAAGTCAGGTATCAGAGCCTGAAATCATCTTAGACTGGTGGTCTGAGGTAAAAAGTATGTCTGAAGACGGGGTGGGGTGCATCGGGGAGCAAGTGCACGGGACCCATGGGAACAGCAGAAATAAATGCCAGACTGGATGTTCAAATTTCTGCCCCTTTCTAGATAAACCCTGGGCATACTGAGTCTGGGAGTTAAGTGTATATGTGGTGTGGGATGTGTGTGCCTCCCCTTATAAAAGGCTGGCTGATCAATCATTCAAGATAAATACCATGGATATGTCTTAATTTCTCTTCAAATCACACTGGAGAGAAGAAGGAAAAGGAGAGCAAGGGAGGGAGAAAGGGAGGGAGAGAATGCACACAGGGAAAGGACTGAGGCAATTGAGGCTTAGCAATTTCACAATCAGATAAGCAGAACTGGGTTATGAACTGATATCTTGGTTGTCCCTTTGCTGGGGTTTACATTTACTCCTAACTTTTTATGCACAGTAGCCCATTGACATCTTGGTTGGAGTGGGGGAGTTTCCCAGACTTTACCTCGAACTTGTGAAACTACCTTTAAAAAAAGTCATTCTTTATAAATGTAGAACAAAACAACACAATTAAATAAACAGGAGTACAAGTGCTGTGGCAGAGTGTATAGCCAAATTGAAGTGTATAGCCAAGGAGCGGCCTGGGGTCATTGGATGGAAATTTATCAAGTGGAAACATTAGGGGGGATTCTAGCTAAATCAAACTAACAGGATTCTTGCTGAAGAAAGAGTGATAGGTTGATCAGGGTGATCTGACACCACCTGGGGGCCGATGGGCAATATAGAGTCTGGTTAGCTATCAAAGTTGAAGAAATACTGAGACTGGGGCTTCTGACTAAGTAAAACTTAATAGGGTTCTTGAAACCGGCCCCTGTGCAGAAGTGCAGACTGGCCTTGCTGCAAAGGGTTCAGAGCCTGATAAATAGTGAGTCAAGTGGGCGTCTTTGTCGTAGCACAGGTAGAGTTGTTAATGTGGAAAAGAAGGTAGCTTCTCTGGCTTGTTAAGCATGATGAAAGCATTATTGCCAGTTTCCTCTCAGTTTTTACACATCGTTCATTCCAACAACTAAATTTTTTTTCCTTAGACAGATTTGCAGCCCATTCTGAATCTCTTCAAGAAGGGCTCCTTCCTGGTGAAAAGCAACTAGTTGCTGACATGAGGTGAACAGCAGGTGACTGCTGCCTTAGAGAACCTTGTTGAATCAGTCCAGCACATCTTTATGCTTTTCATAAGTTAATTGCTAACTTCCAAGGAAAAAAATAAGCTTCTTACTTTCTGGTCTCTTATCAAACATGCTGAGCACGGCTTGGTTAAGCAGTAACTCTGTGCAGATAAACAGAATTGCCCACCCTGCCTCCCTCCTTTGCTCAGGGGGACTTGGGAGAAAATAATCCGCAGTTGTTAATAGTAGGCTGACCTGGAAGTGATTTGGTTCTGGACTATACTTTGAGAACAGAGGACAGAGCTTTTACAAGTGCCTGATGCTTGTTTATCTAAGAACTTTTAAATGGAAATTCAGATTTATGGACCCAAGAGGTTTTCCTGCCAGAGTATGGACCTATAACAAGTGTGGGCTGCTCCCTGTGTAAGAACCTTAAGGTTACACTAAAATTGGCCCTGACTTTGATTTCTCAGAAGTTTTTTATCAATGCCTAGCACCTCCAGAGCTGGAAGTAGCTTTGGGTCTGGGGGAGTGGGTGGGGTGAGAGTTGAATGCTGTCCAGGCCTTGGATACATAGAAGGCTGGGAATGATGACAGTGAGACTCTGTCTACACAGGCAGGTGCAAGGACAGGACCATCTATGTAGTGTGATTTGGAAAGTCTGGCCCCTGATTGAGGAAGAGGGCCTACCTCCGAAGATCTACCTCAGATCCTAGAATTTAGACCAAGAGATTTCTGCACTTCTTTAGGGTTGGACTCCAAGCTTCTTCTTTCAAATGCAAAAATTCTACTTAAAACAAGAATGTATTAATATATCAGCACCCTGACCACATACCATGAATTAATGAGTTGACCAAATGCATGTCACCTGCAGGATTCTGCAGGCTGGAAGGCCTCACACTTCGTTCTCCCTGACTTAGGAAGAGCCACCCTCACCAAGGAGAGCCTGGCTTTAATCAGAGACCTATACATCCCCCTGTATCCTCCAAGTCCCCAGCTTATTATGTTATTCACATTCAGGATTGAATGAAGACCTTCAGGAGCCCTAAATACTGGAAACATTATACTGATCGTTCCCCTTTCCTCTACCTTAGTTATAGACATTAAAATTAATTCCAAATTGCAACATAAACATAACCATAGCTCTTAAGTCAGTGCTGGTTTTCCCCACAAGGGAAGAATCATTCCTTGCAGTTTTGATATAGAAAATGTGAATTCTTGCAAAACATTTTCCTCTTGTGTTCCTGTTTTACTAATAACCTAAATGCATTTACCCAGCTTTTCTTTAACATGCAGAATGTGCTTGCTGTCACAGGCCCTTTACGCAGGCCTTTTCCTTCCTGCCTGTGCCCTTTCTCTCTTCATCCCATGATCCCATCGCTAGAATGGAGCAGCACACCCAAATGCACTGCTCTACCCACAGTCTGCCTCCAAACCCCAGATTCTGGGCTCATCTCCCCAGCAGCCAAGTCCACTTATACACCCCATGGGCATTTCCATGTTGTCAGGTCCAAGGCCAGGTTGGATGATGGTTTATAAAATGATCACTCAGCTACAGTCCTGTGCTCTAGTATGCATTTCAAAGGTTCTATTTTGCCAGAGGCAGGTAGAGACTGTATGCCTTTTATTTTTTTGTGGTCGTGGGGGGTGTGGTGAGTGAGAAAGTCTGACATGAGTTCTGCGATGATTAATGGAGATATTAGCATGCTTTTTTTGAACTGCTTGGCCTATTTTTCCAAGAGATTTAACTCAGAAATCAATTCATTGTTCAATCACTTAAATCTTCATTCGGTAAGTGTATGCTATTTAGACTCTGAGTGAAAAGAGAGCGACAAGATGGTCTTACTCTAGCAAGCAGAGAAGAGACTCACAGTCCTTCACCAGCACCAAGCAGAAGATTGGTGCTGTATTTGTGGTCCTTGGAAGGGGGGCTGTCTAAGGGGGAAAGTAATTTCTTACTGTGGTAACTGGAGAAGGTGGCATGTGACCAGGCTGCTAGCTGTGGTTGTCGCATAGAAGTGTTGTTCAATATTAACAAGTTGGTTTCAGGGCAGCAGAGAGCAGGGCAGTGCTGGGAGGGTGAAGGAGGGGAGCAAAGGGCACGGGGACAATTGAATATGAGGAAAGACTTCGGACATACTGTAGCACAGGTGACCCCAGGGGGCAACTATCAATTGTATATTCTGAAAGAGTCAGCACAGAGGATTTTGAACGTTTCCAACACAAAGAAACGATAGATGTTCAAGGTGAAAGACATGCCAATTTCCTTGATCTGACCATGACCCATTGCACATACATTGAAATGTCACACTGTACCCCATACATAGGTAGGCTTACTACCAATAAAAATAAAAATTAAGCTGCCAATGTTATCAAGAGTTCCTAAAGCCTCACACAGCAGGTCCCTCATGAAATAGTTTCTCACTTGGTTTACTTCCTGATCAGCATGTAATCATTAAACTTGCATAGCAAAGATAGTAGTTACCTGATTAGTTTAGTAAGTTATGATTAAAGCCAATTCACATTATTTGCCTCATTTCTAAAATGCTTAATATATCTTTACAACAAGGCCAGGATCATGAGAATATGAAAAAAGTTTAATCCTTCGGTGATTAAAAACCTATTATACTATTGGTAGAAAGTCTTTTAATGGTGTAATATGTCTTATTCTAAAACAAGTTGAATAAATTGCTTTTAGTTTCTATTTAAGTAGCATGTAGGGATGTCTAGGAAAGGGTCTGCCTGAAACTATTTCCTGTGGAAGCCTTTCTCTCTATATATATTTTTTCCCTTATTGGAGGTTGAACCAAGGCTTTCAAATTGAACTACATCCACAGTCCTTTTTATTTTTTATTTTTAGACAAGGAATGGCTAAGATGCTAAGTTACCTAAATAGGTTCAAATTTGCAATCCTCTTGCATCAGCCTCTCACAGTGCTGAGAATACAGTTGTCCACCACTGCCCAGCTTGTATTTTTTTCCTTAGTATTGGGCAAGGAACCCAGGGCTTCATGCATGCAAGGCAAGTGCTTTACTGTTGATCTAGATTCTAACTTTTAAAAGCCTCTTAAAGTTCCATTTACTGCCCTAAAACAAGGAGAAGAATTTTAAAAGTTAATTTTTATGATACATACAAAGATTTGCCACCTTGCTGCTGAGCTGTGGACTCATCCTGCTATTTCCAATGTTGAGGCCGGCGTGTGACTGTGGTGCCTCATTATCTTGTTTCTCTTTTCCGAATTATCTGTACTATAGTTGCTAAAAAGTCACCAGACATTTAGGTGTATGGGGCACCGTCCAGGCAATGAAAGCATGCATTGGCACACAGTGTAGCTGTGTTTGAAGGTTGACTTAGAAAGGATTAAGAAGAATCTGTGAGTAGCTTGAAAGTTTTTTAGAGGAGGCCGGACATTGACTCCAGTAGCAGCCTTAGCTGGTGTGCTGAGGAAGTACCGTCTAGACCTCTGAGCTTCACGGTTATTTGGGATTTGTGGCCACACCAGTGCTTGCTGGAGGACAGGTGCAGCTGCCCCTGTTTGATTATAGTGTCCTTGCCAGGAGGTAAAAGGACAGGAAAAGCCTATGTGGGTTAGTCTACACTTCCTGAGAAATGTGAAGGCTATGTAGCTGGCCGGAGAAGTGGCCAGTTTTAATTGGATTTGAAGTATTTATGCTAGGAGCAACATCTGGGATTTCAGACGACAGCAGCCACCACAGCCTCAACCACAACTATCAACAAGATTGATTTGAAAACAAAAGTAAGGACAATGTGGAGCACATTTTCCCTGGATTTTCTGAGTGTACAACCAGCTAGAAACTTTCGGCAAAGCTTCAAAAGAAAAATTTAAAAAGATCTCTACAGTGACCTTAGATGTTTCCCAGGAAGAGACTGCTAATGTTTAGATCGTGAATGTCCTTGAAAGGCCCACATGTTGGAGCCTTGATCTCCATGATGGTGCTACTGGGAGGAGAAGTCCAGTAGAGTCTTTAGGTGTCCAGGGTACACTCTCGAAGGGGACCCTGGGACCTGAGGTCCTCCCTCCTCCCTCTCCTGCTCCATGGCCAGAAGTGGACCAGTGTTACTCTCCACACACTTCCTGCCATTGTCATTTGGCACCTGTCATAGGCTTGGGGCAGTGGGGCCAACCTAATTGGAACCTCCTAAATTTTGGAACAAAATAAGCTTTTTCCTTTTGCAAATTGACTATCTCTGATTTTTTGGTTTTTATTCATTTATTTTTTTGTCAGAAAGCCAACACAATGTCCCACTCACATAAATCACCATTCCTTGGAAAAAATAACTGATTTAGAAAGGATAAAATGAAGCTGAGACCTCTTCTTATATTGGAATGTAAGGAAGTGCTCTCAGAAGGGTGGAGATGCCGCCAAGAGTCACATGGACAAGCTTCAGGGAACTCCTGTGGGCCCTGAGGGATAATCTGAGTGTCAATTTGAGTAAAGTTAAGAATGGACTGTTTTGCACTGGACTGGATAAAAATCCCCAAGTCCACAGCAATCATAAATACACAAAGAAGAGAAAGGTCTTCGTTAAAATAAATGAAAAGTATAGAAAAAAAATTATAGAGTTAGAAAATCATCATTTTATAATCATCCAAGTAAAACCACATTCAGGCCAGAAAAACTAGTAGATGCAAGCTTGGAGAGGAGCAGAATTTTACATTGTTTCAAAGTCTTTCCTGCAGATTCCTTATTAATTGCAAGGTAAACAACATTGGGGGCCTGTACTAACCAAGCAATCATAGTTTACATCACTAATCACGGGCTAAACCAACATCACTCAGACCCTGCTGTGATACAGTGAATACATCTCTTACCCAGCATGTCTGCTCAAAAGGCACAAAGTTGGTGTAATCCAAGCTGGGAGGCAACTGGCCTTCAAAGGGGCAGCGTCAGGAAAGACCAAGAAAAATGAGGAATTATTCTAGATTAAAGGAGACTAACGAGACCTAACAACTAAATGTAGAGCATAATCCCAGAGAGAAGATTATATAATACATTACTGGGGCAACTATGGACTGGAGATTAGATAATGCTATTAAGAGGAAGTTAATGTTTCTGAATTTTAATTGTTTATGGTAATGGAAGAGAATGTTCTTATCTTTGGAAAATGCATGATAAGGACTTTTGGGGGTGAAGAGGCAGGAGCTTACCAGCTAGCTTTCAAAGCACTAAAAAACCCCAGAAAGATGTGTATTATATAAAATATAACATAAAATGTATAAAAATATAAAACATGTTATATATAGGAAGGGAATGTTTAAGCAAATGTGGCAAAGTGTTAAAATTGTGAATTTGAATAAAGAATGTATGAGAATTCTTTGTACTATTCTTGTAATTCTTATGTAATTATTTAAAAATGAAAAGTTAAAAGACAGGGAAGTTAACCAATATTGCCATAGTTTGGAGTGGAGGTAACTGAGAAAGCCAAGTTACTATTTTGCTCCTCTGCTCCTATCCTCTGATGTCTCACACTTTCTTTCTAGAGGCTTCCTACTGAAACCATCACAATCACTGCTAACTTTGAAGACACCCTCACTCACCATCCCTTTGTCCTGCTATGTCCTATCAGCTTTCTATTGCTGCAAGGAAACACCTGAGACAGGCTAGTCATGCAGAAAAAGATTTATATAGCTCATCCTGTTGAATAACCAGTGCAATTAGTTTGCACCTCTGGAGAGGGCAGTTCATCATAGCAAAAGGAAAAGGTGCTCACATCTCAAGCTTTGAGGGAGAGAGAGAAGAAAAGAGGAGAGGGAGGAGAGGAGAGAAGAGGAGACAGAAACTAGGGTCCTGCAGTCCTTAGTGCATGCCCCAATTATCTAAGGGCCTTCCACTGGGCCCCCTCCTCTTAAAAGTCTATAGTAGCTCCCAGTGTCACCACACCGAGGACCAAGCTTTTACATATGGACTTCTGAGGGCTCTTCATCCAAACCATAGCACTCATCTTTCTGGTTCTAGCAATTGCTGCTGCTTTAGTGGCATTTTCCTCCCACCCCAGCAATAACTGCTCCTTCTTGGGACTCCAGGTAAGAAAATGAGTGCTTGCTAATTTGCTTTCCACTGTATTGTTTCCTACCACACTGTCGTCACCTCCTTCCCTGTGCTGTTGGTACCTGGAGTTAGGCTTCATGGTATGACTGAGGTGGTCCATCTTTTAGGATAGGGACTTGAGAGGACAGGCCTTTTATCTTTCCCTGGAAACACTATCCTTTAGATGCGACAGGACAGGCTTCTTCAGGGACTGCCAGATAATCTCTTACCATGGGCTTTACTCTTCCTCAAAATTATTGCATCAAAAAAATTCCCCTTAAACCGAGGAATGTGACAGGACTTCAAATCTTCTAAGGCCATCACAGCTGGGCAGAACACTTGCTTTAGTACTTTCACGTCTTCATTCCCCTCACACAGTAGGAACAGCCCATGTGTGGACCTAGCCAGTGTCCTATCACTAGATCATCATTTGATAGGAGATCTTCTATGTTAAACAACACAGAAAGTTTACTATGTGCTTGGTCATGATAATTCTTTCACATTAAGGGAACTAATTATGTTGGCAGTAGGACAAGTCCAACTAACATCTGGAAAACGAGAAGTTTTGGTTTATACAGTTAATAGCCTATGGTTCTCATTCTAGAAATTCCTTGTTCTTTAAAAAAACAGAAACAAAACACAACAAAAAACAAATTTTTCAGGGGGAGGAGGATTTGCTGGAGCTTATAAAGCTCTTAAGACTTGGTTAAATTCAGTGATTATTGTATCTTGTAGTAGGAGTGTAAGTATTTCCTCAGTTAGTCTTTCCTGTAAGGCAAGAGTGTCCAGGACTGAATGACTGTGCATTTCCCACTTTAATTTCTGCTCATGATGAGATATTAGGAGCATCAACAGACCCTATCTCCCACTTTTCTCGCATATGTATACATGAGATATATCTGCTTCAGCAAACTGGCAGTTGTAACTACTTGCTGAAGATAATTCAGTCTTACTGAAAATGAATTATACATGTGTCTGTATTAGGTAATGGGAAAAGTCCATGGGAAGTAGCTTATGGGTCACACTCCCTACTGATTTCCTCAATACTCGCCCTACTCCTATTTTTATTTAGAATTCTAGTAAATACATAGCCCTCACTTTTCAAAAGCTAAAAGCTTGGTCTACCAGCTTGGCCAAAATAAGGATGAGTTGCTAAACAACTGTACTTGAGACTGCAAATAAAAGTTTTTGAAAACAGTGTAATGGTAAAAAACAAATTTGTGACGAACAGCTCTTTCAAGCAAACATGACTGTTTCAGGCTACAGCTTTGATAAATTTCTTCTTTCTCCATTTAGCCTTGACCTTGGCAGAGAAGACATGAATTATAAAATGAGTGAATATCCAGAGGGCAGAAACTATGTCATACATGTTCTGTGCTCGTCAGTTTCTGTTTTAAGATATCAATCACGTAACATTTGTATTAAATTAGAAAGTTTGTATAAATAATCAGTTGCTTTATACAATTATTTTATAAAATATGTTTATAGAATATGGATATTCTATAATATATAATATATAATATTGCTATATTAGGGATTTTTGTTATCCTTTAAGAGTTAACTTTAAAAATTGAAATGAACCTTCTAAACAAGGTTAAAAAAATAAAGCAAAGCATATTAAGACCTAAGATAAGATGCAGTATTCCTGCCCTCATCCTTCCCCTCTCCTAACCTCACTCTTCAGGGACACTTTGATCTCTTTCACTGGGTTCTTTTATTAGTTATTATCAATCTCTATTGTGTTAGCACTGTTATTTCTGCATCCTGATGGGCTAGATAAGGATGTAGTTGATCTTCACATTGCTGTAATAATTTCTTCCTATATCTTAATATAGTCAGCCCACATTTTGAATACCTTCTTTGGTGATTATTTTCTAACTTTATGGAGCAGATCCTTACTTCTTGTTCTATTAATCACTGACGGTAGGTCAACTTTGCCCTGAGCTCCAGGACCAGGGCCGAAGGAAAATAAAAATGTTCAAAAATTATTATGAATTTCAATATGGTGACAAAATGTCACTAAACCAAATATAATCCCTTTGAAATGAGCACAGGGTCCTTTGTGGTTATATAGGTTGTACAACCTGAGACTGGCCCTGTTTTACTCTATCCTACCTTGAACTACTTTTTCTTCCCTTCTACCTCTTTACTTTTGTCTTATCTTCCTTTTACAATATCAATATAAATAACATTTTTATTTTGCCCTGTAACCATAAATGTTGAATCTCTACATTCTCTATTGCTTGAGTACCTATGATGAACATTAATATATGGTTTCATTATTGTGACTTTGTAAATACATATTATGAATATGTAATATGTATTTCAGAACCAGGAAAAGTCCTTCCTTGTAAGTCTTTTTATTTTTCCTGAAGTCTTAAATTGATTTTTTTTTTGTCTTTATCACATTCTCATATTTTACCAGCTTTTCCAATTGATCTCACCAGCTATTTGCTCTAAAAATCCTGGGACTTTTCTTTGTTGCTTCCTTCATTTGGTTCCACTGCTTCCTTGATTCTGAGTCTTTGTAGTTTTTATCTTTGGGGTCCTAGAACTTACTCAGAAGACGTCCTGATATAATGAGTGGGAAGAAACATTATGAGTTCTTTCATTTCTGAAAATGTCTGTACTTTAATTGCACATTTGATTGGTGTAAATAGAAATCCAGATGAAGGTAATTTTCTCAATGAGGGTTTTAAAGGTGTTACTCTGCCTCGGGCATCCATTCTTATTCCCGAGAAAGCTACCTTGAGGCTTTTTATTTTACATGGTGCATTTTTTTTTTAATGGAGGCATTTAGTTTCCTCTTCATCTGTGGTCTTTGAAAGTTCACAGTAGTGTGCACGGGTGTGCACAGGTGTGAATCCTTCCCCTCCTTAGTTATGTAGGAGCATGTTAAATCTGGAGACTGCTATCTTTTCGTTTGGACTATTCTCTCGAATGCACTTTTGATAAATTTCTCTTTTCTGCTTTCTCTTCTTCTTGGAACTCCTATCAGTTGACTCTTGGGCTCTTAGACTGATTATCTATGCCTGTTGTCTTTTACTTAAACTTTGTTTTTCTTTTAATCATTTTGAGGAAGTTTTCCTAATTTATCTTTCATTTCTTCTATTAAATCATCATGCTTTTTAATTTCTAAAATTCTCACTTTTTTTCTCCCTTCATAGCACTCTTCTTGCTTTGAGTAAGCACTAATCTCTATAATGAGTATATAATTTGGAGCATTCACATTATTTCTGAGTACTCCTTAGTATTTTATCCTGTTTGTTTATCTTGTTCTTTTACTTTCACAATGGTGGCTTGTAAATTGATGATTCTCTGGTTTTAAGGCAAAGCGCTAGACACCTAATGTTGAGTTCTATTTATAGGAATGGGGTTTGTGAATTGGTGGGATTTGCCTTAGGGTAAGTAAGGCTAGAGCATTTTTGCTAATCGGTTCTATGTGCTGGGATGTATAGTTCTCTCTTCTGCGGTGCTCAGATGTTTAGGGTGAAGTTCTGAATTTTTTTGGCCTGGGGGTATTTTCGTATTTGTATATTCAAGTATACAATTTAGTCTTTCTTATACTTCAATTATTTTCTCATTTTTTTCCCCGCTCCTTCTCTTCTAGTTTGACTGTACTGTTTGGTAGATGCTACCCTTCCAGGTCTTGATCCTTTCCGGTCTCGATATCCCTAGGTTCTGAGCCCTGCAAATAGGTCTACCGGGAGCGCTGTGCCCTGGTGCCTTTGTCTTGGCAGACAGTTCTACTTGTGCACTGTGGTTGCTTTGCACATGCTTCCTGGAATTCGCAGCCATTTCTCTCCTGCTCCATCAATTCCGTCTTTACAGCTTCTCAGCCTGTGAGTCTGTGAAGTCGTTTTCTTCCTCTTCTTTTCTGCACCAGAGCAGATTTATAATCCCTTCATTTCTTGACTGCCAATAAAAGACATCTTGCAGGAGGCGGAAGCAATCCACGTTGGAGAGGAAGCTCTTCACCTATAGGGCTCTATGGCACCAGGAGCTTTCCTGCGAACGAGATGCGAGGTGCTCTTCATTACTTGCATCCGGCCCTTGGATAAAGTTAGCGCACGCTCAGGTGAAAACTAGAAAGGAAGTCTGCAATTCCTGTGCAGATTAGAAAGGAAGTGCCTGCTGGGTGGCAGGAAGATCAGTGGTTTCACCTGTCTATGAATGAAGGTTAGTGTTTGAGAAATGTTTATTTTAAGTCAGCCCAGGAGGCGGGGGGAGGGAGGGAGAGAGAGAGAGAGGAAGGAAAAAAGGATTTGGGTAGTGGTATTCTCTGAGTCATCAGGCCTAACTTAAAAAAAAAAATCAGCACTCATTTGTAAGCTAGTTGAGATACAGCTTTATTCAAGCTTGCAAATAGTTTAGTAAGAGTGCACATTTACTTTTTCATCCAGGATTTGGGGCAAGTGCTGCAAAAGTAAAATGATCTGAATGAATTAAACTGCGGGCATAGGCTTATAGCACTTTTTCTTTTACAAGGTAGCTGTGCTGATCACTATACTGCCAATACCTCTACTTGTTCTTTCGGTAGGACAAGGGTCACATTGGCAATTTACACTGGCTTAACTACAGCACCCTCTTCTCAGGGGGACAGACTTTCCCAGTGTATGTTTGGACACTGACTTAGGATGCATTTCAACGACTTTATTACCACCTCACAAACATTTCTGCCTGTGGCATTTCAATAATTTACATGTAAAGTAGTTTACTTACAAGGAAAGCAAAATGGCCCAGTGCATTAGAGCTCTCTCTGCTTCTTCTGTTTGTCCAGCAGACCATGGTGATACTTAGCAAAGATTCTCGAGCATTTACTGTACATATTGGGATATTCATACAGTAGCCTCATGATGGGATTCTGAGGTAAACATCTGTGAAACTTGGAAATGTGTGCACTTCAATAATATCCATGGTTGCTGTATATAAGTGTAGCATATGGGGAATAAATAGGTCCACTGAATATTGAACAGAGGAAAATGACATGATGTTAGACAAATTTAATTTGGCTAGTTAAAAATATCTGTAAGATAGAGTTGGGCATGGAGACCCATTCTTATATCTCAGAACTCTGAGGGAGAGAATTGAAAATTAGAGCCCAGCCTGTGCCACTTAGTGACATAGTAAGACCCTATCTCAAAATAAAATACAAAATAAGATTGGGGATGTAGCTCAGTGCAAAGGTTCCATCCTCTGTACTGGAAAAACAACCATAACAACAAAAACTGTAGCGCACTAAGTTTGAGGCAATCTGCAAACACTTCACTGATTCATCAGTTATGTGGGTGTTAGTTTCTGCAGTTTACAAATAAGGAAACTGAGGCACAGAGTAGCTGTAACACAAGGATGAGACTTGAGAGCTCAGGCTTTTGACACTGTCTCATTTGCCTCACTCTCTGTCCATTCCTACAGATTGATTTATTCTTTTGCCTGGACACCCTCTTTTACTTACTGAAATTCAGTTCCTCTTTTAAGTCCTACAGGTATCAGCCACCCAGAGTCTCATGTTGGTTTACATTGGAGAACCTTGGCTGATGCTAGCTGCTGTACCTGGTCATCAGGGGAACTTCCCCTAGTTCTCAGCATGGTGTTAACTGTCCTGAGTTCCTCTTCTTCTTTGCTTTGCTTGTCTCTTTGCTGCTTACTGTTGTTTCTGAATGTATCTAATTTTCACCAGAATGTACACCCCTGAGGTCAACGGATGACTTCCTTTCTACTGTATTTAATCTTCAGGGGCCAAGAGAGTATCTTCTAAGTATTCGACACTGATTATTTTTTCTGTGGTGGGGTCTCAGTATTGCCCAGACTGGCCTTGAGCTTGTGACTTTCTTGCCTCAGGTTTCCAAATAGTTGAGATTATAGACATACATGAGGGTATCCATCTTTGACCCTTCGACTTTGTAGTGAATCACATGGGATCATATCAGGTCTGGACTGAACATCCTGAGTGTGGGATTGATCTTCATGATGATGTAGAATAAGCAGGATCTAGTTGTATAGACCTAATTTATGCCTGCTGTGTCTTTCTAAATCATTTGGTTTTCTGGCAAAATAGAAGATCCAAAAAAGCTGTGCAACTACCCAGAGAGGGGAAAAAAACAGGAAAAAAGAGAGTATTCTTTAGTTTCTAAGATATTTGAAGGTAGGGCCATTTGTTATTCATTTTAATTCCACACTCAGAAGCTATACATTGCCTCACACATGCAGTTTAGGTTATTTAAAGTTTGTTGACTGAGAAGCCCAGAAGAGATAAAGTCTGAAGAAATGCTGAGCCATGTAGTGTGCCTTAAAGTGAATTTGATTCCATGGCTCTCACCTGATGAGAGAGTTTGATTGTCTAGGATTCCTGAGAGACTTTAGCTAGAATTTTTTTTTTTAATGTTTAAAGATGTTTGTGTGAATTCTCTCCACTCATTCTTCTGGCAGCAATTTTCTTCCTCATCCTTTGCTATAATTGCTGGGTATTAAAAGGCTGTGTAAATGTGTTATGAAACAAAATTATATTGTATGAATATTCTTGTCCTGGGGTTTTCTTTTCTGTGATGCTGTGAGAAATCTTTTTTTTTTTTTTTTTCCCCTGCTGTCAAGTCTCTGGAGGGATTTTTTTTGCAGCTAATTTGGGATAATAAAGGCATTTTTGCTGTTATGCAGCAATTCTTTTTAGGAATATATATATATATATATATATACATATATATATGTATATTTCAGTCACTTCTATTTAAATTTGTCTAAACTGAATGAAATTTCTCACTCTTTTTTTAAAAGGAATGAATGCATTTGCATATGTCTTCACAGTTATGTGCACCACCCACCATTTTCCAGGCAATGGTGCCACTCAGCCTGGACTTCTGTCACACAGAACAACTTTTCCAGTGGCTCTGGTTTTGATGCCTATGATGAAAATTAAAGAGACTGGGAAATTAAAAGTCAAAACTTTTAATATAAATATAAAGGGCATGATATAACTGCTTGGAAAATAAAGGGCATGATATAACTGCTTGGCTTGAAAGTCATCTTTCTGTCTGAAAGTGGAACAGGCAGTGCAAGATGAAGGGCTAGTTAGCAGTCGACTTTGGTGATGCCAGCCATGGCCCTTTGATATGGCACCCATTACACGTCAGAAACACACCTTGTCAACCCTTAGGCTGCGGACACTATTTACCTCATCCATGTCCTAGCTTTGTTTCCTTTTGAAAGGAAACACACTTACTATGGACTCTTTTTTCCCTGTCCTTCTTCACCTTCTTCAGTCTCTTTCCCTGTCCCAAGGTACACTTTCCACCCCAGGAATCTCCCTACCTCACCTCCTAGATTCATGCCCCTTTTAAAGAAAATGATTCTGCCCTATGTGATAGTTAAATTTTGTGTGTGAACTTGGCCCAGCTATGACGCCCAGTTGTTTGGTCAAACACTAGCCTAAACATTGCTGTGGAAGTATTTTATAGATCTACACTCATTGATTTTAAGCAAAGGACATTACCCTTGATAATATGGTAGGTTTCATCTAGTCAGTTGAAGGCCTGATGAGCAAAAATTCAGTTTTTCTGGAGAAGATGCAGTTCTATCTCAAGACATCAATTCTTTTTCAAAAATTTAATTTTATTGCTACATTTTAGATATCATGATCACATTCATCATAGGGAATTTGTACCTGTACATGATATATCTTGATTCTTCATTTTTTCTTATTTTCCTCCCCTCCCTTCAACCCTTCTTCCTCTCCTTATTTACAAAGGTTTTTTACATTTTATCCTTTTTTCTTCCTTCCCTTACCCCTTCCCTATCCCTAGTTCCCCTTCCCATTTGAACAAACTCTTGCCTGAGTTTTCAACCTGGATTTCAGACTTGCCATGTTCTGAACTCACATAAGCTGACTACTGAAACTAAATCAATCAATCAATCAATCAATCTATCTATCTATCTAATCTACTGTCTATTTATTAAATGTTTATCGTTTAATCATATCAGCTGATTTTTTTTTTTTACTTTTTGCTACTGGGGATTGAACTCAGGGCTTTGAGCATGACAGGCAAGTGCTCAACCACTGAACTACATTCCCAGCTCTGAGCTGATTCTTTAAACTAAATTTGTCATCGATTTCCATCCATCCATCCATCCATCCTTCCATAAGTCTTCCTGCCTCCCTGTGTATTATTGTTTTGCTGGAAAGCCCTGTCTGATACATCACATTTCAGATGTCTAGACATGCAGCCACATTTGCTTTGATGACGTAGCAGGCAAGTGCTACTCATTATTTTGGTATATGGATTATTGTAGGATAATTTTGAAATCTCTGAATCACTAGTGCATTTTGTGCCCACCCTGCTGGTTGGCTGCTGCCATGTGTCTCTTTCCTTCCTTGCGCATTCATCTAGTGGTTCTGTTCTTTTTCCTTATCCAGAAACATTTTAATCTCTTAGAAAACAAAACAAAACAAACAAATCCAAAAGTACTTTGCTCCTTTTCACAATAGTGCACATTTTAACCATAATTTAGTTATGTTTGTTTGTTTTTTTGTTTTCGGTGAAGTGGATTAAATAAATAGCTTTTTTTGGGGGGGACATTTCTGCCAATTAAAGACTAGAAGGGCACAATTTTTTAAAAAATACCATAGAGAAGATACATTAAAAAATCTTCTGTTTTTTTTTTTTTTTTTTTTATACTGGGGATTGAACTCAGGAGCAGGCGCAGGTGCCAGCCCCACTGAGCTAAATCCCTGGCCCCCTCAGTGGTTCTGTGTGGCCTCTTACTGCATGCAAAGTGCTGTCTTTCTATTTACTGCTCAGTCCTTGGCCCTCTTAGAGAGGCCAGAAAATAGGCAACCTTATAATTTAGGCTGCGAGGAAGGGGAGTTATGAAAACTATAACTATTTTCTTGTTGCACCTACTTTTGGCCTGAGGGTTGTTTATTGAACTAAATGATTTTGCAGAGTGACAATCTGCAACTGTTCTCTAGGTGTCTTTACCATGAAGTGATTATGTTTTAATAAAACATGAACACTGAAGTGTTTATAAGGCAAAGCGAGCATTTAAGGGATTGGAAGTCAGGAGTGGAATGTATCACAAGAGGTGGCTTTTCCACATTATTAAGGGTTATGGTGCATGTTAAGTTGGTGATTAACTTTTTGCACAACCAAACCAAAAGGGTGAGAAAGGAATGAAATGTCTGTGAGTAGCAGTAGAGTTCAGAGGTGATGTAGAAGTGGGGAAACAGACTGGGGGCTGAAGAGGAACTTCCTGGTTGGGGCCTGGCCTTTAGCATCTGGCCACTTTCCCCAGATCAGAGAAAGGTGAAGGCTGTAAGTTCTTACACTCCAGACAAATCAACCCTCTTCCCAGATGGAGTGCGAGGCTTATTGATATTTCCTCAGGATAGTCAAAAGAATTTATTGTAAAACAGCTGTTTTTAAAAAAATACTAAATGGAAAATAGAATTTTATTTCAAGGAACTTCTTTCTGATGTCTCTGGTATATATGTTGACCACAGAGTGAGAGCCACCTTTTGCATCACACAAGAATTCTAGGCTTTCATGCTAAAGCTTGACTATCTCGGCCCTTTCCAGTTATCTTCTTGGCTTGGTCTACATACTTTTCTTTTCAATGCTCAACTTATATAACGTTTTTTTTTTCCTCTGACCATTCTCTCTTTTTCTTATATTTCCCTTGCAATCATGTAGCCAACTGAGCCTTTGAGAATTCCTGTCCTGACAATGGGAGGTGGGTGCTAAGACTAAAGGATGAGTTCACATTTTCTTTCACTTCCTGAAATTCTCTCAATTTGTAGGAAGTCGAATGAATGCCAGCTTGGCTCATACCATCAATAAATGGAATATCCCCTTGTGGTTGGTAGTTATGAAGATAGCCTTGTCTTCAAACCCCGGCCCCACCCCATGTGAACTCACACAAACTAATGAAGAATGAAGGACCCAGCTCCTCAATAGACAGCTAATATCTATTGTGCAGATTAAGAGAACTGATATAAAAAGAATATATTGATTATTATTATTAATTAGCAAGCTCCATTTATTTGTTTTCCAGGAAAGAGAAACAAATCCACAAATAGCTGTCCTAAAGATTTTTTACCTATTCTTTCTTTTTTAACCTTTCCTACTTCTGTTTTTGATAAGCATAAAAAGACATATAAAACTAAGATTGTTTTACTCTTGTTAAATTCATTAGTTTGAGGAGAAAAAATTCATTTGAAACTTGAATCAAAATTAAATATGTCTTTACCATTTGTTTTCCCACAGAGACAAAAACATGTAGCCCTGTGATTACCTTCATCAGCTCCCTTTATCTGAAATGATTACCAGAGAAAATGACATAACTGTTGTTAGGAAAAGACAGATTGTAAATAAATTGAACACTCTTGGTGACAGTGCTGGCTGAACTTGGTATCATGCTTAAAGTCCTACTCACTGCTCTTCTCTTTTGCCTGGAGACTGGCAGAACTTATGTGGACGGGATTATTTCTTGCTTCTGCTCTTTTTTCCTGCCTCCTTCAAGGTGACTTTCCTATCTTTTCTTTTTCCTGGCTATCTTTGGTGTTACATATTTCTTGGAAGCTAACTTGATAAATTTAGATATGCTTGTTAAAAAAATCAAATGCTTTTATAACAATACCCATATATAGTTAATGGAGTAATAGCAGTAATATTTTTGTAGATAATTCCTTTTGAAATAGAGATGATAGATGATAAATTCTTTTTTTTTTTTTTTTTTTTTTTTTGGTACCAGGGGATCGAACTCAGGTACAGGCATGGCACCACTGAGCTAAATCCCCAGCCCAAGATGCTCTATTTTTATGTGACATGCTAAAGATGCATCCTATAACCAAGCATTAATTATGTATTTGGAACAAACCTCTGAATTAGAAATAAATGTTGATCACATGTGTGGTAGGCCATTAGCTTATAGTATCATTAATAGTAAAAGTGATATTCACAGCGTGTATGAAAGACGAAGCACTCAGGTTCAGTAACTGTGAGGTAGCCTTGTTCAGGGTAGGGTCTCCTGGGATCAGGGTGTTGCCTTCTTCAGACTCAGAGTGAGTTGCTGAAAGAGAAAAGTGACAGCTGGACTTGAGAAGAGGACATCCAAAGCCCAGGCCAAGCAGAAAGGTGAATACTGTTGAATACTCTGAGAAGCACCACTTGTCTCCAGATTTTCCCTTGACCCCAAATAATACAGCCATGTGTGTTTCAGTCAATGATGAGCTTCATGTACAGCCATGCTCCAATAGGTTTTGACTAGAGCTGAAAAGACCTCATTGACTAATGATGCCGAAGCCATCAGTGTGGTAGCATAATGCATTACTCTCACGTTTGTAGTGATGTTGGTGTAAAGAAACCGAATGTATTTCCTCCAAAATAAGACCTAATTGGAAATAAGTCCTAGCATCATTTTTTTCAGGATGTTTGTAGTATAAGCCCTACCCTCAAAATAAGCCCCAGTTAAGATTGTCGACCAGATGGATGCATTTAGTATTTCTGTTGCAAAATATGATGGATGTATTAAATTATAAAATTAATATATAATTAAATATAAATAAATAATAGTATTGACATTAATACTTAAAATAAGTGATAGTATGCTATAAGCATTTGTAAATATTGATGAATGCCTTTGGAGGAGAGGTAAACATCTATGTAAACAGATGAACTTGAGACTTACTGCTGAATGACCAATTGGACTACAGACAATGCACAAATAACCTGTGCATTTGGTAACAAATGGATGTCACTGTGTCTAATATGGGTCTTCATAATTCAATATGTTATTGTGTTGTAATGGGCATATTTAAGGCACTTATGTGAAATTAAGAAATGTTTTCTGAATTTTGGTGCCTGCAATTTTTTGTTGCTTTTGTGTGGACCATCATTCTTAGCTATCACCATTTTTGTTGCCACTCCAGTCTTGTAAATCTTTGATTAACACCTGATTTAATGGAAGCTTTGTGAAGCCAGCCTGCAAGAAGTCATGAGGAGAGTGAAGAATTCATGGGATAAAATCACTGACAGCTGTATGCTGGGATTTAGCTCAGTGGTTCCACTGCCTGCTTTGCAAGAGCAAGGTCCTGAGTCCGATTGCCAATACAAAAAAAAAAAATCACTGACAGCTGTGTTGCCAATGCACCATGAGCAGACTACATGGATAAGGAGTGCTCATTGAAGGACAGCTCTATTGTTGGACATGAGATTGGGGCCAGTGGTTCTCAGGAAATGGAGTTGCAAGAAATTCAGGCAGGAATTCTGGATTTGCAGAGTAATGATGATGCTCTGGAAGAAGACGACCTGGCTATATTTAAATAAATGTAGATTTTTATACATGTATGAATGCGTAAATGTATATTGTTGTACATGAAAAAAGACATGCCCTGAAAACAAGCCCTACTGTGTCTTTTGGATCTAAAATTAATATAAAACCTGGTTTCATGTTAGGGAAATACAGTGTTATGTAACCAGTCATATAAAAGTATAGTGCATACACTAATACAGTACATAATATTTGATAATGAAAAGATTGTTTTTCTGGTGTTCTGTATTTATTATACTATAATTTTTATTAGAGTGTCTGCCTACTTATAAAGAAAAGCTTACTGTAAGCAACATGCTGTGTTATACCTGCAGCAATCCCCAACATCTCATGTTTTCTGTGTCCTGATTGCCCTGGGAGTTCATGTGGAGTGACTGACCTAGACCATCTGGGTGTGAGTACACTTGAGGATGCTCACATATAACAGAATCTCCTAACCACAGTTCCTTGAATGTGTCCCTGTCACTAAGTGGCTCACAACTGTACTTCAGCTTTGAGTTAGAGACAGACCTCAGAACATTCTCTTTTTGAAAAAATAATACTTGATTCATCTCATGTAACTGAAACTTTGTACTCTTTGGCTAATGTCTCCTAAGAACATGATTAAAGAAAAAGTTTGTTACCAGGTTTTAAACTTCAAAACAGAATGAACAGCTCTGCAAGTCCATTTTTTCATACATTGTCTGAGATGCTCAAAATATCCTATGTTTGAAAGGAAAAATGAGCCCTGAATTATTGGCTTTGTGAGCAAAATGACTTCCCAAACCCAGTATTTCCTCAGTGAATGAGCTTACACTCTCTGTGGCTGGTCTTAAGGTCATGGTGGACTGTCCTCATGGCATGTTGACCAGGTTTCTAGGATTTCTCTGGGAATGGCAACATGGCATTTGCTGAGCTGAATAGTTACCGCAAACCTAGGGGCTTGAATTCTTGAGCCAGCCTGGTCCTTTGGGTCTGGGGACTGTTTTCTTGTGCAAAATGCAAAATGTTCCTAAGAACAGAGTCTTTAAGATACTCTTTTGAAACTGAAATAACACTACAAAATAACATTTTAGTGCTTTAAAGTATAAACTAACTAGAAACACATGATTTCAGTTTCCCATAAATCACACAGGGTTTTGCCTAAGAGAAAAATGCATGGCAAAACACACCATGAACAAAACAGTCTAAGGGGTGATTTGGTTGCATAAGTAGGTCAAGGATTGGGGAAGGTGACAAATTCATACTCAGGTGAAGCATGAAGGGGCACATGAGTGTCAGCCCACACCTGGCAAGGTAGATTGCTGTTCTCAGGTGAGAGAGTGACCTTGGGCTTTTGTCCTTCATTTGAACCCCAAACCACCTGGTGTGAACTTTTTAAATTTTTCATTAAGTTTATTGGTATATTTAAGGTAAAAAATACAGTTACATTCATCATCGAGATCTTGTACCTTTACATGATGCATCTTGATTCTTATTTTTACCTCAATCCCCTGCCCTCCCTTCACTCCCTTCACCCTTCCCTATTTACAAGACTTTGTTTCCATTTTTTCTTTTCTTCATATTTTTTCTTTTCCCTTATTTCCTTTCCCCTACCCTTCCTGGTGTGAACTTTATCAGGGATAATTTAGAAAAATAAGAGTAAATTATGATAAATCCCAAATATAACATTTATTAAGGAAACCTTTTTGCACCAGTCTTCAAATACTCTTGCTTTCCTTGTAGCACTGCTCACTCATCACCACCTGTCCTAATGGAATGATGAAGGGCACTCATAACCAGCACAGCTTCCAACTGTGGGGGGCCTTGGGAAACACTGTCAGGATTTCAGAATATTCTCTTTTTTATATTCTTGGCATTGTAATTTGCAATGTTCATGAAGTATGTCTTTTTCTGTGGATGGTCTTTGATAAAATGATCACAGAAAATGATCTAGTAGAGTCCAGATAAATCTGGCTTTATGCTATGAAGATAACACTCACTTGACTTGCTTCTTGGTAGTAAAATTTGTTGGGAATTCTCTGGGATTATTTGATTTCTGATGCAGGGTACCTTATTCTCTTCTTCAAGACTGTGATGGGAACCAAAGAAGCATAAACTGGAAGCCCAAAGACCAGCCCCCCTTTTTAATTAAAAAGAATTCAGAGAAACTCAGCTACTTCATCATGAATATAGGTGTTGGAACAAATTCACAGAAATCCTCAGGAATCCTGACCTCCAATCCCAATATGGTGCTGTGTAGCAGCACAAAAGCCACCAGTTTGCTGTCCCTGGAATAAGAAGTCCCTTGGAGATACAACACAGTGAGCAGCATAATGACTGTTGGTCATCTTCATGGCACTAGAACTGAATACCAGACATTGGCTATTATAAAGTTAAGAGAAAGTCCCTTTTGGCTTGAGTTCTGAAGGCTCAATTGCAAGATTGAGCTGCCCAACTGACTTTGGCCTCTGATAGCAAGAATGTGTGCCAGAAAGCAGAGAGAATCTGAGACCAGTGCTCTATGACCCTTTTCAGGAGAGCCCCTGCTACCCCCATGACCTATGTTGTACCCATGACCTATGGCTAACTCCTACTAGGCATCGCCTCTTAAAGGTCTGTACCACTTCAGGTAGCACCACCCTAGGGACTAAGCCTTGACATTTGGACCTTGAGTGTGGGTGGGGGTGCTCAAATTTCACCTAAGCCATGGGAATAAGTCACAATAGAATACATAAAGATTAAGTAAAATAAGAATTTAAACAAAGGCTTCAACTATCTTGACATTTAGGGAAAGTATTTGTGAGTACCACCATGTAGTCAGTTTTGTTAGTGCCAAAGCTATACCCTGCATCCATAGAACTTTTCATGCCTCTTGATTCTTTGAGGAAGCTGGTCAAATCGTCCTTCCAGGTTGTGTCTCATTGCAGTCTGGCAGAAACAGCAGTGCATTCTGAACTCCTTGATGGACATTTCTCCAAGTATCGTCTCAGAGCAGTGGGAGTCTGTCCATGTGGTCTGTGGCCATGTGGGATACAAGTAATGCTCTGCCTCCCCACAATGCAAGTAGAGCATTGGTTGATTAATAGTATTGATTTAACCAAAATGGGATCTGATAGACAGGTTTCAGAAACTCATGACAAATCTCTAAGCAGGATCACTGCCTTTATCAGCATCAGGATTCACGCAGGGCCAGACCTTGGTTAATGATGTGGCAACAAAGGATGAGATTTGAGTGGCCTAAGCAGCTACCCTGTAGCTCTGCTGTGATGCCTGCTACGGTATCTACTGAAGGGTCTACTTCAGGGTGATCATCTATTAACTGTGAGAAATGCAAGTCTCAGGATTTCTTAGGTGCATAGATTGGATTGTTAGGGTTATTTCATTTTAAAAATATGTTGAATTGTATGAGAATACAAGATAGTTTGGAAGGAAGTCTTTTCATTCCTCACATTATTTTCAAAGTCTTACTTCAATCATGGGCTTTCTGTCCTGGTTCCAATAAGTGATGGCAGGAGGCAGAAGAAAAAATGGCTTGTGGACAGTAACCCTATCCTTTCTTTATTTTGCATCATCACTCTTGAAGTGTGCTAGACTGTGACCAAGTTTTTTTAACCTCAATTTTTAGGTCCCTCTTTGTCCCGAGGGGGAATAACACCATGGAGAGGATGTTACATTCTTTGCCAGCCTATTTCTCCATGAAGGAGTCCTGTCATAATGTCTTAAATATCAGAGCTCTTTTATATTCACTTTGTATTTTGCAGTATTGGGGCTGGAACACAGAGCCTTAAAAATGCTAGGCAAACACAGTACCAATGAACTGCATCTGCAACCACTTAAAAAATTTTATTTTGAGACAGTGTCTTACTAAGTTCTCAGGCTGGCCTTGAACTTTTAATCCTCCTGCCTCAGCTTTCTGAGTAGCTTGGATTATAGTCATGTGCACTATACCCAGCTTAGATAATTAATTTTTTCCTGCTAGTGAAGGTTTTAAGTCTTTTCTCTCTGAAAGCAAGTCATCTTCAGAGCTGTTTTAACTCTTCCCAAACACCAACTGTTCAGAGCCCCTCTCTAGATCCATCAGCTGAATGATCTCCCTTCCTATTTCCACTGTTGACTTGCTCCACTCATGTACACTTAGGACACACCCCTAGCCTTGAGACACTCTAAATGATGTCATCTAACAAATATTAATTAAACATCTAGATGCTCAGCAAATTGGGCTCTGGTGTTGGAGGGATGAATAGAGCAGTAATAATGTATGAGAAAGGTGGACACTGAACATATGGCAAAAACAGTGCTGAATATGGGGAAGAGAAGAGCAGGGTGTTAAAGGAGACTGTCACAGAGGCAAATTTTCTTGGGACAAGATCATCAAGACCAAAGATCTAACCAGGAGATGAGCAGTGTAGAGAGCAATAGTTGTTTAGAAACTTGGGCAGGAGAAAGCAGTATAGGGCTACTGGACTGGGAGGAGTCAAGACAGAGCAATTAACCTAGTGTTCATCAGAGGATGAATGGGTAAAAAACTGTGATATACATAGGCAGACAATGGGAAATTATTCAGCCATTAAAAATGAAATCCTTTCACTTATTTTTATTGAGTTTATTGGTACATTTTAGGTATACAGTACAGTTTGAAAATCCTTTCATTTATAACAACATAGATCTGGGTGTTTGTGGAGTATGTTATCTGAAATTATACATGCACAGAAAGACAACATCACATGAATGCACTCACATGTGAAACCTAAACATATTGATCTCCTGGAAGCTGAGAGTAGAATGGTTACCAGGGTTGGAGGAATAGGGAGAAGGAAGAGGTTAGTCAGCAGGTGTAGTGTTGAACAGTGGTAAGGGGAATGGTTTCTGGTGTGCTTTGTCTCAGCAGGGTGAATATAATTAGCAATGCAGTGTGTATTTTTGAATAGCTAGAAATGAAGATTTTGAATGTACACTAAGTCCCTGACTTACAAACATTTCAGTTATGAACTTTCACAGATAGAAATGGACCTCAAATTATGAATATTTGTAGATGTGAACAAATTGTGGTGGTAGCTCATGTGTTTGCTGGACATTGTCATGGTTATATTACTATGTTCTCACTGTATAGTGTGACAGTGTACACTAGTATACTGCTCAATCAGAGCCCAGAATGTCTTACATTGTGTGTGTGTGTTTTTTTTGTCAAAGGTGTATAAGACTCACTTTGTTGGACATATGAATGAATCTGACTTAAGAATGTTATCTTGGAATGGAACTCATTTGAAAGTTGGGGACTTACTGTATTCACCATAAAGGAATAATAAAATTTTAAAGCGATAAGCTAATTATTAAGCTAATTCTCTAGTAGTGAGTTGTTCACTACCCAGAATAAACCTGGGCTAAAGCATCACACTATAGGGGTGGGGATTTACCTCAGTGGCACTGTGCCATCGCTCAAGAGCAAGGTCCCTGAGTTTGGTCCTGGTACTACAAAAAAAAAAAGTCACACTACACCACATAAATATGTACAAGTATTTTGTGCCAATCAAAAAACAAATACAAATACAGAAAGAAGGCAGCAAGCCCAGAACGCTGAGGAGAGGGTGGCATCACATCACCCTGGGTCTGTCTATTCAGTGAGTTTCTCTCTTGTTAAAAGGCTAGCTCCTGAGAGTAGCACTGTCCTGTGTGCACCTTTCCACAAATGAGCCTTCTTCAGGAGGTTTAATAACTTGTGAAACAATTATATTTGTATTAGTCACTTTCTTGTTTCTGGGACAAAATACCTGAACTCACAACTTAAAGGGGAGAGGTTTATTTTGGCTCACAGTTTCAAAGGATTCAGTCCATAGTTGTCTGGTTCTCAGGCAAAAATGGTGTGGTAGAAGGACTTGGGGGAGGATAGTTGTTCATCTTATGGCAGCCAGGAAGCAAAGAGAGAAGGGACAAAAATATGTCCTTCCAAGTTATATCCCCAGTGACCTGCCCCTTTTGAACAAGTCCTACTTCTGAACATGAGACTTTTAGAACATGTTAGTTTCAAATTATAACATTCCACCCTTGGCCCCCAAAAGACCCATATCCATATCATTATGCAAAATGCATTTACTCCATGTCTAGAAGTTGCCAGTCTTAACAGTTCCAGTACTGCTGAAAAGTCCAAGTCCAAAGTCTCCTCTGAGACTCAAGGCAAACTTAGCTGTGAGCCCTTGTAAAGATGAAAAAGAAAGTTAAGCACTTCTAACATATAATGGCACAGGGTAAACATTTCAATTCCAAAAACAGAGGAATAGGGGAATAGACAGAAACCAGGCCACAGCTAGACCAAAACCCAGCAGGGCAAACATTAAATACTATAGTTGTATGTCCAGCACCAAAGGTAGGTTGCAGTAAGATGTGAATTCTAAAGGGCTTGTGCAGCCCTGTTCTATGGTCTTGATGATTGCAGCTCATAAGACCTCTCTCTCTCTTTAGCTGGCTTTGCTGCCCGTGGCTTTCTTCTGCAGACACTCCATCTTCCTGGCATCTCCATCTTCTGGGTTCGCTACTGCACCTTCACCTTCATTCTCATAGCTCCATACATTGCCCTCTCATAGGCTCCTAGCAAGGCCTGTGACCTGACACACATCTTTGCCTGGCTTCCCAGGCCTTCTTTTGAAATCAAGATAGAAGCCTCAGTTTCCACAAAACTCTTGCATTCTGCATCCCTGAAATGCCAGTACCATATGGATGATGTGGTCAGTTGCCAACTTTAGCAGTATCCAAGTTCTCTAGGACCACATCTATAGTGGCATCTGAGTGCCTTGACGGCTGAACTCAGGGATACATGTTCTTAGGGGACCCTGAATGTGCAGGCATCCTACTGGTTTCTTCTCAAATAAAATATTACAGTTTTGTACTCTTGGGGTGCTGATGACTTTTGAGATGTTCTCAAGGCATCTTTCTTCTTGTCCATGTAAAAGTATTTGGCTTCTTTATAATTCTAGATAGACTTCAGAAATCACATTCTACTTTGCCCCAGATTTGGAGGCATTTCCTTTTGGGAAAACTGCAAACTTTTCAAATCATTAAGCCCTGCCATTTGGTCCTGATTCTCATTGTAGATCTGGCTAAAAGCAATCAGCAGTATCTATGCCACAACCTAAACTTTGGGCTGCCTTGCAATTTCCTTTTCAAGATTAATTAGTCTACTGCCCTTTGTCTCAGTCTTCTGTAAAGTTTTAGACATGAGAAAACTGTAGATATAATTTTTGCTATAGTGTAAGAGAACATGACCTCTAGTTCAATTGTCAGTGGAGCTCTCATTCCCAACTGAAACCTTTTGAGCCTAGTCTTTACTGTCTGCAATCCTAGCAACATTCTGCTCTTCTAATCTCCAACCAGAATTACCCATCAGGCTTTGCTTACATCATTGTAGGTTACTGTAGACTATATCTCCAAATCTGTCTAAATTCTTCCTGAAAAACTGTTCCCAAAGATTCCTTACCATATGATCAGGCACAATCATAAATAACAACTCCACTCCTGGTACCTATTTTCTGTGCTACTCAGGTTTTCCATTGCTAGCACAAAGTACTGGACACCTGTAACATAAAGGAAGAGAGTTTTATTTTGGTTCACAGCTTGAGTAGGTTCTTCCTATGGTTAGATAGCATCAAGGCATAAATGCCATAGTGAAAGGACATGGCAGAGGAAAACTGTTCACCACATGGCAGCCACTAAGCAGAGAGCAAAGGGAAGAGTCTGAGATAAGGATGCACCATTGTAGGTAACACCCCCAGAGACCTTCTCTTGCTGTTCAGGCCCTCCCTATCTCTGAACAAGAGACATTTGGGGGATATTTTAGATCTGAACAAAACCATATCATGCCAATATTAAAAATGCCAATGAATGCACCACAAGATCCCATCTGAATTATGTGATTACAATCCCTGCAGTGGTAGCTGTTTGAATGAGACACTCCCTGACTCTGAGGGCAGTTTGAATGTATAGTCTGAGTCTCTGGGTATGAAGAGAGAACCTTAAGAGTTACTTTATCTTGCTCTCCAATCCATAGCAGTATTCCATGGTGGTATTATAAGGGTGGCACTCATAGGAAATCGTAATGAAAATGAACATAAGGAGAACTGTTGATTGGATAGTGACATGGGAAAATTCCTGGCTTTTCCCCTTTCTCTCTAACCTCTTTCAAATCTCAAGATTTCATAAACTTCAAAATCTTGAAAATTGATAGAGAAAGTTATGCATCAGAGAAAATTTTACAAATGCACAATTCTATCTATCTATCTATCTATCTATCTATCTATCTATCTATCTATGTATCCATCCATCCATCTCTGTCCTCTCTCTATCATCTAGTCTACTTGTCTATCATCTGTTTATTCATATCTATCATACATCTATATATAATATCACTTCATTTTTCCTTTCTTTCTATCTTTTCTTCCTTTTTTTCTCTCTTTCTCCACACCCTCTTGTCTATCTATGAAACAGGAATCAAAGAAAAGTATGGGAATTAATTCCAGGTATAGCTAATAAGAGCCCTGGAAAATTGTCTAAAAGACAAAGCATTCTAACAGTACTTCAAGTTAATCTGCAAAAGTACTTAAAGATTTCTTTTTAGATTTAATCTTATTTTCTGAATCACAACTGAAAGTAGGCAAAGGATCATGTAAATATAGATTTCTTTACAATTACCTTCACCTTGTTTAAATTCACTTTCTGTGTGTCAAGTTGGGATTCTAATATATATAAGACAAATGGTAACAATCAAGACAATAAGAACTTAATTTTTCAATTAAATTAGATTATAAAATATTTAAAGTGTACACAGACATATAAGCAGAAATATAACAGTCTGCTACATTCTTTTCATTTTAAAGGAAATAAAAATAGAAGAGTCAAATGCCCTCTCCTCCAGCAGTCTAGTTTCTTACCCTTCCTACATCATCTTTAGTTCTATTATGCTTAATTGACATTGTCTTTAATGTATGCCATATTGCTTATAGCAGTGCTGCTGTATAAATGAAAATAATGTCTGATATTGTTTTGCATATTTAAAAATTATAAAAATAGGAAACTGCTATACAGTTTATGTATTTTCACACTATCTTTCTCATCATGTTTTTGAGACTAAACTATGTATATACCATAAATATAGTTAATTCAGTTTAATGTTTTTATTTAGCTACTGTATGAACATGTAAGGTTCATTTATCTATTCTGAGTTTATTTTCAAATGCATCAAGGGATATTTATGTTGTTTCTAATGTTCACCTTATTGAAATGCAGTCAAAAACATTCTTATCCACATCTCTCTGTGCACATGTGTTGGGACTTGAAGGTGAAAGCTATTGGGTCATAGGTAATGACATGGTTATTAGATACTGCTAAATTGCTTCCTGAATGTGCTTGTACCATTTGATACTTCTGTTCACTTATAAAAGCAGCCAAGTCTTAGCCAAAAGACCAAAAGGGAGTAGCAGGATGGAAGTATCTGTGTGCTGAACTAAGATACCTACTTAACAAGCACTTACAGATTTAATTCTAAAATCCAATCATTACAGCAAGTAGGAACAGGATTCAGGAAAATACAAGACGAGAAACAATGGACCAGAGGGTGGGTGTGGAGTAAACCCTACATTACTCTCCTGGATCACAGTTGGGTGAAGTTGGAGCGAAAGACCATCTCAAAAGAACACCCAACACCCTGAATTTTTTTGCTGTGTCTTCTGTGGCTCAGAGAACCTGGCATAAAGTCAACCTATTGGTTCTTTAGGAAACCCTTACTCATGAGGTCTAGCAATGGCCAACTTCCTACGCGTCTCTCCTTTCCCCATCTCATGTTGGGCCATCCACTCATGCTAGGAAGGGCCAGGAGAGAGCAATTTATAGATAGGTAAGGAAAGCATGTCGGTTTGGGTTTAAATACATTTAAAAAGCCATATTGTAGCATGGATACACTACTATAACTCCAAGCACATTTTAGAAAGCCATCTGTATAGAAAATATTTTCCTATAAACAAACTCTTGCTAACAAAATATTTGATATTGGTTAGAAATATCGAGAACTGTAGCAAGAAGGAGGCATTTGTGAAGTTTATTAAAAGGTAAACTGAGTGGAGAAATGATCTTGCAGTTTGTGCAGATCATTGGCCTCATATGATTTCATAACTTTTTTTTGCACTGTATTTATGGTGCTAAGAAACATGCCTTTTGAAATGAGAGAATTTGGAGGAACAAACTGGACCATTTCTTTTCATAAATCATAAGTAGTTAGGTGCTTGTGATAGGGGATAGACCAAGGACTATGGAGCATCACCTTTAAGTGTCCTTACAGAAAGTCGATCAGGTTTCCAGCATTGTGGCATGCAAGGAACTTTCACTTTCACAGACAGTGGTAAGGGGTCCTATCTGAGACAGGGCAGGGGATTGGGGATGATGGATGATACTTACTATGTTCTCCCCTGGCCCTGCCTTTGCCTCTGTATCTGTGACTTTATATCCACTCTGAGAACTTTTTCAACACCCTGGGGGCTCATGATACTTTCTGCTTTATCTCCACTCTTCTGTGCATAGCCGTGGGCTTCATCACAGCTCATAGCTCTCCAGGGCAGAGCTCCACAGGCAGAATTGACAATGTTCCTTCAAGTCAGCTCCTGGTTGTATGACCATTTATAGTTCTGGGATGTCAGACTCACCTGGCTCCTTCCACTTTTGCACCTCTCACTAGTGACTGAATCTTGAGAGGATTTTCATTAATGAGGCTACTGAGCTCCACCTCACTCCTGTCTCCTGTCATTGGCAAGAGCAGCTCCGTCAGTGATCCTTATCTGGACTAAGTGCTGTTCTTATCCCTCTGCTTGTACCCTGGCTTAGTATATAACTAGCTGCCTAATCACCCTTGGCTCAGTTTTGATTACAGAAAGTCCTCACTCAAAACTCTTTGTTGACTCTGTTGCCTGGTGAGCCCCTTTTCAATGTGGCACTCACAGAGTGCTGGGACAGGTCATAAGACTCTTCCAGTCCCAACTGCACTAACTAACTGGACTGTTCCAGCCACTTCCTAATCCTTTAGTGTCTTAATTACTTTCTTGTTAGTGGCACAAAATACCTGACACGCACAAGTTAAAAGAAGAAAGATTTATTTTGGTTTACACTTTGTAGAGGTTTCATCTCATCATCACCTGGCTCCAAGGCAGGGCAACATGGCAGAGAAACTTGACAAGGGAGAAATAGTTCATGGTGTGCCAGACAGGAAGAAGCAAGCTTTCCTTTCCAGTTTTATTCCATTCAGGCTATAAGTCTATAAGTTGGTGCCACTCACATGCAGGGCACTGTTTTCAGTAGCACTGTTGTTGCTGCCTAGATGTCCTAAATCAATTAAAAATGTTTAGCTTTCACTGTCATTTTGAATTTAAGGAAGAGGTAGAAGTTGCACAGTGCTAGATCTGGTGAATAACTTGAATGAGGATACACCATCAGGTTTTTATGAGGCTGCCTTTTCCTTCAGTGACATTTGCCAGTATTCACCATACTTTTGATCACACTTCTCAAAGACTCTCATGGCAAGGATGATAGAATAAGTGTATCTGAAGTGAGGGAGAGTATTTTGGAATGGATCAATGGCAATATATTTCTACTATAACAAATTTTTAAAATGTGCACATTCATTGTATAGTTTAACCATCCCTTTCTATTTCTTCCTAGCACTTGCCCTTCCTTGCTCTCCTAAAATTCTGAACCTGATTGCACATCCTCTGATTTCTATAAATCTTTGTAGTCATTTTACAAACTTAACCACAGGCGTTTAGGGTTATATTTATGTAGGGTTGTCTTTTGTTTTCCCCATACAGCATTATATAGTCAATGTCATTTCCACTGCCCCAAAGTGCCCTATATATGAGCAATCAATCATGCATTTAGGGAACTGAAGGCCTTAAACGATGAGCAAATGAAATTAAAATGCAAATTGCACCTCTCAAAATATAACTAACTATATAAATATATTCCATTTAAATATAATAATATTATAAGTTGTTATTTTTTATATTCAGACATTTAAATAGTTGCTTTTATAAAGAAAAAACCAGAAAACCTTTTCCTTTCCCCATGTATTATTAGCTATATCTAGGAGGTACTGGTCATTTTGGATCACAAAATTGTTATTTTTCAAAGCATTTTCATGAATGCACCCAGAGACAGGTTATGAATTATACAAGAGTTTATTTTTTTAACACAATCTAAATGTTTTAAAAACAACACCCCAAGTAGTATTTTTCATTTTAATTCTACATCTTGTTTCTCATTTTCCTCACAATTTCATTTGAGTGACTTATGGAAGTGCCTCACCTAAAATTTACTTCTATCAAAATTATGTGCTGCAGATTAGGAAGGTGCATAGAGAGGGCAGCAGTGTCACTCAAATGCAGTACAGGTCCCCTGGAGCAGTGTGGAGGGTGCTCACTCTACTCCAAAGCTCTGGGTGCTTGTGAGGATAATGCTCCTGGCCCGCATCCACCTTGTGGCCAATGGAATAGCCAGCACATCGGTGGTCAGTCAGGATCCTTGGAGTTTGAGGTCTTAGTTGCCAGCAAAAATGATCTGAGACTAAAGAGCCAACCCAAGTGTACTTTTTGCATTGTATTTAATGGAACTCCTTGGTAATAAGAGCCTGCATTATTCTACAAATCTCAGTGGCTTGCCACGGTAAAGTCTATTTCTTGCTTATCCAGTGTCTGTGAAGATCAAGTTCCCCTTCCAGAGCAGCTTCCCCCAGGCAAGAAAGTGGTCCAGGGTGACCTAATCTTCGAATCCATCTTTTCAGCATCACAACAGAAGCCTCTCATGCCCATGTGCCAGCAGAAGACAAGAGTGGAGAGCTAGCCTGGGAGTAATGTGTTTGGCTTTGATAGGCTCATGGTTCCACTGAATTTCACCAGGCTGGAAGTAGAGTGTTCTGCAGGCCCAGGGGGAGAAGGCAAGTAAATGTTTTTGAGCATTGGTTTCTACAACTTGGGAGAAAGTGGGTGCCAGGAGTCAATTGTACTTTGAGTTAAACAATTATTTATGGAGCAAATGCTTTATGGTTATCACTTTTCTGGGCATTTGGAGGAAGAGCATAATACAGAATCTTCATTCTCAGTTTTAAGCTTTCTGCAAAAGCAGGACACTTAAATGACTTAATATTTACAGAAGATTTAGAGAAATCTTGTCATTTGCAGTATCATGGATAAACAGGAAAACACGATAAGTGAAATAATCCAGGCAAAGAAAGAAAATATAGTATGTTCTAACTTACATATGGAATCTAGAAAAAGACTCACAGAAACAGAGTGAAATGGTGGTTACCACAGTGGAGAAGGCAGGATGGTGGGCTTGGGAGGTGTTGGTCAAAGGACACAAATTTTCAGTTAGGCAGAAGAAATAAGTTCCAGAGATCATTGCATGTCATGGCAGTTATAACTAATAATAATGCATACTATAGATTAAAAATTGCTTAGAGGTAGATTTGACTGTTTTTATCTCAAAAATATATATGTAAAGTTATTTGCCTGATGTGTTAATTTGCCTGATTTGGCCACTGCAGAAGGTAGACCTATCTCAAAAGATCATGTTGTGCACCATAAATACAGCATTTGTCAGTATACTTAAATACAATGTGAACTAATATAAATAGTAATACAGGCCACAATCTGCAAAGCAGATTTCAATCATTTTCAGATGAGGGCTCGGGAGAAGAGATGGGAAGTGGGAAAGCAGATGGAGCAGATGTGGAAGTGAGCTAGGTTTCATACAAGGGATATGGACACAGGAAGAGGGAGTAAAGAAGGGATGGGAAAAGAGTGGCAGGAAAGAGGAGAGGGAAAACTCCTCTCTTGCTGGTAGAAGTTGGCTTTGGTTGGAAGGACACAGAAGCTGGACGTATGGATGCGAGTTGCCTAGTCTCTCTTGTGCTTGTTCCATGGCACTGGGAAAACTGATTCCACTCTCTGGGTCTCTGCTTACTTCTCTGTGAAATGGGTGGGAGGCACAGTGGTCATCACAAGGCTTGTTCTGAGTTTTAAAATACTCAAATCACTCAGAACAGGACCCAGTGCAGAGCACAAACACTCAGTAAATGTGTTTACTGAGTGTGAGGTGTGAAGTGTGAGGTGTGAACGCTGGGTGAGATGGACAAGGGTACAACTGCAGATAGATGAAGAGTTTGGGCTTTATTCACTAAGATCTGTTAAAAATTTACATAAGGCAAAGCCCTGCCTTCTCTTCTTTTTGCATTTAAAGATAGTTCAGCCCTATAAGTCTCTCCTAAATAACAATGCAAGCTGAGCACACAGAAATAGCACAGGATGCTGCTGCTTATGAGCAGTTTGTCCCCTCCAGTCTCTGGCACCTTTCTGTTTCTCAGCTGGCCAGCCAGCACCTGATTCCCTCTCCTTCCATCCAGCCCTGTTTCCTAACCCTATGTTCTGCTTAGTGGTTGGTGCTAAGAAGTATAATACATGGCTACTTCTCTGAAGGAACTTTCCTCTTTTTTGGTACCAGGATCAAACTTGGGTCCTTGTGCTTGCAAGTCAGGTGGCAGAACCAATGAGCTAAATCCCCAGCAAGGAACTTTCCAAATGGTTGCGCTAAAACTTGGCCTGTCCAAGTCCATTTTTAGAACCTTTGTTTCAGTGGAATGAGAATAAGTAAAAATAGCCAAGTAAGCATTTCAAAGGTGTCTTAAATTGCTCTGCGCTCGTTTTTCTTCTGAGGCTGTGAATATCTTTTGCTTCTATAGTGAGACAAAAGTAAATTCTTAGCAGCCACAGATTCTATTTATGTTCCACGGTGCATTATGTTTCTATACCATTAGCTCAGGAAGCTGGAAGAGCCTGTTCTTGTGGAAATCTAACTCTGTTTGTGGTTACTGACTGTCTTTCTGTACATTCTGACATCAGCTTGATGAGTGTGTAAGGTGGGACAGGCACATGAAAAGTGGATCTTCTAGAAGCAGCGCTCAGCCCCAACATCAAATACTAGACACAAATCCTCCCAACTGGCTTCTCCTCCTCTCCCTGCCAATTTTTCTCAGAAAAAAATGACAGGGCTTAGGTCTTTGACAGACAATTTTTCTGGAAAGCCCAGCAAGCCAGTGGGCAGAGGGTGCACACACAGTTGTTGATGTCACTTTGATGCGTGACATTCTCTCTGTCACCCTAAATAATATGAGTTCATCTTTGCAAATTGGGGTACCTTTTCCCTTACAGCACTGCCTGCCACTGGCTATGTAGCTTGATAGGGTTTTAAAAGATCAATGTTCTACTTTCTCATGAAGAAAGTTCTTTCTGTTATTGTTTACTCAATGATCATGCTTTGGGACAACAAAATATAAAATATCAACTCACCCTATTGAATAAACACATTTCTAATTAAAGTGGAGGAGAGAGTTTATGCTGGATGGAGGAGGGAGAGCAGGGATATAAGACCCATCTTTTATTGTTTATCTTTCACTTTGAGGGAGTCCAAATGCAAGATGTGCAGGTGAAACTCCACCACAGGAAACTTGGATGTATGTCTTCTTGATGAAAATGGGTCGAGTCGTTATTAAAATGGAGTCAGTAACTATCTTTCTATAAAACTCCACTGTTTTAAGCTATTTTCTGCAGCTCTTCATGGATTGTGTAAAGTGTGAACAGCAGAGGTTTATTGGGTCACATTTCTATGGTTCTGTGGATTCTGGGAAGCCCATAGTTTGGGAATTCATCTGTTGAGGGTGTTTCTGCTGCAGGATTCCTGGGGTGGAGACTTCAACCAGAAAGAGGTGGTGGGTATCAAGCTTTTTTTTTTTTTTTTTTTTTTTTTTAAATTTTTTTTTTTTTTTTTTTTTTTTTTTTTTTTTGGTACCAGGGATTGAACTATGCTGCTTGTTCTTGAGAGGTAGGCGGTGGAACAACTGAGCTAAATCCCTGGCCCTTTTTCTTTCTTTCTTTTTCTTTTTGTAGTGGAGTTTGAACTCTGGGCTGTTGCAAAGAACTACATCCTCAGACCTTTGAAAATTTTTTGAGACATTGCCTCAACAAGTTGCTAAATTGTCCAAGCTGGGCTTGAATTTGCAATCCTCTTGCCTCAGCCTCCTAGGAATGGATTGCCTAATCCATTCCATGACAACCTACTCCCTCCAAAAACTGCTTTAACTCATTTACTAGGGCACAACTTTCACACCTAATCAGCTCTTAAAAGTCCTACCTCTTAATTTCCTCATGAGTCTTGGGAATGTCAAGCCAGAGCATCCAGAAATGTGTTTCAATGCCTTGTCCCCACAGGAACTATGGAAGTGGGTGGTTGAGATGAGATGCAGAAAGGGACAGTGAGACATTTTCAATCTCTGTAGCAGCTGATGCTTTCTGAATTTGTTGAATGTCTTTTTACTCTCCAGCCTGAGAGGGTGTCCTTGCCTCCTCAGAGGTTTGTCCATAATCCCATACTCTCTTCCCTGCCCTGTCTGTTTCTCTCTTGTTCTGTACTCCACACATCCACCTTAGGGAGCTGCTGTGCAGGTATGAGCACCAGCCCTGTGGGAGGGCTTGGCCAGGGGAGCCAGAGTTAAGACCCGCCCAGCAAGCTCTAAGCCACCCTCAGTGAGAGCTAAGTTCCCTTCCCCATTCCCCTAAAAAGGTGCGTGATAGTTTGCAGTGGGATCCAACGCAGAATCTCACCTTCAGATTTGGGTAGCCAGCTCCTTTCAATGCCTGTCCAAAGTCCACAGGGTCCAAATGCCTGGTCTGAGCCCATTAAATGGCCCTGGTGGAACCAGTGTGTCTCATACTGCCCCTCCAGCCCTTGGCCTCTCTCTTGCCAGTAAGAAAGACCCCCTTCCTCTGCTCTCCCCAAATAAGTTCTAAATGTGAAATCAGTTTCTCATAGGATCCTATTCTTCTTTAGTATTGAGATTGCTTCCTAGATATTTCATTTTTTTGGATACTATTGTGAAAGGAATTGTTTCCCTAATTTCTCTCTCAGTGAGTCTGTTATTTGTGTACAAGAAAGCTATTGATATTTGAGTGTTAACCTTGTTTCCAGCTACTCTGTTGAAAGTGTCAATTAAGTCTAGAAGCCTTTTGGTGGAATTTTTTGGATCTTCAATGTAGAGTATCATATCATCAGCAAATAATGACAGTTTACTTCTTCCTTTCCTATCTTTATTGCTTTAATTTCTTTCTCTTGTCTAATTGCTATGGCTAATGTCTCCAGAACTATATCAAAGAGGAGTGGTGGCAGGGGGCATCTTTGTCGTGTTCCTGATTTTAACGTGAAGATTTTCAGTTTTTGGCCATTTAATATGATGTTGACTGTTGGTTTTTCATAGATAGCCTTTATTAAGTTGAGATATAGACCATCTATTACATTTTTTTGCAGGGTTTTTTTTAATCATGAATGGGTGTTGAATTTTGTCAAATGCTTTTTCTGCACCTATTGAGAGGATCAGATGGCTTTTGTCCTTGACTCTGTTAATATAGTATATTACATTTACTGACTTACGTATGTTGAACCATCCTTGCAATCCTGGAATAAATCCAACTTGGTCAGGGTGTATGATCTTCTTGGTGATCCTCTGTATTCTGTTTGCCCATATTTTATTAAGGCTTTTTGCATCTATATTCATTAAGGAGATTGGCCTATATTTCTCTTTTTTAGTTGGGTCTTTCCCTGGTTTTAGAATCAAAGTAACTCTTGCTTCCAGGAATGAATTTGGAAATATTGCTTCCCTTTCAATTTCATCGAACAGTTTGAAGAGTAATGGCAGTAGTTCTTCTTGAAATGTCTTGTAAAATTCAGCAGTGAATCCATCAAGACCCAAAGTTTTTCTTCAATGTTTTATTTCCCAAAAGAGGCAAGTAGCTGAATTTAGTCTATGGGTCATAATCTCCCAAACTGCTGGTCCAGACTAAAGTCTTGTTTTTACAACACAGGAACTGAGTCTAGAGAGAAAAATAAATTAAGAATAAGAGAGCCCACTTTTGGAAGAGAGAAAAATCAAGTCTTCCTGAAGGAGGAGGAGGGTGATGCCTGGTGTGTTGTGGTTGGGCGGGCTCTCACCTGGGGTGGAGAGAACAGGCAGATAGATGCTCAGTCCTATTTGCAGGACTGCCAAAGCTGCAGTTTTATTTTGGAAGGGGAGATGAGTAGAGCTTGTGGGGCTTGGGAGTACTTGAGAAGAGCAAAGAGCTAGCTATTGGGTATCAGAAAATCTAAAACAGATCAGAAAGAGAACAAAGGTGCTTTTACATACTGAGTTGCTGATTTCAGAAGAACACAAAGAGTAGGCTTGTAATTATATGGCTTGTGCTAGGACTTGGTGTCAGTCACTGAGTTTTTTGTCAGTGCCTTAAAACACATGGCATCCCAAAAAGGAAAAAAAGAAGACATATTCATTTTGTTCAAGGGCTTGTGGGTGCAAGATAAATAGTAAGGTTAGCATAGAGGACCACACATTGCACAGAAATAAGGAAAAACAAAATAGATTGATGTCTCTGGGAAGAGAGTACCTTCCTCCCTCCTACACTTATTGCATTATTCAACAAAAAATTTTTAAAGGTCTGTTATGTGCAGGAACTCTTCTAGGTCCTAGGATGTAGCAGTGTCTTATGTTCAGATGTGTACCACTCAGCTCCATGAGGGTGCTCTCCTGTGTCTTCAGATGATTCTCCTTCAGGTGAATTGATGTTTTCCCCACATATTTACTTGCTCTCCTATATCTGAGTCAGAACAAGGTCAGGAACCTTGGTCTATATCAGGTAACAGATTCTGCAGGGACTTCCAGGTGAATGGAGAGTGTTGATGCTTGGTAGTAGATTATTTTAGATGATGGATTGAGGTAGACTTTGTGGGTAAGGATGTGGTGAGAGATGAAGCCAATGAGGATGTTTTCTCCATGAAAGACTAGAGACCCAGCATCAAGTATTGAAGCTGATTGCTTTTCAACCTTTTTACTAAGATCAAGTGAAGACTTGAAGGTTGAGTTGCATCAAGGCTTGGCATTATGTGCAGATTTTTAGAGATAGAACATTGTTTTAATACTAATAGCTAACATAAAACAATAGCATTAAGTGAAAAAAATCAGACAAAGCTTAAATATTGCATGCTTTCTCTTATATGAGAAACCCAAAGTATAAATAAATTAAAGAGCAAAATAAAAGCTAGATAATAGGAAACAGGGAAGTAGGTCTTTTGCAAATGGGAAGGGGACCAAGAGATGGAGGGAGAAGGGAGGAAGAGAAAGGGAAGGGGGTAAAAATAGAAATAAGATGTGTTATGCACAAGTAGCAGCTCCCCATGATGAATGTGATCATTAAGTATTTCAAGCATAATAATAAAAATAAAAATTAAAGAGAAAGAGCTTAAAGGAGAATGAGTATGTTTTTGCATCAAGGTAGGAGTTCTTTATTTAAAAAAAATTGATGGAAGAAGAAAAATGTGTGGGTAGTGGTTGGTATAGAAGAAGGAGATATTTATAGGGGTTTTGGGAATGACTAGACTGTGCTGAGAAAGATCCTAACAGTCAAAGGTGTATGAAGAGTCCAGCAGTTCATGTGAAATTTTGTAGGCCAGTGGCAGTGAATCTATGCTACATGTGCTGCAGTGGGCTTTTTATATCACTGAAAGCTCTAAAAAGCTCTAAAAGATTCACCATAACTGATCTAGGGAATGGAAAGAACAACACCTAATACTTGTTTGTAAATATAAACTGAACCACTAGGAAAATTAATGGTTAAATGCACTCCGAGAATTGAAAATGTGTTCACACAAAAACTTGCCATGAATGTGCATAGCAGTGTTATTATTATTCATTATAGCTCCAATGTGGAAGAGACTCACATGTCTATCAACTGATTCATGGTTTAGCAAAATGGGGCATATCCATACAGTAGTATATTATTCCTCTTTAAATGAAATTTAGGCACATGCTACTACATGAATGAACCTTGAACACATGCTGAGAGAAGGAAACCAGATCTATTGTATGATTTCATTTTTTAATTTAAATTGAATGTATTGGTACATTATAGGTAGACAGTACAGTTCCATTAACAATCCAAAACCAAAGACACAAACAGTGCATCAGTGGTTGCCAGAGATAGAAGAGCTGGCAGCAGGGGTAAGGGCCAAGGAATGGGGAGCGAATGCTAGATATGCTAGATATGGGGTTGGTTTCTTTTCAGGTGATGACCATACCCTGGAATAAGATTGTGATGGTGTGTATATAACTGAGAATATGTTAAAAACCACCAGAGTTACACTCTTTAAAATGGTATGTAAGTTATATCTCAATAGAATGGTGTCTACTTAAAAAGCAGAAAAGAGTTCTAATAAATATTCCAGATTTTCAAATTATTCATGTTGTCTGACAATCTTCGTATAAAAGTAATTGCAGCTAAATGTACCATAGGAGCACTCCAGAAATCTAGCAGCAACTTTTAAAAACAAGTGTTTCTTTGTGTCCCATAACATGTGATTTGTTTTTTATGTTTTATATTAAATTGTGAGGCCCAGGCTGATCATAATAGAGCATTATATATAACACAGTCCTGTTGGCATTTAAATTATTAAATAAAAGCTGAAGTTTGGCAAATTAATTTGATGAGTTGATATATTTTTATACCATTAGACACATTAAAGAAAATGACATTTCTATTCCCAGTACACTCCCTATAATGTGACAACTCAGAACTTATAAAGTCCATGGGCAGACCTCTTTAGCCTCTGGGAGGCTAAAGCATTCTCCCAGAGCATCTAAAAGTGGGGGGCTGCTTGGCCCAGACAGCTGACCTTCACTGACTTCACTAGGAACAAAAGAGGCTCTCCTAATGCCAATAGTGCATTCCCAGGTTTTCTTTGAAAAAGAAAAAAAACTGTGCTACTTCCTAAAAGTACAGGTAATTTGGGGATAATAAAAAAAAGAAAGGAGAGAGAGATAACAGATGAGAAAAGCCATTTAGAATTTATTTTGTGTCCTTCCCTTGCATATGCTTTTTGATACAGGCCCAAGAGAAATTAGTTTCTAGGTTGTCCCAAATATCTTTTGAATATGTTTAGAAACTGTGCATAAAAGGAAGAACAAAGTTTAGAAAAAAAAATTTGGTTCTGTTGTTACCAGACATTAACATCTGTTCTCTTGTTTGTGCCTCTGACATTAAAATATTTGATGTCCCTTTAAAAAAAAAGGGATTCTTCTGTGTGTTTATTAAGGACTTTAATGACAAATGCATTTCACCTTTGGCCTTGAAGGGAATGAATGTCATGCTGTCCTTTCTTTGCAGATGTCAAATGTTCTTCATATGAGTTAGAGAAGTCAGAGAGTTTGCAGGCGAAGTTCTGAGATGTCTGCTTGTACTTGAAACAGATTGATAATAAACATGTGCATTTGTTGACTGGGAAACATTTCCAAAGAGAGAATAAGAGTACCATATAATGCTTTCTTTTTGCTATCTTCATTTTGTTCAACTCATTTCATTGCTCTCTACTTTAGTACTTCATCCAAAGAAAAGTATGCCTAAAGTTTACACAAAAATATTTTATATTTGTAGCTCTAATTGCATTTAACAAGTTTATTTGAAGATATTTTTATCAAATACTATTCTTCATCTATTGAGATAATCACGTGGCCATGTGATCTTTATCTTTATTCTGTTCATGCAGTATATCACAGTGTATCATGTTGATTGATTTGTATATGTTAAAACAACCTTGGATATGGCCCACTTTGCCATATAAAACAATTTCTTTAATGTGTGGTTGACTTTGGTTTGTTAGCATTTTATTCAGGATTTTTGCATGAAAGATAATGATCTGTAGTTTTCTGTGGTGTTTTTGCCTGGCTTTGGTATCACGATGACTCTGACCTCCTAAAATGAATTTGAAAGTGGTTCATCCTTTATTTTGTGGAAGGATTTAAAAAGGTATACTTTTAATTCTTCTTTGAATATTTGAGAGAATTCATCCATAAAGAACTGAGCACTTTATAGGAAAGGTCTTGATTATTTTTTCAGTCTTCTTATTTGTCATTGGTCTATTGACACCTTCTATTTCTTTTTATTTAATCTTTTGGAAAATATGTTTCTAGAAATTTATCCACGATAAATATTCTCCACAAAATAGTGATAGAAAGAAGTGACTTCAACATATACAAGGGCATTTATGGAAATCCAACAAATAACATCATAATCAATGGGGAAAATGTGAAAGTTTTCCTTTGAGATCTGGTTCAGGGCAAATACATCCATTCTTACTGCTTCTATCCATTGTGGTACTGGAAGCACTAGACATAGCCATCACATGGAAAAAAAAAAAGACATAAAAATTGGAAAGAAACTAGTAAAATGATGTGTTTACAAATGAAATGACCCCACAGGTAGAGAAACTTTTTTTTTTTTGTACTGGGGATTGAACTCAGGACCTTGCACTTATGAGGCAGGCATGGTGTCATTGAGCTAAATCCCCAGCCCAATGTAGAGAACCTTAAAAGCTCCTGAGAACCCTGTTAAAACTAATAAATTAATTTCATAAAATTACAGGATACAAAAATCAGTAGAATTTGCATGAACAATGAGCTATCTGAAAAGAAAACAAACCAATTATAATAGCATCTTTTTTTTTTTTGGTAGCAGGGATCAAACTCTGGTCCTTATGCTTGTGAGGCAGGTGGCAGAACCACTGAGCTAAATCCCCAGCCCCATATAATAGCATCTTAACTAATAAAATTTAAGAATAAATTTAAGCAAGGAGGTAAAATATATGTACACTGAAAATTCTAAAATATTGGTGAAAAAAATTGAAGGAGACTCAAATGAATGGAAAGCCATCCCTTAGTCATGAATTGGATGAATTAATAGTGTTACACCCATAATGCCCAAAGAGATCTACAGATTCAATATACTCTCTTTCAGGACTCCAGTGGCATTATTCACAGGAAAAAAAAAAAAAAGAAGAGCAATTCTACAAGTTGTATGGGACCACACGGGAACTCAAATAGTCAAAGCAATCTTGAGAAAGAATAAAAAAGTTAGAGGCACTATACTTCATGATTTGAAATTTCTTTCCCAAGTGGTGGTAACTAAAACAGTATGCCAGCATAAAACAGATACATAGACCAATGGAACAAAATAGAGAGGCCAGAAATAAACTCATACATATACGATCAAGTTGTATTTAACTAGAGTGCCAAGAAAAGGAGAAAGAATAGTCTCTCCAATCAATGAAGCTGGGAAAGCTAGATATTTACATGCAAATGAATGAAGATGGACTCTTATCTACACCACACACAAAAATCAACTCTAAGCAGATTAAAAATATTGCATGGTTTCTCTTATATGAGAAACTCTCTCTTTTTCTCTCTCTCTCCATATACATATGTATGCTTGTGAATATATACAAATAAAGAGCAAAATAGAAGATAGATAAATAGGAAGTAGGGAAAAGTTAAAATAATTCTCCAAGTTACCTATTCCATTGTTTGAAATATATTTTAATATATATGCTAATTTGTTTTATTTATACCACTAGTTTCTCTTAGTTCATTGAAAAAAAAGTTTTGTGCTATTCCATGTGTGATTATTCTTTGTAAGATAGTCTTGTTCTCTGAGTAATTTCTCTTAAGATTATGATATACAGTGTATTAACTATTGTTATCCTCTAATTTTGTTATGAAATTTTATTTTTTTCATAGAAGTTAGAAGAGTAGTTTTTATATTTTCTTAATTAATATCTATATGTATTATATTAAAATAATTATAAACAAGATTGAAGACAATAGATATAAGACCTGAAGTTGATTTCTGGCAAGTTGACAGACTAGAGCCATAGGAGACATTTTCTGCCCACAAGGGAGAACCTGAAACAAGGAATGAACAACTGCTGTTAGACCACTTAGGGCAGAGTTGTATATTGTGGACAAAATGGAGAAATGGAAATGTAGAGATTTGGGGTGGTTTTATAAAAATAGCAATGAAGTACCTTGTGTCAACTACCCTTTTCCCTAGTCTGCACCAGTTTGAACCCAAGAAGTCCTCCATGATAGGGAAAATGCTTCTGTTCCAGGCCCAGGGTCAAGATTGAATTCACCCATACCTGCTTTGCTGATGTGCGCAATACACCCTCATAGGCTGCTGGAGGGGTCTGTCCTCATGAAGCCTGGAGACTGACAGACTTCATTGTGCCACACAAGTACCCTGCTTTTGCTACCATGCTGTGCTACACCCATCCAAGCCCACAGGAGAAACCCTTGTCCCTGCATGACCCTTGAGATGATAGATATCACCATCCTGCACCTCTTGAGCCTGTAGGACTTGACAGGTGCCCTTGTACTGCTGAGTGCATTGTACTGCATCTTCCTGGGTTCTCTGGGGTGGCAGTGCAGTTAGTTTCTTGTCTTTGCTGTCACACACTCTGTACCTAAAGCTGTTAATTATTGATCATAGCCAAAGGTGCTATGTGGAGAATACACTACTGAACCCAGTAGGAACCAGAGTTAGTGTAGGGTACCAATTTGACATCTTTAGACACATCTTTCAGACAGATCCTTTGCCATGAAATCCATTCTAAAAAATCAAAAGAAAAAACGGACCCACAGAATGTACAGATATCAACAGATAGACCTTTCTGTTATTAAAGTAACCTAGCAGCTACAAAAAGTATAATACTTACCTGTAGCAGCAGACCCCAAAGAAAGGAAATTGATGAGATGCCTACAGAAGAACTTAAAATACCAATTCTAAGTAAACCCAGTGAAATTGAAAAGAATATAGACAGTTAACTAACAAAATTGGGGAAATAATTCATAGTTGGAATGAAAAAATCAACAAAGAGATAGAGGCCCATGAATAGAACCAAACACATATATGAGACTTGAACATAATAAATTAAATAAGAATTGCAGTTGAGAACTTAAAAACAGATAAAAGTATTTCTGATCTCAGATAGCTGTTTTGAAATAATACAGTCAGAATCCTACTGCTGTCCCAATAAAAAGAATAAAGAAGGCCTCCAAGACTTGTGTAACTCCATTAAGTGAACAAATTTTTGAATTATGGGTATTTCAAAACAAGGGAAAAGGCACAGAAGACATGTTAAATGAAACAATAGCTTCAAAATTCCCAATTATTGGGTGAGGTATGAATATCCAGATGCAGGAATCTCAGAGAATCCCAAGAAGATTTGACCAAAACAACAAAAAAGTCAACTTTATGACATAACCTAACTGTCAAAAATTCAAGAAAGAATTTTAAGAACAGTAAGACAAAAATGCCAAGTCATGTTTAAGGGAACTCTCATTAGACTAACAACAGATTTCTTAGCAGAAACTTTACAAACCAGTAGAAAAGAGGATATCGGATTCAAATTTCTGAAACAAAATAAAACAGAGAAATAACCCATCAACCAAGAATACTATACTAGCAAAGTATGAAGGAGAAAGTCTTCTAAAGTTAAGCAGAAACAGAGGGAACTGATTATAAGCAGACTGACATTACACAAAATGCTTAAGGGAGTTCTGAATATAGAAGTATTGGGAAGCTAGTTTCCATTAGGAAAACATGTGAAAGTATTAAGACCCACTAGAAGTGAATGAAAGAGAAAGAGAAATAATCAAATCTCATCAATACAGAAACAACAAATCACAAAGATAAAGAAGGAAGAAAAGAACAAGGGATATATAAAATAACCAGAAAAAGGTCAACAAAAAGAAGCAAGTCATTGCAAATCAGTAGTAACTGAGTGCAAATGGATTAAATTTCTCCATTAAAAGATTTAGACTGGCTTAATGGATTAAAAAATTAAGAAACAATGAAATAATACCTACAAAATCTGACTTCACTGGTGAAGACATATAGACTGAAGTGAAAGGATAAAATAATATATTTCATGCAAACAGAAACTAAAAATGATGAAGAGTAGCTATACCTACATCAGATAAAAAAAAGACTTTTAGTAAAAAACATAAGAAGAGACAAAGGAGGTCACTATATAATGATTAAGGAATTAAGACAACAAGAAAACATAACAATTATAACACACATGCATCCAAAACGGGAGTACCCAATTACACAAAGCAAACATCATTAGAACTAAAGAGAGAGATAGGCTATAACCCAGTGATAGCTGGGTTCTTGAACACTTCACTTTTATGAGTGGAAAGATCACCTAGAGTACAAAAAGTCAGTGAACAAACATTAGAGTTAAACTATACTATTGACCAAATTAACCTAATGAACATATACAGAACATTTCACCAAACAATTGCAGAATGCACAGTCTTTTCATTAGCACAGGAAATATTCTTCAGGATAGATAACAAAACAGAATCAATATATTCACAATAAAAAACCAGTAGCATTTTCTCCTCTAATAACAAACTTGCTAAGAGTAAAATCAAGAAAGCAATCCCATTCACAATAGCTACCAAAACACACCACCCAACAAAAAAGCAAAGAACAAAGACCTAGGAATGAATTTACACTAGGAAATTAAATGAATAACTTTTATAATGAAAGTCACAAAACATTGATGAAAGAAATTGAAGATCACAAATACACACACACACAATGGAAATACTTCCCATGTATATGGATTAAAATAATTAATATTGTTAAAAGTTCATGCTACCCAAAGTGATTTATAGATTCAATGCAATACTCATTAAAACAGCAATAGCATTTTTACAGAAATAGAAAAAAAAATCCTAAAACTTATAGCAAAGTACAAATGACCTCCAGTAGACAGGAAATTTTGAACAAAAAGAAAATTGGAGGCATTATGACACTTTATTTCAGGACATACTATAGTGCTATAGTAACCAAGACAGCATGGTACTGGCATAAAAATCAACACATAGACCAATAGAACAGAGCTCAGAATCCAGAAGTAAATCCACACACCAATAGCCAATCTGTTTTCAGCAATGGTGCTAAAACAACAACAACAACAACAACAATAACACAAACTCTGGACAAAGGACAGCAGCCTCTTCAACAAATTATGATGGGAAAACTAGAGAAGGATAAAACTAGATCTTTGTCTCTCACTATATATGAAAGACAACTTGAAATAGATCCAACCCCCAAATGTGAGACCTGAAAATATGAAACTATTAGAAGAAAATATAGCAGAAGCACTACAAGACATATAGGCACTGATTTTTTTTTATTAAATTCCCAAAACACAAGCTTTTGATAAATTGGATTATATTGGTAACAAACAAAACTTAGAAGCTTCTGTACAGGAAAGGCAATAGTTAACAGAGAGAAGACAAGTGCATAATGGAAGAAAATACTTTTAAACTATTCATCTGACAAAGGATAAATATCAAGAACATATAGAGAACTCAAAAACTCAACTGCAAAAATTGCAAGTGACCTAAATAGACAATCCTCAAAAGAAAATATACAAATGTCCAGCAAGTATGTGAAAAATTGCCCAACATCACTCACTAATCATCAGGGAAATGCAAATCAAAATGACAGAGACATCATTTCACCATAGTTAGAATGGCTATAATAAAAGACAAAAAAAAAAAAAACCTAGCAAATGCTGGCAAGGATATGAAGAGAGGGGAACTGTCATACACTGTCAGTGGGAATGTAAATTAATATTTCATTATGGAAACCAAAATGGAAGTTCCCCTCAAATTAAAAATAGAACTGTCTCATAATTTAAAAATTATGCTTGATATAAATACATCTGAATTGAAGTCACTATTTTAAAGGGTTATGTGCATTTTTATGGTCATCACTGCAATATCCACCACAACTAAGGTATGGAACCAATCTAAGCATCCATTGACAAGTGAGTGAATGAAGAAAGTATGGCATATATATGTATATATATATATATATGTAGTGGAGTATGATTCAGCCTTAAAAAGAATGAAATCCTACCATTTTTGACAACATGGATGAATTTGGAGGACTTTATGCTATGTGAAATGAGTAGACACACACACAAAAGCTACTGCACAATCTCACTTATATGTAGAATCAAATAAAGCAGAGTTGGACAAATACAGAATAGAATGGTGGATAGCAGGTTGGGGGACAAGGGGGAATATTGGCCAAAGACCACAAAGTTTTAGTTCCATAGGATGAACATGTTCTGGAGATCTGATGTGCAGTAGTTAATAATGTGGGACTGTATTGTGCTGTGTCTTTGACATTGGCAGGTGGTAAGTCTCTGCTCTTAACACATACACACAAACACACACACGCAGTATCTGTTGTGATGCAACAGCTACTTTAACTACCCGAAGCAATCATTTCACAATGGATATACGTACCAAAGCTTCATTTTTTTTTTTTTTTTTTTTTTGTTTTGAGCTGAACTT